>NC_058095.1:55953939-56256969 GCF_020171115.1 Neogale vison
GGGTGCCGCCCATTGAGACCCTGAGGTCAGGTCAGGTTTCTGGGCGCACGGCCCTGGCTTTGGTACCGACCACCAGTTGGTGGTCCCCAGGGCCTCCCCACCCGGCGAGGCAGGCAAGGCCGCCTTCGGCGTCTTCCTTCCCGAGGGGGAAGCCCACCCCGGAAGCGAGGGTTCGGCGGAGGTCACCAGCTCCCTGGAGGCCGGGTCGCCACCGCTCCAGGGGCCGAAGCTCCGCCGCGAGGACCCTGCAGGCCGAGGCGGAGGCGCAGGGCGTGGCCGGCCGCACGCACCTGGGTGAGGTAGCGGATCTGCCCCGACAGCTCGGCCTCCACGTGCTGCACCGACGCCGTGAAGGCCGCCGCCTGCCGGTCCAGCAGCCGTTCGTTGGTCTTCTCCTTGGACAGCTCCAGGATCACGGTACCTGCGGGGGCCGACAGAGGGCTGGGGCTGGCCGGGGCTGGCCGGGGCTAGCCCGCGCGGAGCCCGTCCCCCCGCCGGCCCCCGGGGTCCCTCCCCTCCCTGCTGCGAGCGGGGGCGCCGGCCGTCGTGTCCCGAACCTGCATTCTGGAGAATGGCGCCGATCTCCCGTTCGATGTCCTCCAGCGCGCGAAGCCTCTCGTTGGCCAGGCTGTAGGTCGCCATCGCCACCCCCGGTCGCCCCTTCCTCAGGGTTTTTCTCCCTCGGCAAAACGCGGCGCCTGAACCCGGAAGCGGCTGTCGGTGTGCGCCTGCGCGGGGCGTGCTCGGGGCTGCGACTACAATTCCCAGGATACTCGGCGCCGCCCGACCTGGCGAACTACAACTCCCAGGGTATCGTGCGCACACCCTGTTCTGCGCCGCCGTCGCCACCTGGCGGCCACCTGTGGTAAGAGGCGGCAGCGGGGCGTTGGCTTCCCGGTGCGAGGCGGTTCGGCCTTGCGCGCCTCCGCGACGTTCCTGGGGTCTCTGTTGCGCGGCTGCTGGTGCTGGGTGAGGATGCTGGGAGCCCCGGGGTGCTGGGGCACCCCTCGTAGGAGCCTGGGGGACAGGCTGACTCGGTGAGAGGTGCGTGGCTCCTCCGGGGCGGGATGCCCGCGGACACCGGGCTGGCAGCCTGTCCCCAGGGGTGGGCTCCGCTCAGCCCCCCCTCTCCCGTTCTGGTCGCCGGTTACGCCGCGTCGTCTGGGGATGCGTCCTGAGCGGGATGGGTTCTCAGGTGACAGCGAGGTCGCCGTCGCTTGGAGGCGCGCGCGGTGCACCTCCGGGGACACGGGATTCTGGGCGCGCGGTGCACCTGCCGGCGCCCGGACACGGGATTCCGGGCGGCGGCGCTGCGGGAGCCGGGGGCTTGCGGCTTAACCGCGCGGACGGGAGACGGTAGCCGGAGCCAGAGCAGGAAAAGGCTTGCAAACTAAGTGGTTTGGACCTCGTCCTGAAAGCTCTTGGGAGCCCTGGAAGGATCCTCCAGACGTGTGCTCCGGCCGGGTTCCTTCTGGAGAGGTCGGTCCGGACAGCTCTGGACACGGGGAACGAGGCTAGTCGGCACGGGGCTAGCCAACGGATGGAGACGGTCGGTTCAGCGTGAGGGACCCAGCATGTGACTCCGCTGCTTTTAAAAGTCCTAATACAAGAACAACAAGGGGGGGCGTCTTATTTGGGGGTCAAAGAGAGAGAAGCAAAGGAATTAATAGGAAAAATTTAGATAGAAGCATCAAGACAGAAGGTACCTGGTGACTGATTTAGTAATGAGGTGGAGATGAAGCCAGTAGTGGAGAAAGCATAAAAGCAACTTGATTTACTCTTAAATTCACCCCTGCCCATCCCATTACTGGAGTTTTCTTTGTTGAAGGCGGGAAACAGAGGGTCTTTGCATGAAAGGCCCGCCTGGCGGCAGGACTGTATTGGAAACAGAGAGTGGGGCGCCTGGGTGGCTCCGTGGTTAAGCGTCTGCCTCCTGCTCAGGTCATGATGCCAGGGTCCTGGGGTCCAGCCCCACATCTGGCTTCCTGCTCAGTGGGGAGGTGCTTCCCCCTCTCCCACTTCCCCTGCTGTGTCTCTCTCTGTCAAATAAATAAATAAATAAAATCTTTTTAAAAAAAGAAAACAGATGGGCGCCTGGGTGGCTCAGTGGGTTAAGCCGCTGCCTTCGGCTCAGGTCATGATCTCAGGGTCCTGGGATCGAGTCCCGCATCGGGCTCTCTGCTCAGCAGGGAGCCTGCTTCCTCCTCTCTCTCTCTGCCTGCCTCTCTGCCTACTTGTGATCTCTCTCTGTCAAATAAATAAATAAAATCTTAAAAAAAAAAAAAAACAGAGATTAGGGGCACCTGGCTGGCTCAGTTAGAAGGGTGTGAGACTTGATCTCTGTGTAGTGAGTTTGAGCCCCGTGCTACTTAAATGAGTAAATAAATTTTTAAAAAACTAGAAGAAAAAAAAGAACTAAAAGAAAATGGGGATTAAATGAAAGTTTATTTCCTGAGTTGTTCCAATCTGGAATTCTCTTCTCCGGGTGTGCTAGGATGTGGGCTGAAAATGCAATGATTCAGCAACATAATTTTCCCCCCATAAAACAGCCCAGCGCGGCTAGTTCAGCATGCTCCACAGGTCATCTGGAGAGTTAGGGATGAACTCAGAGAATAAACAGATTCTTTAAATGACAGTGACTCAGGGAAGACAACCTGGTGCCGGAGGAGACAGATCATCGATAGACGG
Organism: Neogale vison; assembly: GCF_020171115.1. NCBI lineage: Eukaryota > Metazoa > Chordata > Mammalia > Carnivora > Mustelidae > Neogale > Neogale vison. The sequence goes on from NC_058095.1 coordinate 55,956,628, forward strand.
CACGAGGATGCTGGGTAACGTAGGCACGAACGTGTGAATGTTGGTTATTGATCTAACCTCCCCCGATACTATTCTCTCGGGAGTATGGGGCCCGTGGGGGTGTCGCACTGCTGGGGAGAGATGCAGAAGGGGGCTCAGTCTTCACGTCGAATGGTGGGACACCAGCGATGATGCTTAAGACGAAAGTCAGGAAGCAGCAAAGTGAGCACGCTGCTTGGAGGTCAATACCAGGAGAAACATCAAAGGATGTAAAAGCAGCTACCTCTGAGAAGGGAGCTGGTGAGCCATGGGGTATAAGCCTTGTGCTTCTATCTGATTCCTTATGCTCGGTGTGTCCATGACTTTGAAAATAGCGGGGCGCCTGGGTGGCTCAGTGGGTTAAAGCCTCTGCCTTCGGCTCAGGTCGTGATCCCAGGATCCTGGGATCGAGCCCCGCATCGGGCTCTCTGCTCAGCAAGGAGCCTGCTTCCTCCTCCCTCTCTCTCTGCCTGCCTCTCTGCCTACTTGTGATCTCTGTCTGTCAAATAAAATAAATAAAATCTTAAAAAAAAAAAAAGAAAAGAAAATAACAACGCGGGGCACGTGGTTGGCTCAGTGGGTTGAGCGTCTGCTTTCGGCTCAGGTCGTGATCCCAAAAGTCCTAGGATCGAGCCCCGCGTCTGCTCCATGGGAAGCCTGCTTCTCCCTCTCCCACTCGCCTTGCTTGTGTTCCCTCTCTCTCTGTCAGATAAATAAATGAATAGTCTTAAAAAAAAGAAAAGAAAAGAACGCACAAAAAGTGAAATGGTAGTGGGCGCCTGGGTGGCTCAGTGGGTTAAGCCGCTGCCTTCGGCTCAGGTCATGATCTCAGGGTCCTGGGATCGAGTCCCACATCGGGCTCCCTGCCGAGCAGAGAGCCTGCTTCCCTCTCTCCCTTTCTCTCTGCCTGCTTCTCCGTCTACTTGTGGTCTCTCTCTGTCAAATAAATAAATAAAATCTTTAAAAAAAAAAAGTGAAATGGTAGTGAGGAAATGAGTAGAGACTGACTTTATGTGGAAGAGACTGAAGTGTGGAAGAGGGTCTTCTCTGGTTTCCATCCCTCCTTGAGCAGAAGAGACTTGCGTGGATGTATGACGTACCGCGGATGGAGAACCGGCAGAGAGAGAGGCAGAGGTTGAAGAGAGGGGGTGGGGGGATGAGCTGGGGAGTCAGAGGAGGTGGGAGGGGAGCGACCTGGGCACCAAGGACAAGCTCTGAACAGGAGGCGGCTTTGGCTTGAGCTTGGTTGCATAGGGAATCGTCCCCATCGGTGTTTGTGGGTAGAGGCGGGAAGTTGCAGTCATCCGTCCCTGGCGCCCTCATCTCTGTGAAAATCAGAAGTCACTAGGAGCATGGGGGAAGATTTGCAAGGTGGTGAGGGAGGTGGCCAGGAAGTCAGAGAGGGACAGATGCTCATTGGGAACTGAGGGCCCAGCTGAGGTTAAAGACCATAGGTTGGCATTAGCCCCGGGCATGTACCCAGCGCCCGGTCTTGGCACCTACGATGTGTTAAAAATGACTTGCTGAGGGGCGGCTGGGTGGTTCAGTCGGTTAGGTGTTAGGTGTCTACCTCCGGCGCAGGTCATGATCCCAGGGTCCTGGGATGGAGCCCCGCATCAGGTTCCCTGCTCAGTGGGGCGTCTGCTTCCCCCTCTGCTTCTTCCCCTACTCACACTCACACTCTCCCTCTCTCTCAAATAAATAAATAAATAAATAAATAAAATCTTAAAAAAGAAGAAGAATTTGTCCTGCAGATCCAGTTCGTGTGTGCCCAAAAGACCTGTCTTCGGGGATAATGACTGCCCTGGTGTTTGCCTGCCTTCACGGCCCTCGGCAGGAGACGGGTAGAAATAAAGGCCACCCAGGGAGTGGAAAGTCACAGGGCTACTGAAAGAATAAGGAAGATCTGTAGGCGTTGCTGCAGAAGGGAAGGCACCACTAACGGGAAAAGCGTGGTAGAGACAGGAGGGCACATTGTGCTACTGTCTGTCCGGAATAAGGGGAAATGCACCTGGGCAGGTGTGACTGGATGAGAACAGCATCTTTGGTTTATTTGAACACTGTCTCGGGACGAATGGTCACGGGACTGGGGACAGTGGTGGCCCCTGGGAATGACAAACAGGAGGCTGGGGACCAGGGGCAGGAGGGAGCCTTCTTTCCACTGTTGATCGTACATGGTTTGGATCTTTTTTTCTCTACACCATGTGCATGTTTTGCTTTCTTAAAAACATTAACAACTTTATAAAAAGCTTAAAAAAAAAAAAAAAGACATCCGCTCTCAAAGCGTGTGCTCATTCAAGATCTAGAAGTGTGGATTCTTCCTGGGACCTGCGGGATCAGGACCCTGGAAGGTAGAGCCTGGGATGGTGTGTCTTTATCGCGCCTCCCCTCTTCCCTGGGGGTTGGGGGTGGGGAGTCCTGATTCACCTGAAAGCCTGCTGAGCTCTGGGCCGAGAGCTCAGAGGTCAGAGTGGGCTCTTGGGAATCAGGGGATGCTGGTGCTTCCTCTGTGTGGCGGGGGCCGGGCTGTGCGGGGTGGGCTGTACTGGGGAGCGGGGGGTGGCCAAGGGCACTGGCATTTTGGCAGCACTTAAGTCCGTGGGTAAATGGCGGTCTAATTAGATGTCAGGCTCCACAGACTGAAGGCCCGTAGGAGCGGCCCCCGGGCCCCATCTGGAACCACTTGGCCTTGCTGTCTCTGCCCCATTCCCACCTTCTCACATAGTGCTGCCATCGCCCAGAAGGTAGAAGGTTCCAGCCCGTTCCTCATTTGCCGGTTCTGTGCTCAAAGGTCCCTCCCTCCAGAGAGATCATTCCTAAACCCCAGGCTAGGTCAGCACTCCCCGAGGTCAGCACTCCTCGCCCTGGACTTCTCCTTTGGAGCATGGATACCGTCACGAGGTCACCAGGGAGTGACTTAATGGTGGCTTTGGTCACTGCGATGTCCTTCATGATGCCCGGCACGGAACGGGCACCCCAGGCACGGGCTGCTCACGGAGTGAATGATAAGCCTTACGAGACACAGGAGACAAAGGCTGGGTGACAGGAGTGGGAGTGGGTGCAGGAGGGTGGGCCTTGTCCGTGGAGGGTTGCTCCTGTCCTACAGCCCGGCATCCGGGAGTGCCTGACACACATCCGAGAAGCTGCAGGGGGATGTCACAGGTGAGACTCCCCCCCCGGCCCCACAGAATGTCGTGCGGCTTCTGTCCGGGGAAGCCCGTGGCCGGGCTCCCACCAAGCCCCAGGACTAGGTGGCCGGAGGCGAGCACCCAGCACACATGACCAGGTGGTGACGTGTGCCAGCGGCAAGGGGGAAGAGCCCGGCCCTACCCGGCTCCCGAGGCCCCCAGCCTATGGGGAAGTGAGCAGCTGTTTCCCCTGTGAATGTGACAGCTGACACTGCGGGTTCTGGGCTGAGCAATCGTGTTTCAGTGCCTCCATGGAGCGCAGGGCAGCCCAGCACTCGGACACCGACTGATGGCCTTGGGGCCCGGCGAGGAGGCTGGCTGGGTGCTCAGCCCCCTGCGGCCGGTCCCTGATGGCTCCGGTCTGCTCCTTCCACCCCCCACGGAAGACACAGACGCTCCTGCCTATGAAAAGGTTTAATTTCTTCTTTATGCTCAGAAACAGAGAAGTGGCCTTGCTCCCCCAAGAGGGTCTCCTCTCCCTGGAAAGGGAAGCTGTTACTGTGATGTGAGGTTGAACGCGGGGTTCCTTCTCCCCACTTCCCCGCTGTCTTTCCAGCCTCCTCTGCAGAATTTAGTCTGAACACAGCTTGCCGCCCACGGGGGTGGAGGGGGTGCGCAGCTGGAGTCCAAAACATCAGGCCCATGTTCCACGAGAGATGGGTCCAGTGTGTGCCTGGGGCAGCCGGCGCGGGAGGGGGGAGGGGAGGCATGGGTGGGGGGAGCTGCTGGGCAGAGGCGGGGAGGGCGGAGGCTGCCCCCCCCCCGCCCCCGCACCCACCCCCTCCTAGCAGAGCTGGTCCTCATAATCCTCCTCCTTCATCCCTTTTAGGCGGAGCCTGGCGAAGTCCTCAAACACAATGTCGTCGTCCGTGGCATAGCTTGACGGTGGAGGGGGGTGCAGTGAGGGCTCCAGGCCCTCTGCTCGGCCCCCCGCTCCCCTCCCAGACACAGGGGCGTCCGAGCGAAGGGGCTGGACCCATAGGCAAGGAGGCTACGCCATCTGGATTGGGTGTTTCGGCCCTCCCTCCCCAGGGAGGAGAAAAGCAGGGGTGAGGGCACCCTGGGGGGCTGCAGGGCTCTCTGGCCACAGAGGTCAGAGGTCGAAGGTGGGGGTGGAGTCTCTTACTTGGTATCAAATTCAATGAGGTTGGTGTCCACGGGTACACCTGTGTCCGGAGCAGCTGCAGGAGGAGAGGGGTAGGTGGGCAGGCGCCGGGGGGACCAGCGAGTCTCCCCTGGCCTTGCCTCTGGCCGCCTCGTGGGGGTGGGGGGCTTGGGGTGCGCTCACCTGTCTGGGGCCTGGGGAGGGTGATGTGGTCGTGGGGCTTGGGGTGCATGAGGACAAAAGGCAGCTCCACAGAGACGTCCCTGTGGGGGGGGGATGGGGGAGGTGGTGTGAGAGGCCCTCGCGGCCGCACCGGGAGGAGACCCCCGTGCCCCCCACATTCCCCGCACACTCACCCGCCACGAGACACCACCAGCTTCACCTTGACCCTGTAGGACACCAGGATGCCCAGCACCTCCTTGTTGGCACCCTCCTTCACGCTGCAACGAGGGGGACGAGCTCGGCCACAGCCCAGCCCTGTGGCTCCCACAAAGTTTGGGCGGGACCCCGTCCCGGCCGTGGCCTCCAGCAGTGTGGGCTGTGCTGTTCTCACACCAAGCACCCCGCGGCACCCCTCGGCACCGAACCCGCTTGCAGCTTAAAGTGTCCTTGTGACCTATCCTTGTGACCCGGCACCATCCAGCTCTCCGCCACCGTGACCGCATTCCACCCCCCCACCAGCTCATTCTGGCCTCTGGCTTGCCATGCGTGTTCACGCAGTGCTCTCCTCGCACCTGGGAGTCCTGGGGGAGGCCCGGCCCTGACTCAGTGACGGTGTGGCCATCGCCCAGAGGTGTGGTGGCCCCACACTCCCTCGTGCGTCCTTGCAGAGACAGGGCCTGGGCCACCGGACCCCTCTGCCCAGGATGCTCCTTGTGTGGCCAGTCACCGACTTACTCTGGGTCCCTCCTCAGAACTCACACCTGGGGGTGGGGGGCAGCCTCTTTAAAGGGCACACATGCCGCCCACCCTGACACGTCCCGGCCTCCTCTGCCTTGCTCCTTCTCCACACTCGTCACTAGACGGGTGGTACGTTTCGCCGTTGATCTGTCTGTCCTCCCCCTCTGGATTCTCTGGTCCCTTCTGAGCCCCGAGAGCACAGGGCGCCTGGGACAGAGCCTGAAGGAGCGCGTGAGCCTGGGCCATAGGAGCCCCGCCCCCGCCTCCCCGCTCACATGGTGCTGGAAGCCAGGTTGGTGTCCTCGTGTTTGAGCTTCCCATCCAGGGCCAGACCCCGCTTCTCCCGGTTGTCGCTGAGCAGCGGGGTGACAGTATACACCTTGCAGAACGTGGAACTGGGGGACACCTGGTCACTGGGGAGCAGGGACAGGAGACTGAGACTCTGGGGGGGCGGGCCGGGCGAGGTGGTTGCTCCCACCCCTGGGGGCTTCCCCCCCCACCAGCGCTGCCCTATTTGGGCCCATGGGTAATGGGGGCTGGGTTAGAGCTCAGCCCACTCCAGAAAGCGAGCTCAGAGCCACCTGCCGGGACAGAAGGCCCTTGTAGGTGGGGACGGTTCAGGGTGGGGACGGTCTCCCAGGGTTGTTCCTCTGCCCTAAGGTGCAGCCCCGGGGTGTTCTGTTACTCACTCTTGTTCAATCTGAGCCACAGGGCACTTGTACTGGGCAGTGCTGAAGAGGCAGATGTCGGCATACTGTCTCACTGCGGGGTGGGGTGAGGTCAGGCAGCCGTGCTTGGAGCGCAGGCTGCAGCCCCCCAGGCCCCCTGCCCCGGACCCCACGGGGCTGTGTCTCCTTCTGGGGCAGCCTCCCGCACTGGGGTATGTCCCTGCGCAGAAATCACACCACGTGGGCAGCAACTCCCACCCCCAAGACCCCCTCCTATCCCCCACCTCCTACCAGAGACTTTGATCTTCTTGATGGTCTTGGTGGAGTTGTTGGTGACGTGGACGTTGACATTGAGGGGCTCCCCGTGGTAGTAGAGCTTTCGGGAAGAGGGGGTCAAGTTAATGCGATCTGTTTGCACTGGTCCCATTATCAGCGTCCCCCCTGCCCCCACACAGACCCGTGACTTGGTCTCCTTCTAAACCAACACCCACACCCAGCTGTCCTGGCAGGTGGCTCCAGCCCTCCCCCCAGGGCCCTCTGCACTGGAGCCCCTGCATCCTGCCCCCGCACCCCACCTCCTTGTCCAGGGAGGCCTCAAGGTGCAGGGACCGGTCGGACATGAGGAAGTGGCGTGTGGTTTCTGCTGAAGGCTGGGGGCCGGGTTTCTCTGGGGCAAACTGCACCTTTCGGATCACCAGACGCACAGAGTTCCTGGGGGTGGGGAAGAGGGGCAGGGTGGGGAGCGAGTCCTCAGACACCCGGACCCCCAGCGCCGCCTCCCTGAGGCTTGGGGCTCCAAGGCGTGGGGAGGGGATGCTCACAGCATGGGGGGGGTTTGCTTCCCTCACCTTTTGTGGCTTTTCTCTTCTAATGATTTGGCACAGAAGGCGCGAATCTCAAAGTCTACCCCGCAGGCCTTGGGAGGAGAAAAGGTCACATCTTACACAAGGTCCCCGACACCACCACACCCTTCCTTCCCTCTTCCCTCGCCTCGGTCAGGGGTTCCTGCCCCATCGCGGTGTGTTGAGGAGTGTAGGGCCTGTGGCTTCGTCCTCTGCCTCCTGAAGCCCCCAGTACCTGGCAGCGCCTGGGTCCTGTCTGCAAGGTGAGCCCCTATACTCACCTGGGAGTGCCCAGAGTCACCCAGGAGCAGACAGACCACATTTCCACCGGGGACAAGTCCCACCCTGGCTTCTCCCTGACAGCCCCCCCTCGATGGGTGCCAGGCTCCTGCTGGAGTCCATTCTGTCCCCTGAACCCTCGGACCCATTCCCGCTGTACCTTCCCCGTGTCCTCGGGGCCTGGCTGCAGGGTGACGGAGCAGGGAAGGTTCTGGGGGATCTGTGGGGAGGCAAGGGGAGGCTTCGGTTCTTCCAGATCTTTCTCCCAATCCCCACTAAGAGGCTGGAGGAGGCGTCCCGATGGGTGAGAAGGGGAAGAAGGGAGGGGTCCCAAGGAGGAGACAGACACAAGAGTGACTGTGAAGGCGGGGTGGGGGGGGGCTGTCCAGGGTCTCTTCCTCACTGCTGATTCCAGATGTGCCAGGAGCAGGGGCCTCACCGTCCTCCCCCCCCCCCCCGCTCCGCAACTCAGTGGCAGCCCCCTTGCCCTGTAGAGGGTGGAGGGTGTCCTCACTGTGAAGAAGAAGGGGTGGGCGTGTGGGCCCAGCTTCCTGAGCAGCCGGTCCTGCAGGCGGGTGGGGGGCCGTGGGGGGTTGGGTGCCGGCGGGAAGGCCTGGTAGTTGGCGATGAACAGGTCTTTGCGGAAGGACAAGCCAAGCACATCCAGGTCCTCGCGGCCATAGCGGAAGGCGCAAGTGAGGGTCACAAACACTGCGGGGGCGGGGGGGCGGTTGGTGGTGGTGGTCAGGAGCCCACACCCACCCCCCGGCCCCAGCCCTCATCCCCAGCAGCAACCAACCTGCCTGAAACCGACTTCCCTCTTCCCACCCCACTGGGCCACCCCGACTTCCCCGAGGCGCCCCCTGCTCTCGGGCCAGTACCTTTGCGATCCTTCAAGTAGTCAGGGTCCACAAGCACCACGCCATCTGGGAAAGGGACACACAAACTCACTTCCTGTCAGAGCCTCCCCTCCATCTCTAGGCCCAGGAGCCTCTCCCTGTCTTGGGGGCCTGGTGCTGCTTTCTGGACACACTTACCTACGGGGTCCACTTTGTCCAGGTGGTCTACAAAGTCCCGCTTCCCCAAGTACACAGTGAGCTGCGGATACAGAAGGGGCACAGGGAGGATGGGGCAGGAGGGTGCGGGGCATGCAAGCCCCAGAGCGCTCATCCTGCCACTGGTCTTTCCCAGGCTGGGGTTAGCCCTGGGGTTCCTCCCAACAGGGTCAGAAGGGGAGAGCAGTGGGGTTTCCCAGGTTACCCAACCTTGAAGCTTTTTGCACCTTTGTCCACAAGTCAGACAAGCATGTGTGTGTGGGGAGTAGGCTTGGAGAGGACTCAGGGGGGCCCCCGCAGTCATTTAGAGAGCAGGGTGTGGTCTCACAGGCTCCTCTCCGGGGGCTCTGGGATACACAGGCCATAGCCTAGGGGCTGCTGACTATTCCCAGCCCAGGAACCCTGGGCCCACTCCCAAGAGGGGTACAGCCTAGGGCTCCTGGCTCCTCCCCCTTCCTCTAGCCTAGGGACCCGGACCTGTCCCCACCCAGGGACCTGTCCCCACCCAGCCCCGCCGCTGGCTGGGGTTGAGTGGCCTTTGCGGCAAGGGGCTTCGGGAAGGAAGGAAGTCAGCTCTTAGCTGTCACAGGAAGTGGGGAGCAGGGGTTGGGGATGGGCGAGGGGCAGGCTGGGCCTTGCAGGGGCCCAGAGCGGGTTGGGAGCAGAAGGAGCATGGGGGACTCACCTTGCAGTTGGGGCTCGACTTTTTGAAGACCCTAGCGAAATAGAAAGGGAAACCCCGCTGCCTCACACTGGGCAGCGGGGACCTCCCCACCCCGGCCCGAGAAGCTGAGCTCACCCGGGACTCTGCCTGCAGGCTCTGGGGCTCTGCCAGCTCTACCCCTCCCACTTCTTCCCAGGAGAAGGGCCACCACAGGGCCTGAATATTCCCCCCCCCCCCACTAGGTCCCCTCCTCCTAGGACAATGGCCCTTGGTTGCCACAGGAACTACCCAGGCTCTTTCCCAGAGCACTTGCCCCAGGGGGACCCGAATGAGCAGGCTGTAGGAGCCTCTGTCTAGGACCGAACCCTGTCCCTGACTTCTCTGGTACTCCAAAGACAGCTGGATTGCCCAGCAGGGCAACAGCCCTGGCTTTTGCACCTAGAATGGTTTCTATTTGTAGGCATTACTTTAGTGTGACCTGATTCCATTAACCTCCAACCGTTCACCATCCCTGATCTCAGCAGCCCCAAAGCCCATCTCCGGAGGTCGAGTTCAGCTATCACTTCCTTTGGGAAGCAGATCGAGCCCGGACCCTGGTTATTACTCTTGAGGGGGGGGCGGTGGGAGAGCTTGCACAGGCCCCGAGCCACACATCACCTGCCCCAGCAGGTCGCCTGTGATGGCCAGAGGCCGTATTCAGTTTGCGCCCCCAGCACGAGGCCAGCCAATTGCTAGAACCGCGATGCCCGCTGCTGTTGATCAGGAGAACGCCCCACGTTCAGCGCCATTTCAAGGGCTTTGCATGTGGAGGTCCCAGTGTTCCTAGTTTACAGGTGAGGGAGCCGAGGCACGGGGACCTGAAGGGTTTAGCCTAAGGCCCCATGGGGTGGAAACGGTGGGGCTCAGATGAACAGGCTCGGTCTGGCTCCGAGCCCATGCTCTCCCTCACTAAACTGGTATTCTCCCATCTCTGCAATCCCCACTAAGGGTTGAATTGCAAGGGATTTGCTCCCCCGAGCTGAAACAATCTAACCCCAGACTCTGCCCACTGCTGTGGGTGTAGTAGGTATCCGGTGACCCCCTGGGCTCCGGCCACTTTCGGGTCTGACTTTCCTCATCTCCATGCGCTGTCTCAGCAGCAAGCCCTGGGAAGGGTCTTCGGCAAGTAGAAACAGAAGTCCCGCAGACTGGCCCATCCTTCCTCCAGCAATAACCCCCGCCCTGGTTTTGCTCTAACAACCTCACTTGCCACTTCTCCCCAGAAGGTCAGGCTGTCCAAAGGCCATAAGGCAAAGGGTACGGTGGCCCCCGGTGTCCCCATCCAATAAAGGAGAGTAAACACTGGTAGGGTGGCAGCTAGAACAAGTATCCACTCTAAGGACGGATAGCTAAGGCACCTTCCAGTCCCCTCGTCTTTGCTTCTAGTTTTCCTCTTTGTCCCAGGGCTTCCTCCTATTAGGATGAAGCCACCGATGGTGGTTGTGGGGTAACAGCCCCCAAGTGTCCGCAGGGCCACCTGCCCTTGAGAGCCGAGGCTGGGGAGCAGCAGCACTTGTACACCGAGGCCGACCAAGGAGGCAGACTGTGGGGGTGCCCAGAGGTGCCCATCGAGGAGGCCAGCGACAGCAGATGTTCTCTCCATTTCCTGTGGCCCAGAATTAGACGGAGGTGGCGGGGATTGTGCCAAGTCAGCAGTCCCTCTCTGGTCCATCCATCCTCCTCCCGGAACCACATAACGGAAATTGGGGGCCTCCCTCAAGTCAGTGACTTCCCCTTTCTTTGGGGGTGTTTGAGCCCTAATCCAGGGCACCAGTCCTCCCTCTGATCATCTCTCTGATACTACTAGATGGGGTGCTCAGAAGCCTGGGTTCTCATCCTCTGCGGGCAGGGAGTGGTGGGGCTGAGATGATGATGTTTTTCAGCCAAGTGATGTCTGAGGACCCGGGCCCCATTCCTGGTCCCTCCTGGATAGAGGCATAAGGCCCCAATCTTTTCCTCTTCTGCTCCGGCTCCCCAGGGACCTGGGCATTCACCCACTATCCCCTTGGGGGGTGTTGGCCCACAACAGGAAGTGGATTTTGCTAGAGACCAAAAAAGAGAACTCGGGGTATCAGTGGAAGGAAGGCGCCTCGACGATTGCACAGAAAACATCCGGGGAGTGGATGGCGTGCCCAGGGCAGATACTGCCTTCCCTCACCTCCGGGAATAAAAGTAAGGCCCAGAAGCGGGGAGGGTCATCACGCACTCTACTCCCCCAAGATGAAGCTGTTGCTCCTAGCAACCTGGGGGAAGGCAGAAGTTTGGAAGCAAAGCCACCTGGCCCTTGGGACAGCCCGACTGCCTGCGGTTTACCTGACAGGCGGCTCTCCAGCAGCTCGGCACGAGCCTTGGGGGGGGGGGAATCCCCTCCCGGCATCCGGACCTCCCATACCCAACCCCTCAGGGCCAGCCACCTGCTCCTCCTTCCTCCGCCCCTGCATCGCTGCCTGCACCGGAGAACCCAGTCGTCCGGCCCCCACATCCCTGCGAGAACCCAGACGCCAGGCTCCTGATCGCCTTCAGCCCTCGGTTTCTGCAAGGGCCCTGGCATGCGTCCCCCTCATTATCCTCGAGGACCCAGGCGCGCGGCCCCAGATGGCTGCCCCCCCAGGGACCCAAGAGTCCGGCCCCCGGGTTCTCTCGCCGGTGTCCTTGTCCGGGGACCGTCCCGGCACCCGCCCCGAGCCGCCGCCCACGTCCCGCCGCGTGGCCCCACCTCCCTTACCTGGTGCCCGGTTTCTCCCCCATGGTGCGCGCGTCCGCAGCCCGCTGCCCGCCCGGTTCGCGGCTCGCTCGCAGCCTCCCAGCCTGCTGCCAGGTCCCCGCTCCTCCCCGAGCCACTGCGCACGCGCGCCCGCCGCTCTTTCTCCTCTCCCCCGCCCCTCCGGCTCCCCTGCGCTCCTGGGGAATCGGACCCAGCTGCGTCAGCCCGGACAGCGCGCGCCGCGGCGCCGCCCGCCCTCTGGGCGCAGACCGCGCGGTGATTGGCTCCGCCCCCGCGCCCGCCCCTCCGCGGCCCCGCCCCGCCCCGCCGCTCCGGGGGCGGGGGAGGGGATGGGTGGGCTGGTCAATCCTGCGCGCGGTCCCCCGTCCCCCCCCTCGGCCCGCCCATCTCCCCGCCCCTCCGCGCCCCGGTAGGAACCGATTGGGCTCCCCGGCAAGAAGGTGCCCGCCTGCCCGGAGGGGAGAGCTCTGTGATTGGCTTCCTGCGCCCAGGGCGCCGCGGGGGTCCCCTCCCCTTTGTTTGCTTTCGCCGCCGCGGTGGAGGCAAGGGAGGCGGCGGGGGCGGCGGAGCGAGCTCCAGCACCGTCTGGGAGGAAGGAGGAGGGGACGCGCACGTGGGTGAGCGCTTCCACATGCGTGATGCTTTGCTTCAGGGCGCGCCGCGCTCCCCAGTGCTCGAAGCCTTCTTCCGCCCGCCCTCTCGCCGCTTTACTGCGCTGTGTCAGCTCCCTCTGGCGTCTGTCTTTCCTCTTCCACCGGGTTACCTCTTCCACCGGGTTACCGGGTAGTCTCCGACTACCCGTCCCTTCCTGTCGTCTGATCGCGGCCGGCATCCATGCCTCCATCCATCCATACCTCCATCTGTCCATCCGTCCATGCCTCCATGCCTCCATCTGTCCATCCGTCCATGCCTCCATGCCTCCATCTGTCCACCCGTCCATGCCTCCACCCGTCCATGCCTCCATCCGTTCATGCCTCCATCCGTCCATGCCTCCATCCATCCATGCCTCCATGCCTCTATCCGTCCATGTCTCCATCCGTCCATGCCTCCATCTGTCCATCCGTCCATGCCTCCATCCGTCCATGTCTCCATCCGTCCATGCCTCCATGCCTCTATCCGTCCATGTCTCCATCCATCCATGCCTCCATCTGTCCATCCGTCCATGCCTCCATCCGTCCATGCCGCCATCCGTCCATGCCTCCATCTGTCCATGCCTCCGTGCCTCCGTCCGTCCATGCCATGCCTCCATCCGTCCATGCCTCCATGCCTCCATGCCTCTATCTGTCCATCCGTCCATGCCTCCATCCGTCCATCCGTCCATGCCTCCATCTGTCCATCCCTCCATGCCTCCATCCCTCCATGTCTCCATCCGTCCATGCCTCCATCCGTCCATGCCTCCATCCGTCCATGCCTCCATGCCTCTATCTGTCCATCCGTCCATGCCTCCATCCGTCCATCCGTCCATGCCTCCATCTGTCCATCCCTCCATGCCTCCATCCCTCCATGTCTCCATCCGTCCATGCCTCCATCCGTCCATGCCTCCATCCGTCCATGCCTCCATCTGTCCATGCCTCCATGCTTATTTTGTGCCAGTCACTGTGCTGGGCGATGGGTATGCAGACATGAATTCACGTGGCCCCTGCTTTCCTAGCACAGTTCAGGAGACAAACAGGTATTAGGGTCGCAAGAATACTATCATGGAGGTATGGCTCAGAAGACAAAGCGACTACCAGCGCTTGACTGGGGCAGAGGTGGTGGGGAACACTGTCCAGAGGAGGACACATTGGAGGGCAGTCTTTCTGAAGGGTGGGCAGAAGTTGAGAAAAGGTGTTGCAGAGATAGAGAAAGGCAAGGCACGTCCTCTGCAGAAGGGTTTGTGGGGTTCCACCACAGGAGAGATGAGGGGGAGGGGGAGGACTGGAACAGAGTATGAAGGATTCCACACAGCAGGTGAAGGAATGTGGTGGAGGTCTTCCCTGGAGGACACTTAGATCCAGTAGTGGCTTTTTTAAAGCAAGAGATTGGCATGATGATTCCTCCTTCAGGAGGAGAATTCTGGGCAATGTGGAGGATGGAGAGAGTGGGGCAAGGTTGTCTGGACTGAAACAAATCAAGAGGAGAAGAGGGGCCAGGCAGAAGGGCCATTTCTAGGGCACAATGGAGGGGGCCGAGGCGGGGGAAGGGGGATGATGGGTTGGACCTTTCTGGACTTAAGCAGCTGATGTATTTCCCCTTCTTCCATGTCTTTTCTCATTGTCCCCCTGTCTTTCCCACCCAAATAACTTCACACGTATCCCTCCACTTTTCCACGCAACAGAGAAAGTAATATGCACAACAAGACAGTTTCTGAGATACTCTTTAAGGTTCAAACAGAGAAAATAAGATGAAATCAGAGAAGGAGACAAACCGTAAGAGACTCTTAGCTCCACGGAACAAACCAAGGGTTGCCAGAGGGGCTGGGTGGCTGCAGTAACTGCGGATGGGCATTTAGGAGGGTGCATGATGGAACGAGCACTGGGTATTGTGTCCAACTGATGAGTCACTGAATTCTACATTGGAAACTAGTAATACACTGTATGTTCACTAACTGAATTTAAAGACACGAAGTTATTTGAAAAAAGGTTCAAACATAGGCCCTCAGTTCTGTCTCCCCCTTCTAAGCTCACTCTTCCTCCCTTCCAAGCTTTAGATCATACATTTCTTTTAGACTTATGAATCACTTTTGTCAAAGGGTCAGGACCAGAACGTAATGAGATAAATATTGGTATAAATCTAAAGTGATTTGGGGGGACACCTGGGTGGCTCAGTTGGTTGAGCGTCTGCCTTCACCTCACCTCAGGTCCTGGTCCCAGGGTCCTGGGATTGAGCCCCGTGTGGCACTCCCTGCCCAGCGGGGAGCCTGCTTCCCCTTCTCCCTCTGCTGTTCCCTGCTTGTGTTCTCTCGCTCTCTGACAAATAAATAAAATCTTTAAAAAAAATAAGGTGATTTTGGGACTGAACTGTAGTGGTCTGTGTGGCACGAAAGCTACTGTATTAAAAGGTACTAATATAAGGACACTTTTAGAGAGATGTTAAAGAAGAGTAGAAAAAAATGAAAGAGATGCGCCATATAAGGGTGGGAAAACCCATCATTATAAAGATGTCGTTTCTCCGCAGATTGTGTATAAATTTGACACCGTATCAAAATAACGATGGGAGGCAGGTCCAAAGGTAGTGGCTTATCTCAAGTGATGGTTCACGGTTCCAACTTCTTTTTCTACTCTTGCCCCCTTCTCTTCACTGCTGCACCTGACTAGTCTTTAGGGGCGCCTGGGTGGCTCAGTGGGTTAATCCTCTGCCTTCAGCTCAGGTCATGATCTCAGGGTCCTGGGATGGAGCCCCACGTCGGGCTTTCTGCTCAGCGGGGGGCCTGCTTCCTCCTCTCTGCCTGTGTCTCTGCCTACTTGTGATCCCTGTCAAATAAATAAATTAAAAAAAAAAAGTAAATGAATAGGGGACACCTGGGTGGCTCAGGTCATGGTCTCAGGGTCCTAGGAACGAGCCCCGCATCAGGCTCTCTGCTCAGCGGGGAGCCTGCTTCCCTCCCCCCACCCCGCCTGCCTCTGCCTACTTGTGATCTCTGTCTGTCAAATAAATAAATAAAATCTTAAAAAACTAAGTAAGTGAATAACAATGGGCCTTTTGGGGGAGGGTAACTTGATTCTAAACAATCAGAAAAATCAACTCACAAGTTTAGCCAGGATAATTCTGAAAAATAAGAATAAAGCAGGCCTTTGTCTAACCTGATAATTTATTATGTTAACAATAATTAAAATTGTTATTGGTGCAATGATACAAAACAGAGCAATGAAAGGGAACAGAGGACCCCGATACAGACTCACATGGTAGCATTTCAAGTCAATGGAGAAAGAACGGCATATTCACTGAGCTGGGTTGAGACAGTCGGCTATTCATTTGGGAGAAAAGAAGTGATGTCTCTATCTCATGCCTTAAACAAAATACATTCCAGATGGGTTAAAGCTCTAAATGCATGGAATAGAACTATAGAAGTATTAGGAGAAAAACAGGAAAATATTTTTATAACCTTGGAGCTTAGGAAAAGCCTCCTAAGACATCAAACCCCAGGGCTATAAATAACACCAGGATACACTTTAATTTACCATGTGCCAAAGCACTGTTCCAAGCATTTTACAAATATCAGGTCATTCAGTACTCACAGCTCTATGCGTTAGGGTTTTATGATCACCCCCCACTTTACAAATGAAGAAGTGGGGGCACAGTTAAGAAACTCAAAGACTCACACAGCTAGCAAGAGGCAAAGCTGGGTCCGAACCCAGCGGTCTAGTGGCTTTTATTGAAACGCCCTACCTCTAGAGGACTAAGAGATTAAAATAAATAAAATGACAAATTGGAAGAAGCCTCTTGCAACGGGGCAACACATAATAATCAAGAATAACTCCAGGGGCGCCTGGGTGGCTCAGTCCTTAAGCATCTGCCTTCGGCTCAGGTCATGATCTCAGGGTCCTGGGATCGAGCCCCGCGTTGGGCTCTCTGCTGAGCAAGGAGTTTGCTTCCCCCCCACCCCCCGCCTGCTTATATCTGTCAAATAAATAAATAAAACCTTAAAAAAAAAAACAAACAAACTCCCCACATCTCCGAAGAGTTCCTACACAGTAATAAACCTAGTTATTGGGATTATGCATAAAGCACTGTTTCACATGATGGGGGGGGTGGGTGTTAAGGCAATCTTCCTAGAAGGCACTTTGCCAGAGTAGGCTTTCTCTTTTATCCAGCTTTCATTTATTCACTCAACAAATATGTATCGAGCACTTTTTATGGGCCAGGCACTATTCTTGGCGATAAGACTGAAATAGTGAGGAAGAGAAGACCCCTCTCATGTATTTTAGCCAGAGGAGACAGTAAGTAAGAAATACATTGGAGGGGCGCCTGGGTGGCCCAGTTAGTTAAGCATCTGCCTCTGGCTCTGGTCTGGACTTTGGGGTCCTGGGAGCAAACCCCAGCGTTGGGCTCCCTGCTCAGCAGGGAGTCTGCTTCTCCCTCTACCCCCTCCCGGCTTGTGTTTTCTCTCTCAAATAAATGAAATCTTTAAAAAAATTAAATACACTTGAGGTAGTGTTATGAGCTATTAAAAAAAAAAAGCAGGATGACTGGTAAAGGATGAAGGGGTTTGGCGCGGGGGCTACTTAAAAAAGGAGCCCTCTTTGAGGATGGCAAGATGGTATCAGAGCTTGAAAGAGAAAATTATTCCTGGCAGAAGCAGCATCATGTGCAAAGGTTCTGCAGTGGGAGCGGGCTTGCTGGAGGATAGAAAGGCTAGTTCGGCTCAGGGATGAGACAGCACAGGGACCGACTGAGGGTACCCGTGGTTAGCGTGGAGGTCGGAGAGGTGCGACGCCTCAGATCCCAAGGATTCTAGGAGCCCGGGTGGGAGGGCGGGATTTCAGTCACCTCTTGGGAAGCCAGCGAAGGACTTTACGCAGGGAGTGGGATTATATTTATGTATATATATTCTATAGTTACTAATATTAGTATTATTACTAACCGACTTACATCTGAAAAGACTGGTTGCTTTGCACAGAGAGGACTGCCCAGGGGCCACAAGAGAAGCCGCGAAGAGGCCATAGGAGTGAAAGGGGCCCGGGACCAGAGGGACCCTGGAGACGGAGAAATAGAGAAAAAACCAGCCGTACGGGGTTCGTGTTTGGAGAGGAGCTTAGGGTGACCCTTAACCTTGACTTTTCTTCGGGTTGTGAGGTCGCCCTCGTGCAGGACAAGCACACAGAGAGGTGTTGGAGCGTTCCGAGGCCGCACCGGGGGACGGCGGCACGGACGCAGCAGGGGTTAAAGCGCGCCCGCGGCCCAATGGCCGGCAGCTCAGAGAGGCAGCGTGGGGCGGCAGCGATGGAGGCCTCGGGAACCCAGGCGTCTCGTCTCCCTGCGCTGTCGGAGCTCGTGTTTGAGGAGTGCGCGGACCGCCGCCTGGGCATCGCCGCGGCAGCACACACGCCCCCGACCGCGGCCCAGCCGACAGCCAAACGTCCGTACCTGGAGCGCGCCTGCTGAGCCCCGGGCCGCGGGCTCCTTTTGTCCGACCCACGTGGCCAGCCCGCGTCCCGGCCGGCCCGCCCGCGCATGCTCCCTCGCGCGCGGCGCGCAGAGCCCCGCCCCCGGCTGCCCAGTGCGCAGGGCCGCGGCCCCCCTCCTCACGCCCCCTCCCCACCAGGCGCCCGTCGCGGTGCGTTTGCGTCATCGCGCCACGCCACCACCGGAGCCCGGGCGAAGATGGCGGCAGCCGTTCTTAGCGGGCCCTCGGCGGGTTCCGCGGCCGGGGTGCCCGGCGGGACGGGGGGTCTGTCGGCGGTGGGCTCGGGCCCGCGTCTCCGCCTGCTGCTTCTGGAGAGCGTGTCCGGGCTGCTGCAGCCGCGCGCGGGGGGCGCCGTGGCGCCCGTGCATCCCCCGGTGCGCTCGGCCCCGCACTTGCCCGGGCTCATGTGCCTCCTGCGACTGCATGGGACGGTGGGCGGGGCCCAGGTGAGTGCGGCCCGCGTGCCCGCGGCCCTGCCCGGGAGCCCGCGCCGCTGCGGGGCCGCGGGGCGCGGGGGGCGGCGGGGAGGGCGGGCTGGAAGGGCTGGGGGCTTCTGCCGGAGCCCGTGTCGGTCTGGGCGATGTTCATGCCGTCGGCGGAAACTCCGGGGTGAGAGGAGGGGCCTCGCTGCTCCGCCGCTGGGCTGTTGGTAGTCGCTCGGGGCTGTGGGTTCGAGTCCAGGCCCCGCCGCTCAGCTGCACCATCTTCCCTCCCCTTCGCGGTCTGGTTGTGGAATTGTTCCGACCGAGTGAACGGACGTGGACGACGAATGTTGACCGAGGCCCTCCGGAGCCGGAGCCTCGGGCGCTCCACTCGCAGATGCGGTGGCGCTGAACACAGTGTCTGGAAACAGCGAGAGTGGCGTGGCCGGGACTCCTCACCCGACCCCGAGGACTGCGGAGGTTTTCCTGAGGCGCTGGAGCTTAAGCCGAGATCCTCCCTCGTCCCCGGAAGAACAGGGGGTTGGCTAGGGAAAGTAAATGGGAGAAGTCCACGTGGGAAGGTCCCATGGCAGGAGGGACATCGCGTGTGGGGCTGGGAGGCGGTGGGGACCAGCGTGGGCACAGTGAGGCTGGTGCGGTGCGGTGCAGAGCCTTGTAGATTGGCTTAGAAGGGGTCCTTCTAAGGACCCGCAAACTAGAAACCCAGATGTCCACCAAAACACGTTCCTGCTCCCATGCCTTCCTCATGTTCAGTCCCATTGATTTTATTACCCAAGTAGCTTTCAGATCTGTCCACTCCTTTCCATATCCTTCCTGGTGTGTTCCAGTGTTAGCTTGAACCCCGCTCTCTCGTGCAGGTGAAGGCACTGCCTGTAGGAAGGCATAGTGTGCCCAGCCCGGCGTCTAAGGGTGGGTGCTCCTTTCATATCCATTGCCCTCGTCCTTACTTCGGCCCTCCCCAAATTCTACCCACCTCTCAAGATCCATATACATGAGGTCTTCTTTCACCCATCTTTGTTCCTCCCACCTCGCCAGCACCCTGCTTCCTTCCAGCAGGAGGGTTGTCTCAACCTTGGATGATTCTCTGGTCTGAGTCCCAGATTTATCAGGGACGGTCTCATCGCTGACACTGACGTTACTCCCCACCATTGAGGGTGACAGAACCGTACCTCTGCTACTCAGCCCACTTTGGGAAGTGGGAGCTGATGACGCATTTTCTTGTCTCAATCTCCCACCTTCTAATCCACGTGCGTTTCTGAAACGTTGTCTCTTCTGCCTATACACCTGTGGTTTCTTTCCTTGTCCCAAGTTTTCCTTCTCCCTCAAGACAAGTCCGTGAACGCAATGTCTTATTTTTCCCATGTGTCTGAAGCCTGGCAGAATTTCGAGCAAAGCTAAAGGTGATGTGGGAATCTAGGCTCCCCCTTTAATATCATCTGTGCCACATTCTGGGGCATAGCCTGCCTTTTTTCTTGCTAACATCTCTTGTCTCTCGTATTGGATCCTGGGTTCGTGGGGCTCACAGTGCCGCCTGGAGGGTTTGCATCTGCCTGTTTTCATTCAAACAATACCGAGGTGCTGTTACGCAGTAGCTTTGTTCTCATCTCTGGTAGACAGGTAGGCGTGGTCTTTTCCCTTGGAGAATTTCTAGTCTAATTGAAATGAGAAATGAAAGTAAGGAAATAAGCTTGGAGCTTATTGGAAAGACAAATAGAACCATCGATTGGACCATCTGTTTCGGCTGAATCACCAACTCGCTTTTTTATAGGTGGCGGGAGCTCAGTAGTTGCACAGTGAAACTGTGCCCAGTTTCTGGTATGGATTATAGCAAGACTTGTGTCCTTGCCTTGGTCTTGTGGCATTTCACTCATTTCTCTCATGGCAGCTGGAGTGAGCTTGCTCCAGGAAAAGGCTGATGGCGTTTGCCGGGTTTTACAATCCTCTCTAGATGGGTTTTCTTGACTTTGGGCCTTTGCACTGTTCTCCACTTGGGGTCCCTCCCCGTGCTGCTGCCCTGCTCCCTGGAAAAATCTTTTCAGTTCTGTGCTTTTCACTGCCTTTGGGAAATCTTTCCAAACCTTTACCTGTGATTAGCTGTCCTTTCTTACAGCATAGTGAAATGATACATTTATTCATTTCACATGTTTATATAACCTTCTTCCCTCACCAAACAGCTAGGCTTTGATTTGCTCTATTTTATATGTAATGAAAAAAGATGGAACTCGGGGCACCTGGATGGCCCAGTGGGTGAAGCCTCTGCCTTCGGCTCAGGTCATGGTCTCAGGGTCCTGGGATCGAGCCCCACATCAGGCTCTCTGCTCAGCAGGGAGCCTGCTTCCCCCTCTCTCTCTCTGCCTCTCTGCCTACTTGTGATATCTCATTCTGTCAAATAAATAAATAAAATCTAAAAAAAAAAAGATAGAACTTACTTCAGAGTACACAAAGGTAGAGAAAATAGTATTTTGAGGGATGCCTGGGTGGCTCAGGTCATGCTTCTTAGGTTCTGGGATAGAGTCCCGCATTGGTCGGACTCCCTGCTCAGCCGGAAGCCTGCGTCTCGCTCTGCCTTCCGCTCGGCCTCTTGTGCTCGCTCTCTCTGTCAAATATATAAATTAAATCTTTTATTTTTTTTAATTTTTTAAAAGATTTTATTTATTTATTTATTTATTTTTAAAGATTTTATTTATTTATTTGACAGAGAGAAATCACAAGTAGATGGAGAGGCAGGCAGAGAGAGAGAGAGGGAAGCAGGTTCCCTGCTGAGCAGAGAGCCCGATGCGGGACTCGATCCCAGGACCCTGAGATCATGACCTGAGCTGAAGGCAGCGGCTTAACCCACTGAGCCACCCAGGCGCCCTAAATTAAATCTTTTAAAAAGACAGTATTTTGAACCATCCCACCCTATGCTGTCCCCATCACCCAAATTTAACAATGGATGTTTTACCAAATGGTTTCGTGCCCACCGTCCCAACTCTGCTCCCCTCCCCCAGCTTTTTAAAGCAAATCCCACATCTCATTTCGCTTGTAACTGCGTGTTCTTAGAAGGATGGAATGTCTTATTCTGCTTTTATCCCCAGGGCTTTGTACTGTTCTGTGCTCTAGTTAGTAGCCACTGATCTGCTTAAAAATATCAATAAAAGGGGCACCTGCTGGCTCAGTCCGTAGAGCAGGTGACTCTTGATCTCAGGGTCATGAGTTCAAGCCCCATGCTGGGCATGGAGTCGACGGAAAAAAAAAAAAGTATATCAATAAAATGACAGCATTCTTTTGTTGAAAACTGCACAGTAATCCCTACCTTGTGTGGCCTCTGCTGACCTCCTGACTTCATCTCACACCGCCCCCTGTCTGTGTGGACCCTGCTCCAGCCGCCCAAGCTCACCTTGTTTCTGGAGTTGCTGGGACCTTTGCTCACCAGCTCCTGGGCGCTTCTCTGGGAAACTCGGGAAGCTCATGGAGGGTGAACTTCCCACTTAAGTCTCAGCTTCTGTGCGCCTGTTTCACAGGAGTCTTTCCTGACCGCTGCGCCCCAGTCCGCCCCGACACAGACGTTCTCTGACTCATTGTCCTGTTCGGTTTTCTTCCCAGCATTGATCACCACTGGAAGGATATAAACCTATGTCTTATCTGTCACATTCTTTGTTCTCTTTGTTCTCTTCTTACCCAGTTTAAACTCCACTATAATCCCTTTGCTGCCCCTCCCGTCATTGTACTTGTCGCCCGTACCTCCTCTGAGGTGAATTTAACTGTTCATTCTCTGCCTGCTCCTGCGTAGCCCAGCGTGGCTTCAGGACAGGTGTCCTTGCGGACTGTCACTTAGCACTCACAGCCGTCATCGTCTGTAGTGGACCCTAGTGTCGCCCTAGTCCCACCACATTTCCACTTCCCCAGACAGCCTCTAACTGCCTCTGTGCACCCTCCCGCTTAGATGTTCACCTGCATCCCGTCTCACTGAGAAGGTAGAAGCCGTTGGATGGGTGGCCCTTTGGGTTCCCACCGGGTTCACTAAGTCTGTGTCGATACGCTCTGCCTTCCCTCCCACGCTGAGGGGTGAGCTGCTCCATGCCCCTGTCCTCCAACTTCACCAGCTCTCCCCACTGTTGGAGCATTTCATCCCGCACTGCCCCGAACAGCTTTAACACACCCCTCCCCGGCCCCGCTGTCTCCTGCCCCATTTCTCTTCTTGGCAAGACTCCTCAGAAGAATTGTACTTGATGTCCACAGTTCTCTTGTTTCTTCTTCTTTTTTTTTAAAATACCATTGCCGGGGCGCCTGGGTGGCTCAGTGGGTTAAGCCTCTGCTTTCAGCTCTGGTCATGATCTCAGGGTCTTGGGATCGAGTCCCACATCAGGCTCTCTGCTCAGCAGGGAGCCTGCTTCCCCCTCCCTTTCTGCCTGCCTCTCTGCCTACTTGTGATCTCTGTCTGTCAAATAAATAATAAATAAATCTTAAAAAAAATACCATTGCTTTGAAATAACTTAGTTTATGGAAAATTTGAAATAATTAAAATAATCCCCATAGACCCTTCACCTCGATGCCCTACATGTCAACATTTTATTTTATTTGTTTACATTTAAAAGATTTATTTACATATTTTAGAGGGCAAGGGAGGGAGAGGGACCAGCAGGCTCCCAGCTGGAGATCCCGACCTGAGCTAAAACCCAGAGTCAATGCCTTAACCTGCAGTTCCCCTCCTTGCTGTCCTGTCGCGGATGCGTGGAGCCACTCAGCCATCGCTGTGGTCAATCTCGTGTATTTATTTTGATTACTGTTATTTTTAAAGGTTTAATTTTTTAAGTAATTTCTACACCCCACGCAGGGCTGGAGCTTGCAGCCCGGAGGTCAAGAGTTGTGTGCTCCCTTGCCCGTGGGGGCCGCATGCCCGTCGTGATGGGTGTAGAATGGCTCATTCCTCCAGAAGGAAGCCCTGGGCCCCCGTGGTCCCTACCCGCTTCCCTACGGCTGTGTTCTACTCTTAGTCTCTCGGTTTGCCTGTCTCGACTGGCTCACGGGAACAGATTCTACACATGGCGTTTCGGGTCTGGCTGCTTTCGTGTAGCATCACGTTTTGAATGCTCGTCCGTGTCCCAGAGCTTCATTATTATTACTATTATCATTATTATTTTATTTAATTTATTTTTTAAAGATTTTATTTATTTATATGACAGAGATCATAAGTAGGCAGAGAGGTAGGCAGAGAGAGAGAGGAAAGCAGGCTCTCCATGGAGCAAAGACCCCGATGTGGGGCTCGATCCCAGGACCCCGGGATTATAACCTGAGCTGAAGGCAGAGGCTTAACCCACTGAGCCACCCAGGTGCCCCTATTATTATTATTTTTTAATATGGCCACTCACTCTTCCGTCCTGTGGGTCTGTGGTCCATCGACTGGTGCATGGGCCCTCGGGTGGTTTTACTCTTGGGCTGTCAGGAAGGACGCTGGGAAGCGTCACGTGCGAGTCTTGGCAGAACTGGGTTCTCGGTTCTCTTAGGACTGTCCCCGGGGCAGCAAGTGCTGGGTCATGTGACCTTCGGAGATGCTGCCAGAATGTTCTGAAGTGGCTGCACCATCTTCTCTTCCTGTCGGCAGAGTATTCAGATAGGGGTGTGTCTCACTGTTCCCTTCGCTCGAGGGCGCCCCCAGAGAGGGCTTCTGTGCCTGCTGCTTGGAGGCCCGATCTCCCTCCCCCATGGCAGTTGCTCGACTCCTTCCCCAGTCTGCTTTAGGCCGCCCCATGGCCCTCGGCGCCATCCCACTCAATAGTGTTGGGTTGTTTGTGTATTTTCTGCCATGTGCATCTAGCACACACGCTCTCCAGCACCTAGAGCAACGTCCCATGTGAGGTCGACCTTGAATACGTATTGACTAAAGAAGCGAGTCAACATTTCTGTCATGAGAGCGGGGACCTTGTTGATTTTGTCTGGCTCTGGACCCCTTCATCTGTTGCCGTGTGTCCCGTGTGTGTTGAGAGAATGAGTGATGGGCATGGTTGGGGGGCCCAGGGGTCATGCGAGGAGCTCGGCCTTCCGTAGGGCGGCAGGGTACTCTTGGGAGGCCTGGGAGGAAACCTGTGTCAGGGCCCCCAGAATGTGCGGGAAGGAGGCTCTGGCTGACTGGGTCGGTGTTGGCATTGGCTAACGGCTCTGAGGAGGCCGGGAACACGATGAGGAGGGTTTGGGGGTGAAGGCCGAGGGTAACAGATGGGGTCAGCATTCGTCTAGCAAGTGCGTGTGGCATCTGCTCTGTGCTGGGCGCTGCCCTGGGACACTGAGCTGGGATGTGGGTCTCGGAGGGAGGCAGGACGGGCCTGGAGGAAGGCCCCTGAGGCACAGGCTGCTGAGTGTCAGCTGCTGGAAATGGGGCCTTGGGGCTCAGGGGAGGCTTCATAGGTGCAGGCAGGGAAGGGCCCAGAGAAGCGCCCCCACCGACTTCAGCATCCTGTTCCTGATCCGCTTCCCTGTTTGCTCCCCCAGAACCTGTCCGCCGTTGGGGCGCTGGTGGGTCTCAGTAATGCACGGCTCGGTTCCATCAAAACTCGGTGAGTCTTTAAGTCTCATTTTTCCAGGGGGTGGTTCCTCAAGAAGCGGGCTGTCCATCTGTCCATCCATCCATGGTCAGCACCCTGTGGACTCAAGAGACTTCTTGTCGAGAGGGTGGAGGGTTTCCTTCTTCCCGTAGGTTCCCATGGGGTGAGCCCCGCCTGCCCCGGCCCCAGCTCGTCCTACCTGGGACCACCTCCGTTCCCAGCGTCTTCGCTGCTCGCATCTCACCAGAGCCCTCCAGGCATTTCGGGAGTCGGAAAGCACTGAGGGTCTGGAAGGGGCATCTGCTCTGGCCCCCCCGCGCACCAGCGTGGTGACTGGGTTCTCGGGGGCGTGGCTGCCGCTGTGGGCTGTCACTGGCTGCTTCCCTGGCAGGTTTGAGGGCCTGTGTCTGCTGTCCCTGCTGGTGGGAGAGAGCCCCACGGAGATGTTCCAGCAGCACTGCGTGTCCTGGCTCCGGAGCATTCAGCAGGTGCTGCAGGTAAGGGGTCCCGCCCCCGCCGGGGGGAGTCCCGAGGACAGGGGCAGGAGAGGCAGGGTCCTGACAGCAGGGAGTGTGAGCTTCAGGTGCAAACATGGTAGTAAACTTTCTGATGTTTTTATCCAGGGGGTGTTTTAATTCATTTGACCTTCACACACTGGAACCACTGATGGATTTCACTTCCTCGCTAGCTTTTCTAACAAGCGACATCGCGAAAGTTCCTTTTTCCGGATGTTTTATTTTTATGTATTATTTGCTTGGGTGTTTTTTTGTTTTGTTTTGTTTTTTTTTGCTGCTCCCTTTTCCTCTTTCAACATTTTCAGTTTTTTTCTAACCTGCTTTGATGGTCTCCCCACTTCGTTCTTGCGCAAGCACATTCTGAGCACGGGGGCTGAGTGCTAAGTTCTGGGGGCACCGTGGTCGGGTGACCCTAGTCCCCGCTGGCATGGTTCTCAGAATCTAGCACAGGACGTTGAGGGACTTTCCAAGAAGTAAATGTCTGCAGAAAATAAATTAAAGAAAAACAACACAGCATAATTTTACTCAGAAAATGCAGCATGTGAACCATGCCCAGTTAGCTGGTACTCACGTTTCCAGAGCATGTTTTCAGAGCAGGTCAGTAAATTGCACTTACCTGGCAGCCGCCATGGAAATCCATAAATCCGTGTACCGGCGGGAGACGTGGTGTGTTCCTCCCGTCTGAATTCCCCCACGGTCACAGCCTTGTCCTCCGCACGGCCCTGGCAGCTCGTCGTCCTTCGTTTGCATGACTGCGAGCGTGTGTGATGGCGTTCGGATTGCAGCCAGGTTTGATCGGTCTCTGAATTTTTAAGCTCCTGAGAACAACTTCAGGGGGTTGTACTGAGTAGGTGCTGAAGGCCTCAGTATGACAGGATTCTGTCTGTCCAGTAATTCTCTAAATACACTGCTGACTGTGTGATCAAACGCTATGTTCTGTCTCTGGCCAAACCTTTTTTTTTTTTAAGATTTTTTTTATTTATTGGACAGAGATCACAAGTAGGCAGAGAGGCAGACAGAGAGAGAGAGAGGAGGAAGCAGGCTCCCCGCCGAGCAGAGAGCCCAATTCAGGGACCCTGGGATCATGACCTGGGCCGAAGGCAGAGGCTTTAACCCACTGAGCCACTCAGGTGCCCCTCTGGCCAAACCTTCTTTAGGAAAATTTTCATTGTTCAAGTGCGGCTGACATGCGGGGTTGTGTTCGTTTTGGTGTGCCCACCATGGCTAGAGGGTTCCTGTGCTCTGCTCTGGGGTGCGGATAGGAAGCGTTCTGGCTTTGCAAACCACGTATACTTTCTGTTGCATTTTCTTTTTTTCCTTTTCCAACTGTTTAAAAATGTAAAACTCCTGTTCTAGCATGTGGGCCATGCGAAAACAGGCTGTACAGACCATACAGTTGCTGATGCCTTTTCCAGTGGGAGAGGCTTTTCTAGAATAATTGCACAGCTGGGCACGCGGCCAGCTCGTCAGGAGGGCCAGCCCGTCGGGAGAGTGTGTGACTCCACGCGGGGCATGCTGTCCGGCCCGGCGGGGCGTGGAGCGGCTTACAGACAGAAGGGAAGGTGCCCTGGGTGTGGCGCAGCATGCCGCCGCCGGGACATGGGGTGAAGAGCACAGTCTCTGTGGACCAGTGGTTCATGGAGGGCTTCTCCGAGCTGATGGGGCTAAGAACGTGTTGATAAGTGTGCAAAAGCTCCGAGAGGACAGGAGTTTGGCTCAGTTGGAGAATTACCAGCAAGCTGGTGTGGTCGAGTGGGGTTGTTGAGATGCCACCAGGGACGGGGGGGTAGGGAGGGATGTCGGGACCGAACAACGTGTGGGGGCCTGGGGCATGTTAGGGAGCTCGGTGTTTATTGGAACACTGGGAATTCATGGAAGGTGGGTTTTTTGTTTTTTGTTTTTTTTTAGATTTGATTTACTCATTAGAGAGAGAGAGATTGAGTATGAGTGAGGGATAAGGGCAGGGGTAGAAGGAGAAGCAGACTCCCTGCTGAGCAGGGAGCCTGACACGGGGCTTGATCCCAGGACTCAGATCATGACCTGAGCCAAAGGCAGACGCTTCACCCATGAGCCCCCCAGGCGCCCCTCATGGAAGGTTTTGAGGGTGAGGAGGAGATGATGGTGGTGGTGACGTGATCAGATTCTCAGTTGGAAGTACTACCTCGGCTGCTGTTTGGAGAAAGAACTAGAAAGGAGCCAGATTGCAAGCACAAAGACCTCGTAGAGGGGAAACCTCCTGGTAGCTTCTGCTGGGGAGGAGGCCGCAGAAAGGATGAGAAGTTGAGTCCAGGAGAGGATTAGAGGCAAAGTGGACAGGTCCTGATGGTGGAACAGGTATGTGTGAGACAATCCCGGATTTCTGAGCACCGGGACGGTCAGGCTCGGAGGGGAGAGGGGCAGCCTGGGGAGCCAGGCCTCGGCGACTCCCTTAGTGAGCATAGCCCTGAGCAGGTGTGAGCAGCAGCCCGCGGGCTCGGTGGGTTTGGGGGGCAGTGGAAGCTCAGGTGAGGGTGAACTCGGGCACTTCCACGGACAGCGTGGGAAGACGCATCCCCCGAACGTGGCCAGGTAGCGGAGGGGAGCCAACAGGACGGGGCACTACGCCACAGATGGCATGGCTGGGCTGTGGGTTGGGTGGCGTGGAGGGAAGGGGAAGGACCCGTGTGTGTGTCTCTGCGGCTCAGAGGTGGAGCGAGGTGTGGACGGAATGCTGGGTTTCCGATTGAGCAGCTCAGGGGTTTGGAGAGGGGCAGAGCGCGGACACGGTTCGGGAGCGGGAGCACACGTTGGGGAGCCAGGCAGTCCCGATGCTGGGCTCCCGTGGGAGGGAATTGTGCAGTGACTTTGGGCAGGTGCGTGGGGCTCGGGAAGGGTATTTACAGAGGGGTGCTTGTGTGCGTAGGACTCTGGGACTAGCTGGACAGGCGCTGGGGGACAGTCCACGCACAGGGTGACAGGATGGGGGAGAGGGCTGTGAGAATGAAGGGACGGTTTCAGGTGTGGCCGGGACTCTTGCCCGTCCCAGGGCTTCCTTTGTCTGTGAAGGTGGGAGGAGGGGTGACTAGAGGGGGCGTTAATGGGACCAAAATGCAGTGTCAGAGGCCCCTGTTCTCCCTTTCTTTTTTCTAATTTCTATTTTATTTTTTAACTTAAATTCAGTTAGATAGCACACAGTATATCATTAGTTTGCAGATGTGGAGTTTGGGGTTCCATCAGTGGCATGGAACACCCAGTGCTGATCACATCACGTGCCCCCTCCATGCCCTGCACCAGTTGGCCCAGCCTTAGCCCTCGCCTAGCTTACTTGCTTACTGATGAGCTGTACTTGTTTCGTGGCTGCACGGCCTCGGGTCTGGCAGGAGGTCGGTGCCATCTCTGCTTCCCATGTACACGTTGATTTTCCAGTGAAGTCCTAGATCCACTCTGTTTTTTCCTCCACAAGTCCAGGGTAGGTGCGAGCCAGGCCAAAGCCTACTCGGCGACATGGGGTGGCTGCGCTACAGCTGTGGCTGTCCCCGGGCGAGAAGGATGCTCCTCTGTTCCTAATGAGGGAGCGCAGTCAGGAGAACCACTCGCCATCTTTTGTTAGATCTGTAAGGCCTGGCTTTGTTTCTTCCCAGCACAGTCAGGGCCTCAGATACCCGTGGTACTAAAGCCTAGACACATGTCCTTTCTGTAGACACGCTACATCCTGGTGTCTCAGTGGGTGTGTGGGGAATAGTGACAGTGCGGTGTTCCTTGGAAGCCCCGTGCTGGCCTCCCCCCCACCCCCGGGCCACCGCCTCTTGGCGACTGCGGAGGTGAGCTCAGGAGCGTGGGGTTCGTTGCTTTTAGTCCCAGGACCCGCCCCCCACGATGGAGCTGGCCGTGGCCGTCTTGAGGGACCTGCTCCGCTATGCAGCCCAGCTGCCTACGCTCTTCCGGGACATCTCCATGAACCACCTCCCCGGCCTCCTCACCTCCCTGCTGGGCCTCAGGCCGGAGGTGAGACCCCTCCCAGCCCCCTGCCCCCAGCCGGAACAGTGCTGTCCCTCCAGCAGGTCGGAGTGCAGGGAGCAGGTGGGAGAGGGAGGAGAGGTAGGGCCGAGGACAGTGTGGTGGGAGATGGTGAGCGTGTGGGGTCCTGGGGGCGTTGGGCTCTGCGCCTCGGCCTGACTCTCTGTTGTGCCCACAGTGTGAGCTCTCAGCGCTGGAGGGCATGAAGGCCTGCATGACCTACTTTCCTCGGGCCTGTGGGTCTCTCAAAGTAAGTATTCCCCGAAAGGCCTTCTCCACCCACATAACCCTCGCTCGCTGTCTTAGCTCAGAGCTCGCAGCGGAGGATTCGGAGCACCTGTCTGCCGAGCGCACGGTCCCGTCCCCGCGGCTGGCTCTCTGGGCTCACAGGGAAACTGACTTGCCAGTGCTCGGTGAAGATCGGAACCCACGTCTGATGCCAAAGCCCTTAACCCAAACTCCTTCCCCCTTCTGCCTTGCCCATTCTCCTCCCATCCTGTCTCACTTGTTGCCTACGGCTCTTGCCGTTTCCTCCAGGAAGCCTTCCTGACTGACTGCTTTCCTGTATTAGCACGTAGTTCCACCTAAACTATGTCATGACCTGTATGGGGTTTTTTTGCTTGTGGGTTTTTTTTGTTTGTTTGTTTGTTTGTTTGTTTTGTTTTTTGAAGGTTTTATTTATTTGACAGAGACAGTGAGAGTGGGAACACAAGTGGGAGAAGCAGGGTTCCTTCCTATGGAGCAGGGAACCTGATGTGGGGCTTGACCCCAGGATCCTGGGATCACGACCTGAGCCAAAGGCAGATGCTTAATGACTGAGCCACCCAGGTGCCCCTTTGCTTGTTTTTTTAACCAAAGTTTTACTGAGTTATGTAAACTCTCCCTTTTTTCTAAAATGCTCTAAGAGAGTTGCTTGCGTGCCGCAGGCTGGGTCCCTGTGCCCGAGCTCGCTTTGGTCGGTGGTCAGAGGGGCGAGGCGTTCCTGTGGGGCTCGTTGGTTCAGCTCCCGGTGGGCATGTCTGTCTGCCCGCACCCCCCCCCAACCTTTGGGTTCAAACCGTTGGGGCCTCTGGGATGCCCAGTGTTCCCTGTGCTGGTGCGTCTTGGTTGTCCCTATGAGCGTGGAGGAGAATTCAGCCTTGAGTTTCTGAGGCCAGGCCCGAAGTTGCAGGGCACTTTGTAGAGCTAAGACCTTTTCCAGATGTTGCTACAGGGCGGGATGGGTGTGCTTTTATTTTGCTAAGAATAAGGAGTCCTGTGGAGAGGGGCCGTTTGCGGAGGGTTCTGGCTTTGTGGGCTGCCAGCGTGTCTGTGGGAAAAAGTAAGGCTCCCAGGCGGTCTGTACCTGGAGGCTCTTGCCGTGGGGACAGGACAGGATAGGTGCCGTGGGAGTGTCTGTCCTTGGCTTGGTGCGGAGGATCCCAGGGCAGCCGCGGTCTCCCAGGGTCTCCCAGTTCGGGCTGCTGCGCCCCTGCCTTCTGAGGCTGGGAGGTGAGTCCGCAGGGCCTCTGCCTTTCCTCGCCCAGGAGATGAGTGCTTTGTGGCCTGAGACATGGGGGCCACGCCCCATGGGCACACTGCTTGCTCGCAGGTCAGGTGGAGTGTCTTGCGGGAGCTCCCACTCCCATGCATCTCCTAGGGCCGTGCTTTGCCGCACTTCTGGACATGGCCTGCAGCCTGCCCTGTGCCTTGCTCTCAGCAGGGGGAAGCGGGAGCAGGAGTGGACCGAGAGGGCAGGGCACTCCGGGGTCAGGCCTTTGGCCGCCCTCCAGGAAACGTCCTCCGGGAAATGGAGCAGTCAGGAGACGTGTGCGGTTGCTGTTGGTCTGAAGCATCCGGAAGCCTCCCGCATTGCTGGGAAGGTGCCCTCCAGGCGCCCCCCGCCCCCGGGAGTGGTTCCAGGCCTTGTACCCTGAGGTCAGCGAGAGCAGCACTTGGCTGGCTGTCTGTGAGTCCTGAAGGGTGACGTGGGAAGCCCCACACAGTTCCCGCCGCGGGGCAGGTGTGGGGGAGGTTGGGAGGCTTGGCCTCTGTCCAGAAGTGCCTCTGCATGTCTGATGCCGCAGCCCATGGTTCCTCTGCGAGTTCACCATTGTGTGTAAGATGCCCCGTCCTCACGGGGCCTCTATTCTCCAGCCTGGGGTCCACGGCCTCTGTGCGCTCCCGACCATGCGTCTCCCTGCTGGTCCTACCCTGTGGGTGTCCTTCTCAGCCCTGCTGGCCGCCGGCCTGCCCGGCCTCCCAGCGCCCACCCCCGGGGGCTCACATCTCGGGTCCTTCTGATGCCCTCTCACTTCCCCTGGAGCCGGGGGCCCCGTTTCACACCTTCTCTGTGTCCACCTCAGTGTTCTTGCCCTTGTTTGGGCCATGGACTCCTTCCCAGAGTGCTTCTGAGTTCCGGAAGCACACGGAATTGCAGGGGAGGCTGACTCTGATGAGAATGTGCGTTCCGAGGAGCGTGATAGAGTCTCGTGTGTCACTGTTAGCAAGTTAGATGCCGAGATCATAGCTCTAACAGCGCGTTGAAATTCCGAGTTAGTGATGTACGACGTAGACCAGTGTTTCCAGATGCCTGCGAATTAGAACCAGAGGTGGAAAGGCGTGATTTCCCCTGGTGGCAGGCAGAGATGTTGCCACCGCTGCTGGGTTCTCTCTGTCCGCGTTTGTGGTTATCTTACAGGCTAGTGAAACAGAAAATGTTTCTTGCCAGCTACGTTTGCAGGCCCCCTGGATTCTAGCCCCTGGGAGCTGGTGGCTTTGCCACGGCCAGCTGAGCGGGTGTTTGCCTATGGCCAGGCTGCTCTGACCTGTGCTGACCAGCGCACCCTTGCCTGGGGCCTCTCTCCCCGGCTCACATCTTTGCCTGGTCGAAGCTGGAGGAACAGGACTGTCATTTTGCAGAAATGGGCCTGAGGGAGCCCGGTGTCTGTGGGGCGGGACCGGGAGGTGAACTGAGGATGAGGGCCGACTGTCAGCAGGTCTGCTCACAGACTGGGCGCTGCAGGTATTGTGTCCGCAGGAGACAGAAAGCTGGGTTTCCGTTCTGCTGCTGGCAGTGGACCAGAGTGTTCCTCTCTGGCCCTTGACTCACCAGCCTCTTCCTCTCTTTCCCCCAACCCAGGGCAAGCTGGCCTCGTTTTTTCTGTCCCGGGTGGATGCCCTGAGCCCCCAGCTCCAGCAGGTAAAGGGAAAAGAGGGAGGTGGAGAGCCCGGGGGGTCTGAGCTGGAGCTTCTGTTATCTCTTGGCTTTTCTCTCTGTTGCCGCCGTCGGATTGGGTTCTCGCTTCCCTCCCGTTTCGTGCACAAGATGCTGACCTCTAGCTCCTCTGCCTCGTTGTCCTTTCTGCTCCACTCTGAGCTCTCTTGGCGCGTGGTGGGGGTTATCGGGCTGCGGGGCTGGGCCGGGGTCCTGTCTGACCGCATCCGACCTCTCTCCTGCAGCTGGCCTGCGAGTGCTACTCCAAGCTGCCCTCTCTGGGCGCCGGCTTCTCGCAAGGCCTGAAGCACACGGAGAGCTGGGAGCAAGAGCTGCGCAGCCTGCTGGCCTCCCTGCACAGCCTGCTGGGGGCCCTGTACGAGGGCGCAGAGACGGGTATGGGTTGGGGGCGGGTGGTGGGGAGGGGGAGTGGGCAGTGGGTTTCCACCTCCACAAGGAAGGTAGGAGGGGTGGATGAAGGGTGTCAGGGCGCGATGTTCTTGTGTTTCCGTGCAGCCCCCATGCAGTATGAGGGCCCTGGCGTGGAGACGCTGCTCACGCCCTCGGAGGACGGGGACGCCCATGTCCTGCTGCGGCTGCGGCAGCGCTTCTGTGGACTGGCCCGCTGCCTGGGGCTCATGCTCAGGTGCGTGGGGACCGGGGGGCAGGGCCGTCCTCATCAGGACAGGGTGGAGCCAGGGGACGGGGGCCAGTCAGGCTGGGGAGCCTGCGCTGAGGACCGGTCTGCTCTCCTCCTCTTTAGCTCAGAATTCGGGGCTCCCGTGTCCGTCCCTGTGCAGGAAATCCTGGACGTCATCTGCCGGGCCCTCAGCATCAGTGCCAAGAGCATCGTGAGTGGAGCTGGCGCTCTGCATGGCGTTCTCTGGCTGGACGGGGGGTGGGGGCAGTGCGGGAGCCGCCCCTCCCACAGCGGCGTCCCCCGAGGCTGTCCCGGCCAGCCCCCTTTCTCTGGCTGGGTGCCACTGCTCCCGGTGCTTGTCCTGACATGTGCCCACTGGGGCACGTTGGCTCCGGTTCTCAGGACACATCCAGCGGTTGCTTCCCCAGGGTGGGGGTGAACCTGGGGCTCAGCGGGGTCACGGCTGAGAGGTCCAGCCACGCTCCCCGTTGTCCTCTCCCAGGTCTGTTTTAGAGGACGGGGTCTTTCCTGGTGGGCCAGTGAGGCGTGCGGGCCTCTTTCTGTGCGCACTCATGTCTCTGTGTCCCTCTCTGTCTCTGCGTGGCCGCCCCCCAACTCCTGCCGTGTTTTCCCGCAGAGCTTGCTTGGAGACGGCCCCCTGCGGCTGCTGCTTCTGCCTTCTATCCACCTGGACGCCCTGGACCTGCTGTCTGCGCTCATCCTCGCGTGAGTGGGAGAGGACGGGGTGGTCGGGGGACAAGGACGCGCCAGGAGCGGAGCTCACTGTTCTCTCTTCACTCTCAGGTGTGGAGGCCGCCTCTTGCGTTTTGGGGCCCTGATCAGCCGCCTGCTTCCCCAGGTCCTCAATGCCTGGAACCTTGGTAGGGATACCCTCTCCCCAGGCCAGGAGAGGCCGTACAGGTGACCGTGAGGGCGGGCGCGTACCAGAGAGCACGGGCTGGGCGCTCCGAGGGCATCCCCCTCATGGACTGCTCTCTGCCCCCCCCCCCCACACTGTAGCACCGTGCGGGCCAAGGTATATGCCGTGCTGGAGCTGTGGGTTCAGGTGTGCGGGGCCTCGGCCGGAGTGCTGCAGGGGGGCGCCTCTGGAGAGGCCCTGCTCTCCCACCTGCTCAGCGACATCTCCCCGCCGGCCGACACCCTGAAGGTGAGTGAGGGCCCTGCTCCTGGCCCAGGACTCTTGTCCGGCACCCTTGCTGGAGTGAGCCTGCCCGCCAGACGCTGTCTCCTGCTGCCCTCCTGCCTCCTTGTTGGCCCGGGGCCGGCGACTTAATGTCCGTCCTCCACCAGCTGCGCAGCCCGCGGGGGAGCCTGGATGGGGGGCTACAGTCCGGGAAGCCCAGCGCTCCCAAGAAGCTGAAGCTGGACATGGGGGAGGCCACAGCCCCGCCCAGCCACCGGAAGGGGGACACCAATGCCAATAGTGACGTGTGTGCAGCTGCGCTGAGAGGTGGGAGAGGCCGTGCCCTGCGGCCCTGGGCGTGGGCAGGGTGGTGTTGGACGTGCAGGGGGTCTTGCCTTGTCAGTGCTCCGGGCCTCACTGCTGGCCCTGCAGCCTCTTGCTCGGCTCTGGCTGCGTCTCTGTTGGCTGCAGCCTTGTGTGCCCCGTTACAGAGGGCTGGAGTGGGGTGGTTTGCCTACACTGGCCGAAGTGGGGGCTCAGTGTGGGCTGCGAGCACCCGACCCAC
The DNA here is from genome assembly GCF_020171115.1 of Neogale vison. NCBI lineage: Eukaryota > Metazoa > Chordata > Mammalia > Carnivora > Mustelidae > Neogale > Neogale vison. Next base: position 55,991,237 of record NC_058095.1, read on the forward strand.
AGCCAGCCTTCCCTTGTGACCCCCCTCTCCTTCCCCAGGCCTCAGCCGGACCGTCCTCATGTGTGGGCCCCTCATCAAGGAGGAGACTCACAGGGTCAGTGGGTATGGGGGCGCTATTTGCATGGGGGCCACCCCCAGGGGTCGGGTGTCAGCCTTGGGAGCCAGCGCTGTGGGGGGATTGGGTGGTCTGAGCGCTGTCTCTGAGTGTGCTCTGTGTTCTTTCCAGAGACTGCACGAGCTGGTCCTTCCCCTGGTCATGGGGGTCCAGCAGGGCGAGGTCCTGGGCAGCTCCCCGTATACCAGCTCTCGTTGCCGCCGGGAGCTCTACCGCCTGCTGCTGGCACTCCTGCTGGCCCCAGCTCCCCGCTGCCCGCCTCCCCTCTCCTGCGCAGTGCAAGCCTTCTCCCTTGGCCAGCGAGAGGACAGCCTTGAGGTAGCTGCCCCTTGCCCCCCCCCCCCGTCTGAGGCCAGGGCCTCCCCTTCTGGTGCCTGATGCTCACACCTGCCCTTGGCCTCTTCCTCAGGTGGCATCCTTCTGCTCGGAAGCACTGGTGACCTGTGCTGCCCTGACCCACCCCCGGGTCCCTCCCCTGCAGTCCATGGGCCCTGCCTGCCCTACGCCTGCTCCAGTCCCCACTCCTGAGGCCCCATCTCCATTCAGGGCACCCCCCTTCCATCCCCCGGGCCCCATGCCCTCGGTGGGCCCCATGCCCTCAGTAGGCCCCATGCCGTCGGCGGGCGCCATGCCCCCGACGGGCCCCTTGCCGCCAGCAGGCCCCATGCCTCCGACACGCCCTGGACCTCCAGCCACAGCCAACCACTTAGGCCTCTCCGTCCCAGGCCTGGTGTCTGTGCCCCCCCGGCTCCTTCCTGGCCCAGAGAACCATCGGGCAGGCTCCAACGAGGACCCCGTCCTCGCCCCTAGTGGCACTCCTCCACCCCCCATACCCCCGGATGAGACTTTTGGGGGCAGAGTGCCCAGGCCGGCCTTTGTCCACTATGATAAGGAGGAGGCATCCGACGTGGAGATCTCCTTGGAAAGCGACTCTGACGACAGCGTGGTGATCGTCCCTGAGGGGCTGCCTCCCCTGCCACCCCTGCCCCCCTCGGGCTCCACACCCCCGCCTGTGGCTCCAGCCGGCCCGCCAACTGCCTCCCCTCCCGGGCTGGCCAAAGAGGAGCCCGAGGAGCTTCCCGCGGCCCCGGGGCCTCTCCCGCCCCCCCCGCCCCCCCCTGTGCCGGGCCCCGTGGCGCTGCCGCCTCCCCAGCTGGTCCCTGAAGGGACTCCTGGCAGTGGAGGACCCCCCGGCCTGGAGGAAGACCTGACGGTCATTAACATCAACAGCAGTGACGAGGAGGAGGAGGAGGAGGAAGAAGAGGAGGAAGAGGAGGAGGAGGAGGAGGAGGAGGAGGACTTTGAGGAGGAGGAGGAGGACGAGGAGGAGTATTTTGAGGAGGAAGAAGAGGAAGAAGAGGAGTTCGAGGAGGAGTTTGAGGAAGAGGAAGGAGAGTTGGAGGAGGAGGAGGAAGAGGAGGACGAGGAGGAGGAGGAGGAGCTGGAGGAGCTGGAGGAGGTGGAGTTCGGCCCCGCAGGGGCACCGGCAGAGGAGAGTGGGCCCCCGCCGCCGAGCCCGCCCCCGGCGCTGCCCCCTGCCCAGTCCCCGAAGGTGCAGCCTGAGCCCGAAGGGGAGCCCGGGCTGCTGCTGGAGGTGGAGGAGCCGGGGGCCGAGGAGGGGCCGGGGGCTGAGGCTGCCCCCACACTGGTCCCTGAGGTGCTCCCCTCCGAGGGGGAGGGTCCGCGGGACACGGAGAGCCCCCCAGCTGGGCCACCTCCCCAGGAGCTCGTGGAAGAGGAGCCTTCGGCTCCCCCGACCCTGCTGGAGGAGGGGACTGAGAGTGGGGGTGACGAGGTGCCAGTCCCCCCTGAGACACCTGCCGTGGCAGACGTGGAGGCGGAGGCCGAGGCAGAGACGGCTGCCCTCCCCGAGAAGGTAGGCGGGCAGGGGAGGGGGCTCAGCTCTGGGTCTGTCCTGCGTGCCAGTGTGTGTGTGACTGTTTCCAATCTTACGTCTTTGTACCGAAAAGGAGCAGGATGACACGGCCGCCATGCTGGCTGACTTCATCGATTGTCCTCCTGATGACGAGAAGCCACCACCGGCCCCGGAGCCTGATTCCTAGTCCTCTCCTGCCCCCCTTTTGGTTTCTAATAAAGTTCTGTCCTGGGAGATCACCTGCTGCCCGCTTCTTGCACCGCTGTGTTCCCGGCCAGAAGCCCCATCGCCTGCGGGCTTCCCAAGGTATTCGTAGTGCTCCCTGTGCATCTGCACAGCGGCCTGTGCTCCCCGGCGGCCCGACTGCCCCGCGTCATCCCCCATCCGCCCTCAGCGTTGCTGATGGTTGAGACCACGAGTAAGGAGCGGGGCTGCTTGTCAGAGCCTAGGGTGGGCGTGTGGGAGGTCAGAGCACTGTGTGTCCCAGAGAGTGAGAGTGTGTAAATATGCGTGCTCCCGTGCCCCCAAAACCGTGGGCTGGAAACCACATGACGGGAGGTAGACAAATGTGAAAGGTACGGAGGTGTGAGCCCTGTTCCCGGGCTGGACCTTCTTGTGACTGGATCTGCCCCCCCCCGCCCCCCCAGGAGCTGTGGCCACGGCCCAGCTGGTGTCTGGTCCCTGCAAACACGTCATGCCTCGGCCTCTTTGGGGCTCTCGTGCGTGTGGGAGCAAGATGGGCGTCCGTCTGCTGCGGCATGAGCACAGGTCCGTCTGCTGCGGCATGAACACAGGCCGGAGATGTGGGCAGGGCAGCTTGTCTTCCCGAATGTGCGTGTCCTGAAGGCCCTCGTTAGGCCAATTTTTGGCAACTTACTCAGGTCTACAAAACTTTTCCCCCAACCTGCTATCTTGAGAAACCCCAAGCCTGTGGAAGGGCTGGAAGAAGAATGTGACCATCACATAGACTCCCCGGTCGCGGACGTTAGTCCGTGTTTGTTTCTGTGCAGCTGTGCTCTGTGTAGACCCGTGCGTCCGTGTGCACATGCACCTCTGCCCGTAGCAGTGTGTTCACATCTGGACCTACCTTTTTTTCATAGCATCGTGTAAAAGTCTGTTTGCAGACCTGGTCCTTGTCCTCTGGATTTGTCAGCATTCTCTGCTGAAATTAAGGTCGTTTTTCTAGGTAATCACAATACCGCCATCAAAGCTGTGGTAAGAGCCCAGGAGCAAGGGTGGGCGCCCTGAGACGGGCGTGCGGGCGTGGACAGGGATGTGCCCTCTGGGTCATGTGCTCCTGCGGGGACGGGGGACTGTGTGGGGACAGGGATGGGCGTGCAGGGCGGGGCTGAGGGGGCTGGTGAGTGCGTGGGACAGGTGTGCACCCTGGGATGGGTGCGCAGACACGCGCGGCCTTTCGTTCAGCGTTTCCGGGGAAGGTGGTGCCTTACCACCAAGAATGGACCCATCTCACGGAGTCACGATGTGGTTATTCATCAGACACTGAGTACCGGTTGCGTAATAGCCGCTGCTTTCTCCTTCATCCGTGTTTTAGAAATGCCTCCGGGTCACAGGAGATTCTGGAGGAGCACAGAGGGTGTGGGGGCAGCCCCCCATTTCCTCTTCCAGTTGTCTCTGCATGGTTAGGGCACAGTGTTGAGACTAGGGTTTGCTGCTGGTACGGTGATGGGCCGTTTGACTGGCAGCAGGCAGGGCAGCGCATGAAATGCAGAAACCCCCTCCCTCCAACCCTCTGGGGCTGAGCTTCCAGATGCTGCGTGGCAGGGCAGAGAGCAGATGGGCGCCGAGAGTGAGCAGGTGCTGGGTTTGCAGCGGGGAGAGGGGAACTGGGGTGTGGGGGCGTGTTTTCAACATTTGATGAGAATTTTCAGACATCGAAAGTGCAGGATTTACACAGAGCGCACGCACGCGCCCACCGTGTTCCTGCACCTGGGCACGTGTGTGTGCGCACATTTGTGTGTGTGTGTATGCGTGTGTGCGTGGGTTTTAGGTAGGAGGGTTTTGGGGGGGGGTCTCCCCGAGATGGGCGGTGAATGAAGGGCTGGCAGGAGGTGATGTGAGGGCTGTGCAGGGCTGGGGGGGCTCCCAGTGCAGCCAGTAAGACGTCCTGAATCGGGAGCCCTCTCGAGGTGCGGAAGGTGGCTGGTAGGATGGGGAAGGGGGATGGGGTCAGGTAGGTGGCAGGCTGGGAGCAGGAGAGGGTGGCGAGGGGGTGTTGCAGGAGGCATTGGGCAGACCACATATTAGGGGTTTTGTTTGTTTTGTTTTAAAAATATTCTTAATTTAAATTTAACTTAGTTAACATGGAGTATTATTAGTTTCAGAGGTAGAGGTCCATGATTCATCAGGTGCGTATAACACCCTTGTTACACGTGCCCTCCCTCCATGCCCGTCCCCCAGTTACCCAGCCCCCCAGCCCCTCCCCTGCGGCAGCCCTCAGTTTGTTTCCTACGCTTAAGAGCCTCTTATGGTTTGTCTCCTCTCTGCTCTCATGTGATTTTATTTTTCCCTTCCTTCCCCTGTGATCCTGTTTTGATTCTTAAATTCCACGTGTGAGTTGAATTCCTTCCTTGCGGCGGCAGCGGATGCTCCAGTGTGCACACTGCCTCTGTACCCACAGTGCGGCTGTTGTGGGTGTTGCTGCTGTGAACATTGGGGGGCAGCTGTCCCTTTGAATTACCGTGTGTATGTTTGTTGGGTGAGCACCCAGGAGAGTGGGAGCTGGGCGTAGGGCAGCTGTTTTCAACTTTCTTCGGAACTTCCATCCTGTTTGCCGGAGCGGCTGCCCCAGCGCACGTCCCCACCAGCCGTGTGTAAAGGTTCCTCTTCCAGCGGGAGTTCTGTCGGCCCGTGTGACCTCTCTTGGGAGGTGGATGCAAGGGCGGGTCAGACTGGGGACGCGCAGAGGCCAGGCTGCGGCTAGACGGTGTGGGAGTGGCTGGAGCCCAGTCGGGGTGTATGTGTGGGGGAAGCAGGTGGGTCTGCAGGTGACATCTTGTGGCTTCTCAGCCTCCTCCCTCTGCCTGCGGTGGTGGCCGGCGCTGTCCTTCGCTTCCGCTGTGTGCCCAGCGAGTCTCTGCGCCGCTTCCCTAGCTCTTGCTGCCACACAACAAGCAGGCATGTGTGTACAGATCACGTGTGCACGCGAGTATTGATGTGTGGGATACAGATCTGACTGTACTGTTCCGTCCCCATGGGATCTATCAAACGGTCCATCTTTTCCTGGTTTGAAGCCCCAGCTTTGCTAGATTTCTGAATTTCTCCCTGGGTTTGGGTCTGTTTCCTGATCTCGTGCTCTGTTCCTCTGATCTACCGGAGCCGGCTTCCTTACTGTGGCTGTGGTCGGTTCCAGGGTCTAGTCACGGGGCAGGTAATTAGAGCATGTTTGGCTTGACCTTGGGCTAGGTCACCGTTTGGGGCTAGAACGGCTTCATGGTTCAGAACAGGGTTGGGCAGACGAGCCCCTCCGGGTTTCTGGATTGATGCCTGTGGAGATGGGGGAGTGCTTGTTCTCAGCGAGCTTTTCAGCAACGTGCCTCCATGCTCGGCGGCCAAGGGAGAGTATGCTGACCAGACAGCAGGACAGTTGATTAAATTTTCCAGGCGGTTAATGATCCCACGCGGACGGTAGTGATCAGCTGTGCTCTGGACCTTGCCTGAGATCCCTGTAAGCAGCTTGGGTCTGTGAATTACCTTTTCACGGGAGCACCGAGCTGGAAGGCTAGTGTGTGCTTCCCTGGGAACCGTTCAGAGGGATCAGGAGATGGTTGTTTTTGGGTCCCTCTGTGGTTAGTGGGCAGGGGGATGTCAGAGGTGGCTGGGGGAGGCGGAGCAGGAGAGCCTGGCTCCTGCGAGTGACTTCAGTCCAGGGCTGGCGCAGGGACAGGTGCGGACGGAAGCAGGAGTCATGGGGATGCGCACATGGGTTCTGGGAGACGCGGGAGACTGTGTTGGGGTTTGGGCTTTGTTTGCTACTGGCCAGGGTTCTTCTAAAGTTGAACCTCCCCGAGAGAAGTGGTGAGCTCTGTCTCCCATGAGCTTTGGCTCAGAGATGGTTCAGGGAATGTGTGGTGGTCTCTGTGGAGGCTGGGGAAGGTGACTTTGGGCCCGGGTCTGCAGCAGGGACAGGAGCTCAGGCTTTCCCAGCATCTGAGCGCCCTCTGGCGGCTGTCTGGGCCTGGGCTGCTGGGGGGTTCGTGAATGCTTCATTTCGGGTGACCCTTGCTAAAGGCTGGCTGGGCCTCACCTGGGAGCAGTCCCTGAGTCGGCTTGTTCTCAGGAAGCCCCGTGCCTGGCCCAGGCTGTAGCCTCCCGCCAGTGTCCTTCCTGCTGACTGTTCTGTAGAAATGGGGTGGGGTGAAGTGGGATGGCTGGGAGCTGGGAACTGTAGCTAATCCCCAAATGACAGGGCCTGTTGCCAAGGACGGAGTGGTTTTGGGTTATGAAATGCTTAGTGGTTTTGGCCTAGAAGCAGGGTGGGAGGCATTGGGGAAGTAATGCGTTATTTGAGGTATTTCTCTAAAGGAACCCATGTCTGGCAGTATTTGAAACCCCGAGCGAGCAGTGTCTCTAGGAGGCCACGCAGCCAGAGGTGTAGGGCCCAGCATGGGGGTGTGGGGTCGAGGAGGGCAGAGAGATTTGGGGGGGCAGGCACCCAGGGACGGAGGTGATGGAGGTGATGGGAGGGAATGAAGTGGGTGGCGTCCAGAACGTTGTTCACACCTACATTTTAGGGGCAAAGGAGCCTTTAACGGAGAGAGAAGAGACCACAGAAGGGCTGATGTCCTGGAAAGTGAGAGAAGAACTTCAAGTGGGAGGGGGACACGGTGCGGTTGAGAAATGTCCATAGGGTTTGTCTGCCATCAGTGGGTTCAAGGAGAGCCGCCTCACAAGCCTGGTGGGGGCCCCGCTCCCCAGGAGAAGAGGGAGGGAGCAAGACTCTGCAGGGGGAGGGGAGAGGAGCAGGTGGTGTTGCGAGGAGACCCTGGGTTTGTACTGCCGCCTCTCCATGCGGGACTGGCGGCCACCCGTCAGCTGCCTCGGCCCTGCTCACGTTCTCAGTGACTCCCGTCAGTTGGGATGGGCAGCCCCTTGGCCCCACGTGCAGTTCCTGTACCACCCCTGGGAAGGGACAGTTCCCGGGCAGAGCTCAGGTCTGGGCAGCGGCCACCGGTCACAGGGACAGAGAGTGGATGTTTTCAGAGGCTTTGGACCTCCTGCTAACCCCCCTGCTCCTGCTAACCCCCCTCCTGCTAACCCACCCCGCTGTCTCTCCTCACCAGGCCCTTACTCTGTTCCCCAGCCCACTCCACTTCGTAGCCCTCCCCGCCAGCCGATACATATCCTTCACCATGACCGTTTGGAGCTCGTTTTCTCCCACAGAGTGTGAGCACCTCGAGAGCGGGACAGCTGCTTTTGCTCTGTTCCCCACTATCCCCAGCCCCACACCTGCTGCTGCTTGCGCCATGGCTAGTACCGTTGCACAGTGGGTGGTTGGGGCAGAGTCGCCGCGGGGCCCCCGGACACAGGCCCCAGTCCCCTGAGGAGCACCAAGTGGGAGATAAACAGACCGTCCCTACCATGTGATAAGCTCCCCAAAAGGCAGAGCGCCCTGCTCCAGCCCATTGATGTGCATCGAGGGAGGGGACCTGAATCTGAGGTCTCGCAGGGTGTGGCCTGGCCACGGATGTCATCAAGCCATCTTCCCTTAGCCGACGGAAGGGGCAGCCACGTTTGCCCTGCCTGGGGTCTGCCCCTGGAATTGCACTGCCCCTTGTGCCCTGCCTGGGCCTTTGTTTCCTGGGGTCCTCTTGGTCCCCAGCCCAAGTGCCTGGTTCCCTCTGCCCTTCATTCCCTGATTCTCTGCCTGGGATGCGTGGGGTCCCTGCAGCCTGCCCCGTGGATTTCCCTGCAGAATGGCTGTGGGGGCTTGTGGGGGGTGCTCCTCTGGGGTCCCTGGCAAGATGTGCAGCCCAGAGTGATCGCAGATGGTAAGTAGCTGCAACCATGTGTGGCCTGAGTTCAAGAGGAACCGCGCTTCCTTGCCCCTCCGACCCCTTCCAGGGTGTGCGGCGCTTGGGCTCCAGCTGCCCTGTGGCAGGCAGCACAGTGCCTAAGCCACGTTTTGGGGTCCCAAACACCAGGAATCTGAATCTGTTTACACTTGGACCATTCCAGTCCCTATTGGCCAGTCAGGAGGTTACCTGTGCTCTGCCAGGAGCCCGGGAGGACAGGGAGGATGCCAGACCCGTGGCCACAGCCCCTCCCTCCGCGCAGGTCTCCATCTCCCAGGAGAGAGGAAGGCACAGTGGGGACCCCCAAGGAGGGCGGTGGGAGACAGTACCAGAGGGCAGTGGTGCCAGCTTCTGGGGTGGCAGGCATTGGGGGCAGAACGTGGAGGAGTTGCACCAAGCCCCCAGCAGTGGCCGTGGGAGCCCAGGGGCGGGACGTATGGATTATTATAGCAAACTTGGATTATTTATAGCAAACAAAGTACTTGACTTACGAAGAATTTTTAGAACTTCTAACTTAAAGAAAATCTGAAAAGTGGAGAAAAGGTAACAGTATCAGTACCTTTCTGTTAAAGTAGCCACACAGTGATACTCACCCCCCCCTTCTCCCCCGCTCATCTGGCGTTTGAGAGTAAATCATATTGAATCGGCCTGCTTCTCTCCCCTTAAACACTTGCATAGCCTCAAATATTTACATAGTATCTCCTCAGACAGCAGTTGTCTGCTCAAGTTTAGCAGTGGGGGGCGCCTGGGGGCTGGTGAAGCATCCTGCTTGGCTCAGGTCATGTCCCGGGGTCCTGGGATCGAGCCCCGCATCTGGCTCCCTGCTCCAAGGAAGCCTGCTCTCCCTCTCCCTCTGCCCCTGCTCATGCTCCCCCGTAAATGAATTAACAAAATCTTTTCTAAGAAAGAATTTAACAGCTGAAAGAACACTCTTACTAACATTTTGCCCCTGTTCAAATTTCCTCCCTTGTCTCAGTAATTAGTTTCGGTTGCTTGTGAATTTCAGCCTCTCACCTGCAAAGTCACAGGGGCTCTGGTCCCGCTCCCAAGTGCACCTGTGCTGGGTCTCGGGTCCCTCGGGCAGGTCTGCCTCCACCAACTCCCGCATAGCAGTCTGAGAACCTTGACTCCAGGGTTAGCCGTTATTCCTTCCTTCCTCTCCAGTCAGGAGCAACACGGTCCCGCTGACGGGAGGCTTATAGCTTGTGACTGGCGAGATGCCTGTTGTCAAGAACGCCGCGAATGCCCAGGTGGCAGAACTGACAGGCTCTCGGTCTCCTGGCATCTCTGTTCTCACCTGGCCACGTGGTCATGGTGAGGACGCTTGGCCGCCAGGGTGCAGACACATGCACACTGGCCCCTGCTTCCATGGAACACTGAGGCCCGCACCCCAAAAAGACCTCTGAACCTAGGGGTGGCACAGATGCTCTTGTAACAAGATGGTCGCCATTGGAACACGGAGGAGGGGTTGGGGAAGCCGGGAACTGTCTGGACAGTAGGTGCAGGAAGAGAAAGTCTTAGCGGGCGTTCCAAATGGGAATCAGAAAACAGGAAGAAACCGCGGAGGCTATGTGTGGGGAAAGCCATGCTATTCCTGATCTTCTGTTGTGACCTCTTTGTAATAACTTTAAAATATATCTGCATATAAATCTTAGAGTATATTTCATCAAAGGAAGCCATTCATTCATTCACTCATTCATGGAGGCGTACTTACCATTTCCTCCTGGAGTCATTGTTCTCTGGACCCACTGTCTGTTACACTGGAACCTTCCAAACCCCCTATTTACCTCTTACTCTGGAACCTTCCAGGCCTGTTATTTATCTAGAAGATTTTATTGATTTATTTGAGAGCGAGCACAAGTAGGGGGAGGGGCAGAGGGAGAAGCAGTCTCCCCGCTGAGCAGGGAGCCCAGTGGAGGACTTGATCCCAGGACCCTGAGATCATGACCTGAACTGAAGGCAGACACTTCACCGACAGAGCCCCCCGGGTGTCCCCGGACCCGCCGTTTGACTGTTATTCTGGAACGAACCTTCATCATCACTGGGAATTCTCTGCATCTCTCCTTCGTTTCCTGGGGCCCATGTGTTCCTCTTTCTTGGCTTATTTCCTTATTTCAGCGGAGCATATCCTCTTAACACTTTCTGGAGAAAAACTGTGTAGGACGTGAAATGTTTTTACTCGTTGCCTGTCTGGAAATACTCTTATTTGATCGAATATTCGGTCACGTACAGGGGTGAGACTATTTTCCCCTCGAGATCTTGTAGACATTTCCCCATTTTTCTTGGTTTCCAGTGTTGCCATTCAGAAGTTTGATGTCATCTTGAGTCACTTAGTGGCCTGACATTTTCTTTTGAAGGTTTTAGGATTTGTTCTTTGTCCCAGCATTCTGAAATCTCCCAGTGGCGTGCCTGGGCCTACGTGTGTCTGTTCTGTTGGCATTTGTGGGTTGTGTCAATCTGGAACTAACACTCTTTGGGTTCTAGAAAGTTTCTTTATATCCTGTCCTCACCTTTCCCTGCCCTCTCTCACTCAGGAAATCTAAACTATTCTTCGTGTCTTTCTGGGAAATTTCATGACTTTTTCAACGCTTCTTTTGAAATTTTCATTTCTGCTCTTGTACTTTTATATCCCAGGGCTCATCTCTATTCCCTGAATGACCCTTTTATTTATTTGACAGAGAAAGACACAGGGAGAGAGGGGTCACAGGCAGGGGGCGTGGAAGAGGGAGAAGCAGGCTTCCAGCTGATTAGGGAGCCCGATGCGGGGATCAATCCCAGGACTCCGGGATCGTGACCCAAGCTGAAGGCAGACACTTAACTACTGAGCCACCCTGGCACCCCTTGAATGACCCTTTTAAAGAAATTAGTTCTTGGGGCGCCTGGGTGGCTCAGTGGGTTAAGCCTCTGCCTTTGGCTCAGGTCATGATCTCAGGGACCTGGGATCGAGCCCTGCATCGGGCTCTCTGCTCAGCAAGGAGCCTGCTTCCTCCTCTCTCTGCCTGCTTGCCTACTTGTGATCTCTGTCAAATAAATAAATCTTAAAAAAAAATTAGTTCTTGTTTTGTGACTACAATATCTTATCTATTTTTTTATTTTAATAATTCTTTTTAAGAGAGAGAAAGGAAGATGACAAGGGGGAGGGGGAGGGACAGAGGGAGAGGGAGAGAAAGAATCCCAAGCAGACTCCCTGCTGAGCATGAAGCCTGATGTGGGCTCCGATCTCACAACCCTGAGATCATGACCTAAGCCGAAACTAAGAGTCATACACTTAAACCACTGAACCACCTAGACGTCCCATTAATTTTTTTTTTTTAGAACAGTTTCCTCAGCTCCCTTTTTTCTTTTTTCTCCAAGTTCCCCTCCCATGTGGTCTCTGTATCTCACCCCAAAAACTTCCCTCCATCACCTGCTGGTGCTCGTACCCCTTTCCCCTGAGAAGTAGGGCCCTGGAGACGCTGACTGGAAACTCGTGGACAGCCCTGGGACTCCGTGCTGGAGGGCTTTGCGGAAGGGGACCAGGTGCAGACCTGCTTGACTTGTGCCCCTGTTTGCAGACTTGGCCAGGCTCAGTTTCCTCGAGCAGGAGCCCTTTCTCTCGCAGCCCGTGTGCTGGTGTTCTGGAAGCTTGCGTGGGTGGCTGGGCATCCCCCCTGGCCGGTGGGTGGTTTTCAGCATAGAAGGCACCCAGGTTCCCAGCCGTGCCTGGTATGCCCAGGAAGTGACCTTGTGGCCCAGAATTCATTGCTTGGCTGCCCAGATGTGGGGGGGGGGCGGGGGGAGAGTCCCCTGTCCTTAAGGATTTTCAGCGAATTTTCTGTTGTCTCAGCCTCCTCTATATCTGTGTCTTCAGAGGTAATGGGTGCCTTTGATTTCGGAGCCTTTTCAGGACAGTCTGGGTCAGCAGTTGGCTTGCTTCTCGGGGTTTTAGAGCCCACCTCCGTCCCCCTCCACGGGCCCGGTTTTTCACCTTTACCCAGTCGGTTGTGACAGTCATGCCTTGATGGCTCTCAGGTGGCAGAATCGGTTGATGTCTTTCATCTTTGCTTGCCGCCTCTCCTGCTGTCTTTATTCTTGGGGTTTATATGTTTTAAAAACTCCTTCACAGTCTCAATGGGGCTTAAGGGGGTGGGTGTGAAGAGTTCGGTCATCCGTTCTTTATCAAGAGCATTTGCAATATCTCTTTGGACCGAGAGGAAGTGCACTCGTCGCGATCATAAAACCTGGCTTCCCCATGCCCAGTATGGAGTGGATGGATTGGGGGGGAATCCCTGGGGGGAACATGTTTCTTTTGTATGCCATGTGCTATGTTTGAGGGAGGCTGTAGAGACCTCTCCACAACCCTACTTCTTCTTTTTTTTTTTTTTTAAATTTTATTTATTTATTTGACAGACAGAGATCACAAGTAGGCAGAGAGGCAGACAGAGAGAGAGGGGGAAGCAGGCTCCCTGCTGAGCAGAGAGCCGGGTGCGGGGCTCGGTCCCAGGATTCTTGATCATGACCTAAGCCGAAGGCAGAGGCTTAACCCACTGAGCCCCCCAGGTGCGCCCCCCAACCCTACTTCTTGACCTGTCCTCAGCTCTTGGCCTCGGGGAGGGGGGGCTGCCATTCTTCTAGGGCTCTCTCCCGTCTGTGCTCAGGGACCACAGACTAGAAGGATCGCACTGTGCCTCAGCCAGCCTGAGTCTGGGAACAGTGAAGTGGGAAGGGTTGGTCTGGACTTTGGGAAACAAGGATGTCAGAAGCACCAAGATAAAGCTTTCCTGTCGCTGGATGGATGTGCAATGTCTCCAAGGATGGGGGCAGGATGGGAGGAGGTAGTGCCACAGTGGGACCCCGGACACCTCCCCCCAGAAGAGGCTGTTCCCGGCGAACTTGTCCTTCAGGAGAAGTCTCGGCCCCAGCGGGACGGGGTGTGTCTTCCCTACGTAAAGCTCACGGCGTGTTCTAGATCGGTGGTAGGCTGTCCCCGCGGTCTGGCTAGTGTGCTTTCTCCTTCCAGTCCCCAAGTCCGCAGATCAACAGACGTGTTAGAAACGCTCCTGGCACAAAGGCCCCATCTCCGTTCTTGCAGACCTGTCAGGTGGTGACATTAGTCAGAAATCCCGGTGAACGTGTGACCTGACCTGTTTTTCTGGCTCCTCTTCCCAGGATTGTCATCTGTCTTCTGTCAGGACATTGACAAGGGCTTTGTTTTCCTTCATTCTGTCTCTCAGAGTCTCGGGGCTCAGGTTACCTGAGATTGAATCCCAGGTAAGGTGTTTGCAGAATTCTCGGCCACGTGTTCCTGATGTCTCAGCCTCTTCCTCATTCAGTTTTTAAACCCGCACCTTATACTGCGTCCACAGTGACGCGATCCAACGGAAAACGCCTAATTCCCTGAGACTTGCTTGCAAGATTGTCGTTTTCTCAAGTGATGCCATGTGACTTGGAATTTCACTTAAAAAGAAAACTTCCAGTGGCCAGCTTTCTCCTGGGTTCTGGAGTTTGCCCAAAACACCCCGTGTCTCCCTTCCTGGGTCACTGGGCTCTAAGGCCCTCAGAGGCTTGGTTAGAGCCCGCTGTGGCCAGCCTGCACCTTGTAATAGCGCCTCCGGACGACTCACATCCCAGTGACCCCCTGAGAGCAACGCAGCGGGGCGGACATGATGGTTCCTGCTGTCACCGTTTTGGGTTGTGCCCTGACCGTGACCAGTTTTGTTCGCATAACGGACACGCACGGATCTTACCCACCAGTTAGAGCCAGACGCATAAGAAATTAATGCCTTCACGTGCTCGCTTCGGCAGCACATATACTAGAAATTAATGCCTTCAATTCTATCTCGCCATTCCCTTTAAAGATTGAAAGTTCTGTTCATATAACCAACGCCCAGACTCCACTCCCACGTTGAAACGCCTGGTGAACCGCGCCGCCTCCCTGAGCCCCACGCGGCCGGACAGCGGGGACCCCACTGTGGGGTCTGTCACTGTCCTGCCCGCTGAGCCTCAGGCGGGCGTGCTTTCCTCGGAAAGCCCTGGAGATGCTGGCGGAGAGAGTGTGAGGGCCTCGGGCCGCTGTGGATCCTTGTGAGCCTTGAACGCTCTTCGTGAACCCCCGGCCACGGAGCCCGCGGAGCCCACGGAGCCGCCCCAGAGAGCCCTGGGTGGTCGAATGGCCCTGGTCACTCCTGCCCCTCGCAGGAGCCCCGTCTGAGCCGCGGGGTGTGTTTCTGTGCATTCCGGACCCGGGAGGCCTGGTCGCGCTCCGCTCGCTCTTTCCTGCGTTTTCGGGTTCCAGATGAAGGAGTTCCTTGTGTCTCAAGGTTAGCCCTCCTGTAACCACACAGCCCTAAAAGTTCCCAGGTTGTGAAGTTGGAGTTCACCCACTGTTTAAAAAAAACAAAAAACCCCGTGCATCTTCAGCTTGCTCCTGAATTTGGTCTTTCCTAGGAATGTGTGACGATTGTTATTGTTTGACTGCCAATAAAGCACAGGGTCCGATTGCTTAATCATCTCCTCATCTCTCTTTTTGCCAAGAGACCACACCATTGGGTAACAGCGTGAGCTCTGCATTTAGCATCCTGTGGCCGATGAGTTAACTTTTTTTCTTTTTAAAAGATTTTATTTATTTATTCAACAGAGATCACAAGTAGGCAGAGAGGCGGTCAGAGAGAGAGGGGGAAGCAGGCTCCCTGCCAAGCAGGGAGCCCAATGCGGGGCTTGATCCCAGGACCCCGGGATCATGACTGAGCTGAAGGCAGAGGCTTAACCCACTGAGCCACCCAGGCGCCCAAGTTAACTTTCTTTTGATTCTGAAAGATTCAGAGCGAGAAACATCCTGAATTTCAAACAATAAATGCATTCTCCAGCTACTGAGACACAGAAGGATGTCGGTAACTGTGCGGTCAGCACTTTCTAGCCACAGAAAGTAAGAGAAGAGGCCAGTAACTGAGCTCCCGCTGGTGTTTGCTCATTCATCTGCTCTGTTGTCTTTGCTCACCGCTGTGTCCCGGAGGTCTGCTAAAACCTCCCGCCCGTCCTTAAGGTTACGTTTCCTTGAACTGCCTCCCAACTTACAGGGTTCGGATATGTGCGAGGTCCTCGAGACTCTATCAACAGCCCGTGGACGTCGTCTCAAGGTTCCGTCCTAAGAAATTCCCTACGAGGCATCCACTCAGCTGCTGAAGGAGGATAGTCTTTATCCCTTTACCCTGTTCCATGCTCTCTTGAAAAAATATTTTCTGTCGCTGCAAGCCTCGACGCTGCAAGCCTGCTATGCACATTCTGGCCTGGAGAGATGGGCGGGGACAAGACTGGGCACAGAGCTGCTGTGACCCCTGGACCCTACCTACCACTGCCCAGTGCTTCTCCCTTCCCTCCAAAGGGCGGGACAGGACCCTTCCCGGAGGCCCTCCTTTCAGGGCATTATTTCCTGCTTCCTCCTGGTTGATTGGAGATGGATTAAAAGTTTTCATCCTTCTTCCCCATGGTGTCTCCTTTGCAAAATGTACTCTACACCGTCAGCCTGGCTCTCGAGCGCGGAGATGATCCGCCGATACTGAGCAGGGGTTGGGAAATCGGCTGGCGGCTGACCCGAACACCAGTTGTGTTTCCGGCCTGTGTTTTGTGCCCACCCCCACCCCCCACACTTGATTCAACGAGAGGCTCTACAGGCATCTTTTTTTTTTTTTTTTTTACAGCTCAAAGGCCTCACGTTTATTACCAAACCAACTCACTGGTGCAGAGCTATAGTAACAGAAAAATCTTTCGCTGATAAATGGTATCTATTGGCCAGGCAGAAAGGTGTTTACAGGGTGATGGAATAGAACACATGATCCTCAAGTAGCTTAATTAAATACGTGGTGCCAATTAGGTGTGTCATCGCGTGATGTGGGACACCTTAGAGACCCAGCTTGGTTCTCCTCCAGTGCCTCCTCTTGGAGTTGTACCTGATTTTATTACCAGTTTTCATCCGAATCCACTGGGGAATGGGACGATTCTGCTTTTGTTTCTTGGCCAGGAATCGCTTGATCCTGAAAGTCTTGTGAGAAGACATGGTCAATTAACAGCGCGCAGCACACAGCAGGATGGCGGCGAAAAAGAGAAAGTCCACAGGCATCTTGACATCCAGGATGAGGACACCATGGGGTGGACACACGCCCTGTTTGCCCCCAGGTGTCCTGCCCGGAGAGTTCTGTCCCGTCCTCAAAAGCTCGTTAGCTCATCCTGCGGCAAGGTCTGGGGGAACGCTCTGCAGGCTCTCTGCTACCTCCTGTCCTGAGCTGCTGCATCTGTGCCAACTGTCTGATTGCACAGTGATTCATCCCCGAACCCCGTGACTGCAGACCCTGGTGGTCACGTCACTTATCTGCTGCAGCTCAGGCAGTTGGCCGGGCTGGGGCTACCTCAGAGCCTTCCTCATTCGCCTCGTCTGGCGGTTGATACTGGCTGCTGATTGGCATCTCGAGTGAGGGCTGTTGGCCAGAGCATCTACATGTGGCCCGGGTTCTGCAAGCAAGGCTCTCCAGATAACACGGTACCAGGAAGAGCGTGGCTTTTAACCTAGTTTTGGAAGGGGAACGGGGGGAGCCGGACCCAGCGTTGCGCGGGAGGAGTATGGGTGTTACAGAGGAGCAAGTGGATGTTACGCAGCGGCGTGGAAATGTTCGGAAACAGCCTGGCACAGTCCACCCCCTGAGCACCCGCTGTCCCCTCCCACGTGCGAAGTACTCTCATCCCATTAAGGCAGCAGCCTAGAATCGGGCTCTTGTCCGGGTCTTGTTCCTAGACCAGGTGTCCCGATGGTCTCGCAGGTGTGGTCATGGGTTAAGGATCAGTCCTGCTGCCCTCGAGCCCGCTGTGCCTCTTGGCCTTCCTCTTGGAGGTCACCTTTCCTTTTCCATAAACAGAAGCTCATGTTGGTAGGTGAGTCCTTTTCTTAGCCTGATTCTCGCCTATTGAAGAAGTTTGTGGGTCCAATGTTCTCTTTCCTGTTTGTACTGTTGTTGTTCTTTTTAGTTCAAGCTCATGTAATTAAAAAAGAAACCTTGTGGGTGTTGTAGGTATAAGCTGTCATCCATCCCAGTAGACGATGTCCACATGCAGACCTCCATGCTAACCCTTCCCTCTAGCTTGGACTCCTTGCCCTTAACGTTCTTAAAAGCTCTATTATTTTAACAGAGAAATTTTGCTAGACCTACCCTTAAGTTCCTTAAAAGGCCTTTGGCTGAGGTCCCACCTTGAATCTTCCTGAGGTTTTACCATTATGTGACAGTCACACCTTCGTCTTACTCTCTGGACCACATTTTCCTGAAAATGCCCCGAACTGGATCTCTGCCCACAAGACATCTTCTCGGTCGTGTCGGTCGTCTGGAGCGGATGAGACGAAGATATTTAGTTAGAACCCATCTAGTGCTGGATTGCTCATACGAAACGTTTTTTCTTGACCTTAACCTCTCTCCTCTTGTGTGTCATCGCAGGCAGGGAGGGCACTCTGTGCGGGGGTCTCCTTGTGTCACGCAGTCCACTGTGTGGCGGTGGTTCCTACCCTCCAGGGTGCTGTGGGTGGATGGAGTTCCCTTTATGACTTAATGATACCAGACAAATGACAACACTTCCCCTCCTCATATAATCCCTTCCTGGAGTTCCCGCTAATACTTCTCTGACTTTAGGTCAAGCTCCCGCCTTCTTGAAGGCTTTAGGTTCCCGCTCAACCTTGGGTCCTGAGGCCAACACGATGCCTTGGGGTCTTTGTTTCAGCAGCGTTCCACTCTTGGTACCAAAATCTATTGTGGGCACCTGATGCTGGTAACAGGTCACCCCAAAACACGGAGACTTGAAATCCTGACCATGATGGTTCTGGGGGTTACCAGTGCCTGGGAGTCCTCACGTGGAAACTCTCACGTGGTTAGAGTCCAGCGGCGACCAGAACCAGGGTGCTCTCGAAGGCTTCCTCACTCACACATCCGGTGGCTAAAGTTGGGTGTCCACGGGCCCACGGACGTGGGCCTCGCTGCATGGCCTGGGTTTCCTCGCAGCGTGGCCACTGGGTTCCCAGAGAACCAGGTGGAAGGGAGTGCCTGAAATTTTTATGACCCAGCTTCACACGTCACCAAATGTCATTTCTTTTGTACCCTCTTGGTTGAGGCAGTGTCGGGGGGTCCTCTCAGGAGCAAGGAGGTTGAACAGAGTGAGCCCCTTGGTGGGAGGAAGGTCAGTGTGGCAGCTGTGGTGGGAAGTGCAGCCTGTCCCAGTGTCTGTGGTGACCGCAGGCGGCGTCCTTGCTGCCGTCCGCACCCAGGGCCGTCTGTGCACTTGACACCCAAAGCACATCCGAGCTTTATTGAACTCTCTTTACATAATGATGCCAGCATACTTTTTCAAATGAAAAAGTGAAAAATTACAGTAAAAAAGGGAAAAGTTTTGAATTCATACTTCGCATTCTTTATTTTTTGAATCTATGCTTTTCTTCTTAGAAATTTGATTTTTTTAAAAATGAAGCACTTATTTTCTTACATTTTATTGTCCCATACCTAATGGCCTTCTCAGTGATGTCTGTGGTCAGTGTTCAAAGAACCATTTAAAACTTTGTGCTTTTTTTGTGTGTTTAAGGCTGATTCCAGCGGTTTGCAGAAATATGTCTCTGATGCATCGTACTTAAAGCTTCCCCAGAAGAAACAGATGATTCTGGAAAGAAAGCTGCAGGTCTGAGCTAGTCCTCCTGTGTGTGTTTATTTTTGTTTGTGTTTTCATCAAAGTGTACTTCAGGGGTTGGAATTAAACCTTAAAAAAGTTGTCTCAGATGTTTGCACAGTTTGACGATGGGTGCTCTGGAATCTGGGTTGGAGACACAAACCATATTGGAAGCAATCTTGAGTCCCAGACTGCCACCAAATTTGCCCTTGGAATGAACGTGTGCATTCGCTTAGTGTTAACCTACAGCCAGGAATTCTTAAAATTTACTTCCATGTAGAATACAGCATCAGTTGAAAATGAGTAATAAAAAGCCCTTAAGTGTCCAAATACGTATTTAAATAACAACTTCATTGAGATATAATGCACAGTTCAGCCCCTTTCAAGTGTCTGTAATTCGGTGTTGTTACATATGTTCATAGAGTTACACAATCATCACTACTAATTTCAAAACACTCTGCCTCCCAAAAAGAGAGCCCAAATATCCGGTTTCTTCCAAACTGAACCCCCCTCCCCGGTCTCTTCCACCCACGCTTCTTCCTTTCCTCTCAAACCTGGGAAACCATGGTTCTGCTTCCTTTCACTGTGGATTTGACTCAACATTTCACTTACGCGGAATCACACCATACGTGGTTTTTTTGATCTGATTTCTGTCACTTGGCACCATATTTTCAACACTCACCTATTGAACATGTGTTATTACAACTTAACAATAGCCTCCAGCAAGTCCTAATCACCGTGGGAAACCAGAGCGCCCCAATGACCTGGGGAGCCGTTGAAATCAACAAAGGCGGCTGACTGGGCCGGGAGCCCAAACCCCAGGAATGATGTGTCACTGGGGACCTTCCCTGCTGACTTGTTCGCTTGTGTTTATGCTGACACTGACCTGAGACTGACTACATGTGGGACTGCGCAGCGGGGAGGGGCAGCCAAGATAACAGAGAGAAACGCTTGTCCTCTTGGCCATAGAACTAAGAAGAGAAGCTCCCTTAAGCTCGGGGGTGTGGCAGTGACGCTCCCTCTTAAAAAATTTTTCTTTTTCTCTCTTGGTTTTGGCCCAGTGTGGCTGGTGTCACAGAGCGCAGCGCGGGCCCCTCACATTGAGAAAACCCACATTTGTGGCCGGAGGAACTGGAAAAGGGAGACAGTGTGATAGAGGAGGGTGGTGAGTCTCGGTGACTTTCTGCTTTGTTTTCTCTCCCCTCTTGGCACCGAGGGCAGCCCCGTTGTGCAGATCAGCACAGGGGATGGACCCCTGAGGAGAACCCCCTTCTTTCTAGAGGATGTAACAGTAGGTCCCTGAGGAGAACCCCCTTCTTTCTAGAGGATGTAACAGTAGGTCCCTGAAGAGAACCCCCTTCTTTCTAGAGGATGTAACAGTAGGTCCCTGGAGGGTGATGAGGTCAGGGAACATCCAGGGGAGAGAGCGCCCGAGCAGAGGGAGCCCTAGTTGTGTGTGTGCATTTACACATATCCCGGCTGCTTCGCAGAGCTGCCGTGCGTAGGGCAACCCCAGAGCGGCCCAGCAGAGGCTTTGGGAATTCAGTTAGCACTGACGCCGCAGCTCACAGACGGTGCGGCAGAGCCTGATGCCCGGACCTGACCAGGTCAGTTGTCTGCTGAATCGAGACACCAGTAAATACCAGCATCCTCCGGAGGATTTTCACAGGACCTGGAGTCTCACAATGTTTAGGGAACAATCTGAAGTCTCAGAAAGATGAAATGCGATGCAGAAAATATATCTGAATAACAGATGAACATGCGCCAATTTATCAGATGACAAAAGTGGAAGGTTCAGAAGGCTCGGCAAACCCCAGACTGGGTGAACTCAGTAAAACCATGTCCTGGGGCGCCTGGGGGGCTCAGTCAGTTGGGTGTCTTGCCTTCAGCTCAGGTCATGATCCCAGGGTCCTGAGATCGAGTCCTGTGTCGGGCTCCCTGCTCAGTAGGGAGCCTGCCTCTCTCTGCCTGCTATTCCCTCTGCTTGTGCTCTCTTTCTTTCTCTCTGACAAATAAATAAAATCTTCAAATAAACAAAAAAAGTCCCGACGAGATTATTGAAAATCAAAGATTAAGGGGGGGGGAAAGCCCCTCTTTAAAGTTGCCAGAGAACAAGGACTCGGAGTGACAGTTGGAATGACTGTGGGTTTCTCATTAGAAGCAAAGAAGCCACAAGACTGTTGAATGAATCCTTCAAGTATGTAAAGAAAAGACCTATCGGCAGCCGCCCTTTGCGCCTCTCCTCGCCGACGCCATGCTGCAGTTCCTGCTTGGATTTACTCTTGGCAACATGGTTGGAATGTATCTGGCTCAGAACTATGACATACCAAACCTGGCTAAAAAACTAGAAGAAATAAAAAAGGACTTGGATGCCAAGAAGAACCCCCCTAGCTCATGAGGCTCCAGCACTGCCTTCTGGATATGCCGATTCTGCTGTTCTTGAGGGCCTCCTTACCATCTGAACCAAAAGTTTTTGTTTTAAATTCCAGCCTCAACAATTTTCCTGTTAGATCCTGCATTGCCTGAGAGCACAGATGGGGCCACAAGTTAAGAACCACCCTTTTCTGGGCGCCTGGGTGGCTCAGTGGGTTAAGCCGCTGCGTTCGGCTCAGGTCATGATCTCAAGGTCCTGGGATCGAGTCCCGCATCGGGCTCTCTGCTCAGCGGGGAGCCTGCTTCCCTCTCTCTCTCTCTCTGCCTGCCTCTCCGTCTACTTGTGATTTCTCTCTGTCAAATAAATAAATAAAATCTTAAAAAAAAAAAAAGAACCACCCTTTTCCAGCTTCCTCACCTCGTCCCTTCCTCCTTCCAGCCACTTGAGACGGCCTAAGACTGGAATTATGGTGCTAGATCAGTAAATGTGACCTTTAATTACTAAAAAAAGAAAAAAAAAAAAAAAGAAAAGACCTATCAACCCAGAGTTCTATTTCCAGCGAAAATGCTTCAGGAATAATGGCAAAATGAAGATATCTTTATTTTTTCAAAAATATTTTATTTTTAAAAAAGATTTATTATTTTAGAGAGAGAAGAAAGAGCCTGGGGACAGGGGCAGTGGAAGACGGAAAGAATTTCCATGAAGTCTACTGAGCAGGGATCCCATCCTGGAGCCCAGGATGGGGCTCAGTCTCACAACCCTGAGATCATGACCTAAGCTAAAACCAAGAGTCAGATGCTCAGCTAACTGAACAACCCAGGCGCCCCTAAAAGATTTTATTTATTTATTTATTTTTAGATTTTTATTTTTTGTAGAGATTTTATTTATCAGAGAGAAAGAGAGACAGAGAGAGCGCATAGGCAGGGGAGCTGCAGGCAGAGGGAGAAGCAGGCTTCCCGCTGAGCAAGGAGTCTGATGCGGGGCTTGATCCCAGAACACTGGGGTCATGACCTGAGCCAAAGGCAGAGGCCCAACAGACTGAGGCATCCAGCTGTCCCTAAAAGATCACATTTTTAAAGCAATCTCCACACCCAATGTGGGGCTCACACTCATGACTCTGAGGTCAAGAGTTGCACGCTCCACGACTGAGTCAGCCAGGTACCCCAGAGTGAATACATTTTTAGCTGAAGGAGAATGGTAAGAATTTGTTGTCATAAGACCTCTTCCACAAGGAATGAAAAGGGAAGTTCCTTTGGGCTGATGATCAGTGACACCGGAGGGAAACGTATAACTTCGGGAATGAAGGAAGAGCAACAGGAATGGTACATATCTAGGTGGAATATTTAACTATAGTCTTTGTTTCCAGTTATTAAAAACATGTTTTGGCTGTCTGAAGCAAAAATTAGCACATTGTCTGGTGGGGTGTAGCACATAATGTAGATGTATATATGACAAGTAAAACAAGTAAAACATTAGAGGGAATTATGTGGTTGGAAGCCGCCTATTTTTACTTCAAGTGGTAAAAATACCAGCTCTAAGTAGAATGTGAAAGATTAGAGATGTCTACTGTAATTGCCACAGCACCTCCTAAAAAACAGTACAAAGTGAGATGGCCCGAAAGCCAATGGGTAAATTAAAATAGTAAAAAATACCCAGATACCCTAAAAAGAAGACAGAAAAGGGGGAACAACATTAAAGGGAGAACAGAAACAATAAAATTATAGACTTGAATTCAACCATATTAATAATTAAATGTAAATGGGTTAAAATACCAGTTAAAGAGATGATCAGACTGGATTTTAAAAAGACCCAAGTATAATCCACTTTTAATAATTTTACACTTTAAATATAATGACATAATAGGTAAAAAATACAGGAGTTGAACAAGATACAGAAGGAAAGTACTAGTAGAAAAATGGAGTGACTATATTAATATTAGAAAAACTAGGCTTTCTGATAAATGAATTCAGTAAGGTGGTGGGATCCAAAATCAACATACAGAAATTGTTGCATTTCCATATGCTAATAATGAAGCAGCAGAGAGAGAAATTGAGAAAACAATACCATTTACAATTGCATCAAAAGTAATAAAATGCCTGGGAATAAACTTAACCAAGGAAGTGAAAGACCTATACTCTGAAAACTATAAAACAATGATAGAAGAAATTCAAGACAACACAAAGAAATAGAGGAACATCCCATGCTCATGGATCGGAAGAACAAACACTGTTAAAACATCCGTACTACCCGAAGTCATCTGCAGATGTAATGCAATCCCTATCTGTATGCCGCCAACATTTTTCACAGAACTAGAAAGAACAATTCTAAAATCCATATGGAACCATAGAAGACCCTGAATAACCAAGGCAATTTTGAAAAAGCAAAGCAGGGGCGCCTGGGTGGCTCAGTGGGTAAAGCCTCTGCCTTTGGCTCAGGTCATGATCTCAGGGTCCTGGGATCAAGCCTCGCATCAGGCTCTCTGCTCAGCAGGGAGTCTACTCCCCCACCCCCGGCCTGCCTCTTTGCCTACTTGTGATCTCTATCTGTCAAATAAATAAAATCTTAAAAAAAAAAAAGGAAAAGCAAAGTTGGAGGCATCACATTCCAGATTTCATGTTATACTACAAAACTGTAGTGCTTTTTATGTAGTGATTGGTTTTACCCATAAGAGCAGAAATCAGCAAAATCATAAAACAATAAAAAAAGAAATCAGAGAAACTGGGAGCTGGTTCTTGGAAAAGATCAATAAAGTTTATAAACCTTTAGTCATGACCTAGAAAACAAGAGACAAGTGACCGGTTAGCAGTATCAGAACTGACACTGGAGATATCACATTGAAACATCATCACTGGCATAGGCAGTGGAGCATGTGACTCTTGATCTCAGGATTGTGAGTTCAAGCCCCACATTGGGTATAGGGATTTTTAAAAAATTAAAAAAACAACAACCCACAACTTTGGGGTACCTGGCTGGCTCTGTTGGTTGAGCATCTGACTCTTGGTTTCATCTCAGGTCATGATCTCAGAGTTGTGGGGATTGAGCCCCACATCGGGCTCGACACTCAGTGCAGAGTCAACTTGAGATTCTCTCTCCCTCTGCCCCTCCCCGACCCAGCATTTTTTTTTCCTCTCTAAGATAAATAAATCTTTCAAAAAAAAATCAAACTGAACCATTCCTCACACCTCATACAAAAATGAACTCAGAATGAATCACAAACCTAAGTATAAAATACAAGATATATGACATAATGCTTCTAGGAGAAAACATAGCAGAGAGTCTCTTGGCCTTTTGCTAGGCAAAGGCAAACATGATACACAAAGGAAAAGAATGATAAAGTTTACATCCCCATAATTAAAATTATTATAAAATAAATAAACACATCTGTTCTGCGAGCAACACTGTTAAGAGATGAAAAGGCACCCTTGTTTCTCAGTTTTCATTGGCAGAACATATTTGCAGACTGGGCATCTTATGGAAGACTGACATCTAGAATGTATGTATGTATGTATCTTCAGACTCAATCATAAGAAAACAAAAAGCTCAACAAAACGTGGGCAACAGGCTAACAGGAACTTCACCGAAACACATAGACAGATGTCAAATGAGAACATGAGAGGACACTTGGTGTGGTGCATCATTAACAGCATGGACATGCAAAGTAAAGGCACAGAAGCACATGACCATGCACCTGTTAGAAACCCAGGCACTCCCAGCCCCATCTCCCCTGGGCAGCCCCATCTCCACCGAGAGCAGGCGAGGGTGCAGAGCAACTGGAATTCACACACTGCTGGGGAGAGACCATTTACTGAAGGACTATGGCCAGAGTGACATAGAAAAGTAGAAGTCTGGTCTACAGCCCCTGCAGCCAGCGGTTTAGGAAGCCAAAGCACATCCTCTCAGCAACTGGCCCAAACAGTCAGGATATGGCCCGTAACTACCAGCATCTCTTGAGTTCTGCCCCTGCTTCCGATTTAGCCCCAACTGGAGAAAGACAAATCCTATCTGCCCCCCCAACCAATCACATGGATGCCCCGTTTCTGGTTAGTTTGCCTACAACTTTCCCATGCCAGCTGCCTCCCATCAGAAGAGAGCTGAACCCTCCCTTTCTCAGACTATAAGCCATCCATCCACACGGCCTGCCTTGGAGTCTCCACCACCTGCACATGATGGTGGTCTACTCCCTTGCAACACAGGACGCTGTCAGTAAACAGCCTCTCTGGGGTGCCTGGATGGCTCAGTGGGTTAAAGCCTCTGCCTTTGGCTCAGGTCGTGATCCCAAGGTCCTGGGATCGAGCCCTGCATCGGGCTCTCTGCTTGGCCGGGAGCCTGCTTCTCCTCTCTCTCTCTGCCTGTCTCTCTGCCGATTTGTGATCTCTCTCTGTCAAATAAATAAATAAAATCTTAAAAAAAATAAACAGCCTCTGTTTATTCTCCTCTGGGTGATGTTTGTTTCTTTCCACGCTGATGGGAATGCAAAATGGTACAACCACCATAGAAAACGGTCTGGCGTTTTCTTAGAAATTTAAACATATGCTTACCCTATCACCCAGAGACCCCACTCCTAGGTATTTATTTGAACAATAGTTCAGAGTATCCTGGCTGGGACCTCAAAGTGTAGCATGATGGTCAATTAGGGACATCCCTGTCCTTAACATTCTAAGGGAAATATTCTTATTCCATCTGCCCCCCCCATTTTCTTGGCCTAGAGAA
The DNA here is from genome assembly GCF_020171115.1 of Neogale vison. Classification (NCBI taxonomy): domain Eukaryota; kingdom Metazoa; phylum Chordata; class Mammalia; order Carnivora; family Mustelidae; genus Neogale; species Neogale vison. The sequence continues at coordinate 56,017,015 of NC_058095.1, forward strand.
ATCCAAAAGTTTCCCCTAAATTTCTCGGGGAGTCTTCAGACTAGTGGCCTTGATTTACTTCTTGCCTCTCACCCCAGCTCCCAACATGGAGTCCCTGGATGGCCTGTCAGTAAACTTGTATGCAAAGTTCAGTTCCTTCACTCAAAGTTACAGCACATCAAGCATTTCAGAGTAGTAACAGAAGGGCCAAAAGTTTATCAGAATAACCTCATGGTGTAGCACAGAGCATTTGGCAACCTCTCTGCCTTCCAAATCCCTCTGCCTTTCTCCATGACTGTTGGGAGCAATATTTATAACCCATTAAATTACACTGCTGGGCCCCGCTTGGATGGATGAGTACTGGTCAAAAACAGCATGTTTTTATGGCCCAGGCACTCTGCACAATTTCAGGAGGGCCTACTGCATTTGAGTCTTGGTTTTGGATAACTGACACAAAGGAATTGGGAAGGGCTCCCATGCATAGGTGATGGCCAGGGGGGATACTAATGCATGAGGGTTGGGAGGGACCACAGAGAGGAGGAGGTTCAGCGTCCAAGGTGCCCTCTGCCCTTAATTTGAGGGCACCGTCTCTTATCACATGGGGACAGAGGGGAGCATACAGAAAGAACCAATGGACATCACCTGCGTGGAAAATCTTTGCTGGGTGTCCATGCCTGTTCCTCTGATGTGCCACCTACTGACTGGGTCCCTGAAAACCGTGCTCAGCCCCTGTTTGAATTATCCCCAGGTAGGTGGCCCTTCTTGCAACACCAGCATTGTTTGTCAGTTGCTTTGCTGATCAGTTTTCTAACAATGCTTCCGTGGACTTGTGAAACCTGTCTCTTTCAACTCTTGGAGTTTCACTGGGAACCAGTTGGATGGGCAAGGTTGGTATCTGGTGCTAATAAGGGAGGAATGTCTGAACGAGGACTGATTTTGTAAGGGGTAAGTTCATCGTGAATGTTTTTTGACCTACAGAAGCTTATGAGTTGGTGGGTTCAGAAAGTATGTGGACCATGTTGGTTATTTATTGTTGTAATGCCATTCCCTCAAAACTCAGTAGCTTGGGGGCATCAATCATTTATTATCTCACATACTTCCTGAGAGTCTGGTAGTTCAGCTCAGGTCTGTCCTGAGGTTACAGTCAAAATGCTGGCTGTAGCTGCGGTCATCTGAGGCTTGGCCAGGGCTGGAGGAACCGCTTCCAAGATGGCTCCCTCATGTGGCTATTGGCTGGGCAGCTCAGTTCCTCATGGGCTTGAGGCAGAGGTCTTAGAACCTTGCCATGAGGACCTCACCATGGAGTTTCTGGATTGTTCTTAGGACATGGCCAGCTGACTTCTCCCAGAAAAGCAGTCGAAGAGACAAAGAAGGAAGAGAGGGAGAGAGAAGGAGTGAGAGTTGTCTTGGGACCTAGCTTCAGGGGTTAGATACTATCACTTCTGCCATATTCTGTTGGTTGTGCAGACCAACTCTGATACATTTGGGGAGGGTGTGCCTACCATGAGGCATGCATCACTGGGGGCTCTGCTGAAGACTGGCTACTGCTGAATGCCCTCTGACCCCCAGTAATGCATTTCCCTCCCACACTCACCTCCTCTCCAGGTGCCCCTAGAGACAGCTAGTGTGTTCATCTCCTAGGAGAGGGGAGGGTTGTGTTTGCACATTCATGCTCCTCCCGAGGACATCAGCTAATCCAGCATCTCAGGACCCCCTTCCTCCTTGGCCATGGAGCGTGAACACTGGTCCTATCTGCTTGGTTGTCACGGGGAACGTGACGGCTTCTGTTTCTCCCAGGACTACTGGGCTCCCACACAGTTGCCTGTTTTTATCCTCTTCCATCTACCAGTGGGAATGAACATCTCTCTGTTCATTATGAACAGAAGTCTCCTGAGAGAAGCACCCACACTTGCAGGTAGTAACAGTCTAGTTCTTATGAAAGCCTGTAAAAACTTCCAGGAATCCGAATGGAACCCTCTCTTCTGTATCATTACTTTTTGGTGACAATTTACAGTGACTTTTCTCTTTTTAATGTTGGTCTGAATTTAGGTCTTTTCCAAACTAATTGCAGCGGATGCCCTTGGGGGCCTAGTCCCTAATCCATTTTCCCTGTTTACTTAACTCGGGGGGCCACATACATTTGTGTGTCCACCCATCCTTCCATGGCTTGGGGAAATCCTGATAAGGCTGGGGGGGGTGGATGACATGGCCCCATCTCCTGTGCCAGCTTGAAGGATTTGGGTTTGGTGCCCAGTTTGGGTCAAAATAGATAAGGAGAGGCTGTTAGATGGTTTCTGTGAAATCTTCCCTGCTTTGCTATTTAATTTTTTTTTTAACTTGGCATTTGAATTCAGAGGTCTGTGGGGCCAGCCAACCTGAGTAGAAAGGACTCACCTCCCAAAACTTCCGTGAAGGTCAAGGGCTTTTGCTCTCCTCCGTGCATGACTAATAATATGAGAATGGGGAGTTCTAAGGCTGGACATTATCTCTAGGGGAAGGGACTGCCCATCAGCCCACTTGGAGTGTAGCATCAGCAGAAAGCCAACTTACTACATGCAGTGCCGACTTCTGTGAATGTCTAAATGGGGTGTCTCTCGGTTGGATGGGGGCCCCCAGAGGATCTGGTGGAAGTCCGTACTGTGTGCAGTGGACGAATTCACCTGAGGGAGAACAAGTGCAATGGCTGTTTACTGACCACACCGCAAGGGAGCGCGGGCAGAGCAGCAGAGAGGCTGTCCGCAAGGAGGCGGGGTGGGGGGACTCTTTTTAAGTGTGGGGGAAGGTGAGCAGGCATGGGGACGAACAGACTTTTCCCCTTTTTGGTCACTGTGCCTGGTTGTAAGCAGCCCATTGGTCACTTAGGGCCTGTGGCTCTTTTGAGGAGGGTCCCCTGATGGGCCTGTGTCCAGCCAGGAGGTTGGTGTCCCCTCTGTGTCCATCATGCAAGCCAGTCTGCCTAGCAGCAGCCTCTACACTCTGCCATTTTCCTGAAGAAATACCAGTTTCTTGCCTGCAGTTTCCAGTGTTTACCTCTACCTGATTAGAAGGGGCGAGCGTGGAACATTCTCCGTATTTCCAGGTGAATCGGTCACATTCCTGGCATCCACGTTCTCCTTCCACAAATCTTCTGCGACTACGTGTCCTCATAAATCCCAGTCATAGTCTCCCCGCACCGACCCCGACAGAGACGATGCCTGGCTCGCTGTGGAGCATGAAGAGAGGTGGGGACACCAGGTGGGGACCAGGTGGGGACATCAGCTGCTTCATTTCTGAACCTCCAGCCTGAACAAGTGCAACGAGGCCAGCAAAAGCAGTCACACCAGGTCCTGGAGAAAATGCGGGAGATGCATTCTGGAGATGCTCCGAGCTTCTCTGCCCCCGCAGAGCCAAGCTCCTGGGTGGAGATTGTGAGTCCACTTCCCGACACCAACTTGGAAATGGCTCACAGTACGGTCGCAGACGTGGGATGCTGCCTTCAAGTTGGGGCCTTGGTTCCTCCCCACACTCAGAATGACCCTTGGGGATGGAGGAGAGCAAAAAGCTCCTTGACCTTCACGGAAGTTTTGGGAGGTGGGTCCTTTTCTACGTGACTTTGAAGGCGAGCAGACTCGGGCTGGCTGGCCCACAGACCTCTGAATGACCCTGAACGTGTTGCTGGCAGAGATGCCTCCAGCCTCTCCCGCTCTTGAAAGGAGAGGCGCAGGGAGACATGGTCCTTCTTTTCCCACCGCGTGTCGCTGTCCGTGTGGGATGGTTGGAGCAGCGGCGCCTTTTGCCAGCGAAGAGACTCGCCGAGGAGCTCACTCAGGAAGGATGGAGAAGACAGAACCCTGATTCCTGGTGATGCTGTGCGGCCGATGAACTAGCAGCCCTGAAGACAACTTACCTTGTGGACTCGTTATCTGCTGAAATGATAATTTTTCTCTGCCGTCTGAGCCATTCTGAATAGATTTTTTTGGTTACTTGCCACAAAGCATCCTGATAAATTTATTATTTCCATTAGCCCCATTTATTTAGGTTTTGCTCCTCAAAATGTCACAACCTAGCCAGTAGGAGCCCCTCTAGTTGGATGTCATGCTCTGTTGGTCTTGCCTGTGACTTTCTTGAACATGTCCTTACTTAGTTTTTTAAATTTTTAGCAACAATTGCCTGTTTCAGGCGTATCCTGAGTTTTACCTGTTCCAAGTACCCCCTAAAGAGCCCAGGTCCTCTTCTCTTTTAAAGATCTTATTTATTTAGCTAACGGAGAGAGAGAGACAGAGAGAGAGAGAGGCATAAGCAGGGGGAGCCACAGGGAGAGGCAGAGGGAGAAGCAGTTTCCCCGCAGAGCAGGGAGCCCAATGCGGGGCTCAATCCCAGGACCCTGAGATCATGACCCGAGCTGAAGGGAGGTGCTCAACCGCCTGAGCCCCTCAGGCACCCCTAGAGCTCAGGTTTTCGTGGAGAGTAACATTGTGGACCACAATCTGGGCTCGAGGGACTTGGTATAGGTAAGGGAACAACCATTGTCGCTATTGGGACCCTTTTCGTCAGGACAGAGCTGGAAAGGGGCAAATTTTCTTAACATATAAATAGTTCCTACAAATCAAGAAGAAAAAGACCCAAATCCAATAGAAAAGTGGAGCAGCTAGTGCCCGGCAGAGGACATACGGACGGCTTCTACAGCAGGAGATGCTCATCCTTACGGAGAGTGAGAGAAACAGAAGTTACAGCCATAGGATAGGAACATTGGGTTCCTCACCTGTCAGGCTGGCCAGGGAAAAGTGCTTGTCCACACGCTGTGGGCGAGAGGGCGGCAGAGGGAGCAGTCTCACACACCAGTGGGCTCGCCAATGCGAGTGTAAATTGGTACAAGTTCCACGGGGTGGTGGGCGGGACAGAGCTCTACATTCGCCAGATGCACACAGGCTTTTGACTCAGAAATTCCGTTTCTGGGATTTGGTACTCCATGTATCTCTGCATTTGAGAAATGATGTGTATGTCCGGTAATCTCTTTCAGCAAACACTTAAAAAAAAAAAAAAGATATTTATTTATTTATTTGAGAGAGAATGCCTATGAGTGGAAGGAGGGGGAGAGGGAGAAGCAGACTCCCTGCGGAGCAGGGATGCAGGACCTGAACCCATGACCCTGGGATCATGACCTGAGCTGAAGGTAGGTGTCCGGAAAAAAACACCTTTTTTTTTTTTTTTTTTTTAACACTGAGACAAGATCTCAAGCAAACTAAATGTCCAGTTTCTACAAAACCAGGAAGACTGTCCTTTTCAACCCAGCGTGGTGGCACCCTTAAGAACAAGGAAGCTGGAGCACCTGGGTGGCTCAGGGGGTTAAAGCTTCTGCCTTCAGCTCGGGTCATGATCCCAGGGTCCTGGGATGGAGCCCCACATCGGGCTCTCTGCTCAGCAGGGAGTCTGCTTCCTCCTCTCTCTCTCTGCCTGCCTCTCTGCCTACTTGCAATCTCTGTCAAATAAATAAATAAATCTTAAAAAAAAAAAAAAGAACAAGGAAGCCTTTCAAGTCCTGATGCGGAAGGATCTCCTGATTTATGATGCAGTGTGGCAAAATTGAGCCCCCGAATGACAGGTGACACATGCTGCCAGGAAAAGGACAAAAGGGCAGACATGTATTTGCTTTCGAATGGGCCTTGGAAATATGGGCGAGTGACTGAGGTGGGGAAACACGATGGTGCCCGGCCCAGCGGGGGACGCCAGGGAATGAAGTCTCTCTCCCTTTTGCCCCTTGGCTCCTGTAAATCCACTCCCACTAAACAAACAAGAGCACTGACATTACAGACCCAGTTCTCTGGGTTCCTTCTACCGGGGCAGGTTGCAGGCTGCTGGCCACTGGCCCGGCTGGTGGCGGAGTGGGAGTCAGTCTTACTCTCCCTTTACTGTTCACGCAGTCCGGGAGTTTGCCCTGCCTCCCCCACCAGGGCAGGACTCATGTATAACGTATCTTGGGGTTCAGTGTGTTTCAGCAAACACTTCTTTTTTTTTTCCAATTTATTTATTTTCAGAAAAACAGTATTCATTATTTTTCCACCACACCCAGTGCTCCATGCAAGCCGTGCCCTCCACAATACCCACCACCTGGTACCCCAACCTCCCACCCCCCCGCCACTTCAAACCCCTCAGATTGTTTTTCAGAGTCCATAGTCTCTCATGGTTCATCTCCCCTTCCAATTTACCCAAAAGCACATACCCTCCCCAATGTCCATAACCCTACCCCCCTTCTCCCAACCCCCCTCCCCCCAGCAACCCACAGTTTGTTTCGTGAGATTAAGAGTCACTTATGGTTTGTCTCCCTCCCTATCCCATCTTGTTTCATGGATTCTTCTCCTACCCACTTAAGCCCCCATGTTGCATCACCACTTCCTCATATCAGGGAGATCATATGATAGTTGTCTTTCTCCGCTTGACTTATTTCGCTAAGCATGATACTCAGCAAACACTTCTTGAAGCCCACAAACCTGATACGGTGCTCAATCCCGGGGAACAAATCTGGGTCGGTACTGCTGGGAGTGTGGCCCTTGCCTCGGGGGGAGCTCGGCGGGGAGGGGACGTGGACACACACAGGAATTGCCGTCCTAGTCAGTGAGTGGCGACAGGACCACACACAGGGCAAACTCAGTACAGAGGAAAGCTGATGAGCCCTGGAGGGGGAGGCGGGGAGGGCTGGAACTGCCAGGGAGGACTTCTCTGAAAACCTGAAGTCAGACCAGGGGTTAGAAGGCTGCATAGAATTTTCCTAGAACAGGCAAACGACATAGTAGGTTCTGAGAAATACAGGGCTGCACCCCAGTGGATGGGAGGTGGGTCGGAGATGAGGATGGCGGGTGGTGGGATAAGGCGGGAGGAGGGAAGGCCTCCTGAGCAGGAGCTTTGAATGGATTTTTGTCCCTCAGGCAGCAGAGAGGTAATGGCTTTTCGGCTAGAATGGAAGGAACCCCAGAGCTCTGCGCATGGAGGGCTTGCAAGTGTGCCAGGCTGATCGGGTTAATTCGTGGCCAGGACGTGCCTTATTCACAAACACCTGCAGAGCGAGTTGCCCTCTTCATTTCCCCCCCCCCTTGCAACCTTAATAAGCAGAACCCTTCCCAGAGGCGAGCCACCTGGGGAGCCCGAGTGTGCGCCCAGCCACGCGCTCCGTCTGCCTGCGGGGCCGGGGCCGGCGTCCAAGCCTGCTTCCTGCAGGTTTGCTGCCCCCGTCCGCCTCCGCATCCCCCTTCCGTCCTTCTCCTCCACCTGGAGAACCCCGTGCCTCCCTGGGTGCCCGCCAGGCCCGCCTTCTTGGGCTGGGGCTCATCTCTGGGCTGCGCACAGGTCGGTTGGGGACCCGGAAGCCACCGCACCCTCCGACCGCTGGGCCTCCCGGGGGCTGGGTCGCGCCCGTTATTAGCGCATCGGCTCTCCTTCCTCCTCAGACGGCGCGTTCGTCCTCAGGCAGGATGGGTCTCTACCGCATCCGCGTGTCCACCGGCTCCTCTCTGTGCGCGGGCTCCAACAACCGGGTGCAGCTGTGGCTGGTGGGAGAGCACGGGGAGGCGACGATCAGGACGAGCCTGAGGCCAGCGCGAGGCCAGGTGAGTCGCTGGGCCTGGGCTGGGGGCGCTGGGGCCGGGCCGGGGCGCACGGGGCGCGCTCGGGACGTGTCCCCGCGCCCGGCCTCCTCGGGACCGACGCGCTGCTCGCGGGCCCGGCCTGGCGCGGAGTCGGCCTTCCCTCGAGCGGGCCGCCTGTCCTGCCGGGTCCTTTATTGCCCAAAGCTGCCGTTTCGAGTCCTCTCCCGCGTTGCTAGGTTTCGGGCCCGCCCCGGGCGGGGATGGGGGCGCCGGAGGACCGGTCGCGGGGAAGAAGCCCGGAGATGACAGCACCCAAGGGCCGACGCACTTCCCCGCGGCCGTCGCACCTACCTGGTTCTCGCCCCGATCCCGACCCCCTAGTTCTCATCTCCTGTCCGGCTCTCTCCAAGCGCCCCCAGATGCTGCGGTCTGTCCCTCGGACGCTTCCCAGCCCTCAGCCCTCCCCTCGCGGCCCCCACCCCGGGGGTCGCTCGCGCTTCTCCGTCTCTGCCTCTAGCCAGAATCCGGCCCGGTCCGTTCTGTCTCCTGGACCCCTCGAGCCTCTGCGCCCCGAGCTCTCCCCGCACCGCCCCCCTACCCCGTCAGGCCGCTTGAACCGGGTCACCTTCACCCTCCCCACCGCCTCGCCGCTTCCTCGCGGCCCTTCCCAGCCCTTCTGGGGTTTGTTCCTAACAGTCCCACCTCCAAACGTGCCCCGCGTGTTCTCGGGACCAATCCCAAGCCCCTGGCTGACCTTTGAGACTTCCCGAAGTGCTCGCGCGCTCGTCCGCAGCTCTCTCCCCTGCGCCCCAGCTCCCCGACGCCGCCGAGCCCTCCTCGGCCCCGTCTCCCCGAGCCTCTGGCCCGCACGCCTCCCCGCCTTTCCCTCCCTCGGCCCGGCCGAGCGCTGCCTCCTGAAGGGGTCCCAGGACGGCCAGTCCCGCGGGAGGCCTGTCCGGACCGTGGGCTGTCCGGCACAGCCTGCCGCCTGCTCGGCCCCGCCTCTCCCCGCGCCCCGGTGCTCTCTCTCCCCGCGCGGCGCTGCGCACTGGCAGGGTCTTCAGGGAGCAAGAAGCGAAGGAAGGAGCGCGCCTCCCGGTATTCCCGCCTCCCAGTGTTCCCTCCTCCCGCCTCACTCCGACGCACCTGCGTTCTGCGCGCCCCCTGCTCCTTCGGGCTCCTTCCGCGCGCCTTTCCCAGAAGCTGCCGGACGGGCGTCCCGCGGGAGCCGGGCTCTGCCCAAGGGACCCGTCCCGCGCGCCCCCCCGACGCCGAGCGCCTTGTGCCGCCCGCAGGAGACGGAATTCAAGGTGGACGTGCAGGAGCACCTGGGGCGGCTGCTGTTCGTCAAAGTGCACAAGCAGCACTTCCTCCAGGACGACGCCTGGTTCTGCAACTGGATCTGCGTGCAGGGCCCCGGGGCCGGCGGGGACGAGTTCAGGTTCCCGTGCTACCGCTGGGTGGAGGGCAGTGGCGTCCTGAGCCTCCCCGAGGGCACCGGTGAGCGCCGGGCGGGGCGGGGGGCAGCGGAGCCAGGAGGAGGGATATGGAGGGGGCTGGTTGCTGGGGCTGCTGCGGGAGGCCGGGATGCTGAAGGGTCAGGGCCCGTAGAGGAGGTGCCCTTGGCGGGGACCCGGGGGAGGCTCTCAGGAGAGGCCTCCCCGCCCCTTCCTCCCCACCTCTAGGCAGGACGGTGGGAGACGACCCTCAGGGCCTGTTCAAGCAGCACAGGGAGCAGGAGCTGGAAGAGAGGAAGAAGCTGTACCGGTCAGCGCTCCTCCACTCCCACCCCCCCACCCCCCGCCCCCGCCGGGCCCTGCTGACCCTTCTCTAAGACCAACATCTGCTTTTACTTCTGGGCCACAGATGGGGCAACTGGAAAGATGGGCTAATCCTGAATGTGGCTGGGGCCACCATCAATGACCTCCCTGTAGACGAGCGGTTTCTGGAAGACAAGAGGATTGATTTTGAAGCCTCGCTGGCCAGGGGGTGAGAACAAGGGGGGCTGGGCCCCAGGGAGGTGTTCTGGTACATGGGGCTGGGTTGGCCTAAAGTGGGTGCCTGTGGTTATCCGACTCTCAGCACAACTCAAACTCTTTGCTTCTTTCCGGAAGGCTGGCAGACTTGGCCATCAAAGACTCTTTAAATGTTCTGACTTGCTGGAATGATCTGGATGACTTCAACCGGATTTTCTGGTGTGGCCAGAGCAAACTGGCTGGTCAGTACCCCCCGCCCCCAGCCCCAGTGCTTCTCCCAGGATCCCCCCAGAGCCCCCAGTGAGGGAGCCAGGGCCGGGAGACCAGAGGCCTGGGTCCCTCGAGAAGTGTGGGGTCAGGCGGGGATGGTTCGGTGGGGGCGCTCCGACCCACGGCGCTCTCCACACCCACCCTCTGCAGTGAAGGTCCGGGACTCCTGGCGAGAGGACGCCTTATTCGGGTACCAGTTCCTCAACGGAGCTAACCCCATGCTGCTGAGGCGCTCGAAGCAACTTCCTGCCCGCCTGATGTTCCCCCCGGGGATGGAGGAGCTGAAGGTCCAGCTGGAGACGGAGCTCCAGGTGCAGACACGGGCACCCTAAAGGGGCCACGCAGGGAGATGGGCATGGGGTCCGCTGTTGGCCCAGCTTCCTGCTGGATGTCAGGGAGGGGTGTGCCGGGAGAAATCAGGTGATCGTGAGAAATGCGACCACGTGTTTTCCTCCCTCCACGAGTGAAAGCAGCAAACCAGGGTGGGGGGTTGGGGGGGGAGTGTCCTGTCGACTGAGACAGATTTGCAATGACAGCAGCCCATGCCCTCCCCTCCCAACCCCCCCATGCAGAGAGGCACTCTGTTCGAGGTGGACTTCTCGCTCCTGGATGGGATCAAGGCCAATGTCATCTTGTGCAGCCAGCAGCACCTGGCTGCCCCTCTGGTCATGCTGAAGCTGCAGTCTGATGGGAAACTCTTGCCCATGGCCATCCAGGTGAGAGGACCCTGGGTTCTGCTCCCAGGGGCCGAGCTCCCGCTCCCCAAGTTCCTGCTCAGGGCAGAGGCCTAAGGTGCCTGGGAGGAAATGGGAAAGAAAGGAGGAAAGTCGGGGTCTGGTTGCAGAGACAGACCAGGCGAATCTGAGGAAACTAGGGAGCAGAGGGAGCCTCTGAGGACAGAGCGGTCTGGGAGGGCCCTTCGGAGGCTGCTGTGCCGGCACCTGCTTCGGGACTGGGCAGAGAAGGGGGATGCTGGAACCCGGGACTAGGGTGATGGGTTCACTGACTGCCCATCGCGGAGGTGATGATGGGCTCGGGTGTGGGGAGCAGCTGTGGTGCCGAGGGCAATTAGACTGGCCGGGGTCCAGGGAGGGAGGAGGAAGAGTCAGGTGAGGCTCCTGCAGAAATGGGACAAATAGGGAGGAAAAGTGACCACTGAGGACTGGGGGCACAGCCAGCCATGCGGAGGCAGGGTTGCGAGAGTGTGGGATGGAGGAAGCAGAGGGTTTGAATCCTGTCCACACTGCGGGGAGCAAAAGGGAAGTGAGGTTGGAGGAGGCCGGGGGGAGCAGTTTCTGCGGAAGGCTGCGGGGCTGGGGGGAGATGGGGAGGCAGGTGAGGAGTAGCGCCTGCCCAGGAGTAGCAGCGCCTGGTGGGCAAGGGACGCAAGGGAGGGGACGTGGGGGCACCTGGCACTCATCCCACTCTCTGGTCCCCACTCCAGCTCCAGCTGCCCCACGTGGGGTCCCCTCCACCACCGCTTTTCCTGCCCACGGACCCCCCGATGGCCTGGCTGCTGGCCAAGTGCTGGGTCCGCAGCTCCGACTTCCAGATGCACGAGCTGCAGTCCCACCTTCTGCGGGGACACTTGATGGCCGAGGTCATCACCGTAGCCACCATGAGGTGTCTTCCCTCCATACACCCTGTCTTCAAGGTAGCTTCTTACTCCTTCCCGCCCCGTGGCATTGTTCTGCCACTGGAGACCCTCCCTGGGGACCCTGAGGGTGGGGAGAGCCAGCCAGGACAGACGATTGAGCTGGGAGCCCGCTGTGCCTTCTGTGTCTTCGCGTGTCCTCTCAAGGAGGCGAGAATGAGTCATCGGCTGGGTGAAGGGTGCAAAGTCTTACTCTTCTCCAAGCACAGACAAACGCACATGGTGTAAACAGAACATGCCCACGAACGAGGACTCCAACCAGACGGGACCATACAAATAGCATAAAGTATTTTTCCTGCCCGTTTTGCAGAGTCCTAAACTAGTGACCTGTAGGCCAGCTTGGGGGGGCTCGGGAGGATAGTAGCCCGGCTCCCTACGGATGAGGACAGAGTACCCACCCACGAACTTGTTTTCTTGGCATCCTCCCGTGGGACACGAGCCATTCCAGATGCTGGTGCAAAGCAAGACAGCCAATGTCCCAATCTTTGGGTTTTTCATTTCCGTTACGGGCTAACAGGCAGTAATGGAGGTACTGGAGGTCAACGGTGCTAAGTACTACGCAGAGAAGCAGGCCAGGGTGATGGGAGAGTGAGTTAAGCCGGGTGACCAGGAGAGGCTCCTTTGAGAACGAGACTACAAGGAGCCAGCCTCGAGATGGTCAAGGCACAGGGATCAGCCAGTGCAAAGGTCCTGTGGCTGGAACAAGCTTGGCATGTTTGAGGGACAGAAAGAAGGTGAGTGGAAGGGACAGAGGGGAAAGGGTAGGAGATGAAGTTCTCGAGGCAGGCAGTTTAGACCTTGCATTCTCAGTGGGGGGCCATTATGCCCCCCAAGGAGATAAAAGTGCTTCTGGGGAGACAAAAAAGTACTATTTTTGTGTATAAAGCACATATATACATATAGTACCTGATAGACACAGTATAGCAGTAGCATTAAAATTTCAGGGAGGGGGGGCGCCTGGGTGGCTCAGTGGGTTAAGCCTCTGCCTTTGGCTCAGGTCATGATCTCAGGGTCCTGGGATCAAGCCCTGCATCGGGCTCTCTGCTCCTCAGGGAGCTTGCTTCCTCCTCTCTCTCTCTCTGCCTGCCTCTCTGCCTACTTGTGATCTCTCTGTCAAAAAAATAAATAAATCTTTAAAAAAAATTTCAGGGAAGAATTTTATCTAAAAATGTGTATCACATATGAATATATAAATCCTATATACATATGGCTTGGAAAAGGCCACTTAGAGGCTGATAACGAAACAGACGAGAAACTGAGCTCGACCTTACACAGTCTTACACGAACAGAAAAGGAGGATGATTTCTTTGGGTTATCAGAGAGCAGTAAGTCAGCGGCGTCTGGGGGGCCACCGAGCTCATGTCTGTGCTATTCCCACACCGCTGGCCTCTTCCCGCTCCTTAGCCATGTTCCCGGCAGGGACTCGGCTGTCTCTTCTGACTCTGCCCTTCCCCACTCCTGTCCCCACAGCTCATCATTCCCCACCTGCATTACACCTTGGAAATTAACGTCCGGGCCCGGAACGGGCTCATCTCTGACATGGGAGTCTTCGACCAGGTACGAGGAGACCAGGGGCGTTGCGGGGCTCACCCCTCCCTCCGGTTCTGGCCTCGGGCAGGCTGATGGGCCCGACCCTGCCTGGTCCTCGCCCCCCCAGGTGGTGAGCACGGGTGGCGGAGGCCACGTGGAGCTGCTGCAGCGGGCGGGCGCCTTCCTCACCTACCGCTCCTTCTGCCCCCCCGACGACCTGGCCGACCGGGGGCTCCTGGGAGTGCAGTCATCCTTCTATGCCCAAGACGCCCTGAGGCTCTGGGAAATCCTCGCTCGGTGAGGAGGGGGAAGGCAGGGCTGGGGAGGGGATGCTAGGACAGGAGGTCCGGATCTGGGCTGGGGGGCTGGGGCCCTGGACCCGGCGAGGCGGTGGGGAGGAACCCGGGGCCGCGAGGCTCCCAGTGAGCTTGGGCTCTCGGACTGTCGGGGGCAGCTATGTGCAGGGTATTGTGCATCTCCACTACAAGACAGACGAGGCCGTGAGGGACGATCGGGAGCTGCAGTCCTGGTGTCGGGAGATCACGGAGGTCGGGCTGCTTGGAGCCCAGGACCGAGGTACGATTAGCCCCGCCTGGGGTCTCCCATGAGAGATCGTTCCCCTGGGAACCTCACCAGAATCCTTTCGTGCCTCTGTGCCATCTTTCAGAAGCATTTCTAACCCTATGAAAACGCCCGAAGGCCTTCTTAGATTCCTTCGCTGTCAGCTAGAGACAGGACCCCATCCTCTGCCCCAAGAGCCCCTCTAGTTCCAGAGGCAGTGGGAACACTGGTCACCCGTGAATGTCTCACAACCAGCTCCCTGAGAAAACGAAACAAAACACAGTGAAAGCCTGAATCGTAGAATTTGCCCATCGGCGTGGTGTAGATGTCCCCCGCGGCTCCCCGTGTCGCTGAACCCTGACCCGCACTGCAACTGGCTCTCGCCATGCCCCGAGGGTGTGACCCTCCCAGCAGGCCCCCCCCCCACAATCCGACCCAGTCTGCTGTCAGCACCACAGATCCTGAGGGCACCCACAGTGCCCTCCTCACCCCTGTCCTCTCCCCGCTCTGCCCTGTGTCTGAGCCGAGCTTCTGTACCCGGCCCTGCAGCCGCTAACTCCCCAGAACCCCTTGCAGGCTTCCCCGACTCCCTGCAGTCCCGGGACCAGATGAGCCACTTTCTCACCATGTGCATATTTACCTGCACCGGCCAGCACTCCTCCAACCACCTGGGCCAGGTACTCGCCACAGGGGGCTGCTGGGGATTTGCACCTGCAGCAGAGGCGGGGCTGGGGGCAGGTGGGCTAAGGGCTTTCCGTGCTTTGCTGGCACTGACTCTGCATATCTGCCCCTCCCCAGCTGGACTGGTACTCCTGGGTCCCTAACACGCCCTGCACCATGCGGATGCCCCCACCGACCACCAAGGACGTGACCCTGGAGACAGTGATGGCAACACTGCCCAACTTCCATCAGGCCTCTCTGCAGATGTCCATCGTCTGGCAGCTGGGCCGACGCCAGCCTGTGATGGTGTGGGGATGGGGTGGGGGCTGCCCTGAGGGCTTCCAGGAAGGGGCGGCTGCAATAAGCGAGGCCTGCTCATGTCCCGGGCTCTCAGCTGCCTTTCTCTCTCCACCCAGGTGGCTCTGGGCCAGCACCAGGAGGAGTATTTTTCAGGTCCCGGACCCAAGGCTGTGCTAAAGAAGTTCAGGGAGGAGCTGGCTGTCTTGGAGAAGGAAATCAAGACCCGGAATGAAAAGCTGGACATGCCCTACGAGTACCTACTGCCCAGCATGGTGGAAAACAGCGTGGCCATCTGAGCGCCTCCCCACTCCGCCAAGCCACGCGCCACCCCTTGGTGCTTGTGGTCCCGCCCCCCTCTGACCCCCAGCCACCCGGCCCCGGGGAGAGTTCCTTTTCCATGGTCTGTGGCCACATTTTATTTTAGATTCTGCCCGCTGCCTCCTGCATCATTTGGGTCCACGCCCCCGCCCCGGGGCAGATAATAGCCACGTTTATGTAAACTGCTTCAAGAGTAGGATAGGATGTCCACACAGGTCACTCTGCCTGTCCATGAGCCAAATACGATTTTGAAACAAAATTGGGTTTAAATGGCAACAAAAAGATACATTAGGCAACAAAAGAAAAGAAGTTAGAACAAACTATCCGAAAGCAAATATTGGCCAAAGAATGTCGCACATCTTTCTGACTGGTCAGGCTTTATCCCCCGTCCTGAAGGCAGATCCCATACAGCAAAGCACTCACAGCAGTCCTCAAGATTTCTGTCTTGTGGCTCACGTAGAGAGTGAAAATGGAAGAAAACGGGGCCGTCCATATCTATAACCCATTTGCAGTTCCCCAAGTTAGAAAGTTCCAAATTGAAGTAATTAACCAGAGGGGCACCTGGGTAGCTGCCTTTGGCTCAGGTCATGATCCCGGCGTCCTGGGATCCAATCCTGCATCGGGTTTCCTGCTCAACGGGGAGTCTGCTTCTCCCTCTGCCCCTCCCTCTGCTCATGCTCCTGCTCTCTCTCTCTCTCAAATAAATGCATATATAAAATCTCTCTCTCTCTTTTTTTTTGAGTTGTGGACAAAATCTTTTATTAGTTTCTAGTTTACAGGCCTCGTCAGTGCCTTTGGTAGTACTGTTAAGAGACCATTTTACCTAGCTTACAACTAAATGACAAAAATTTTCAATTGCAGTCATTTCTCACCTAGGGTTGCCAAGTTATAGGATACATTTCACATAGCATCATTTGCCTTATAAAACACAAGGTGTCCTGTGTGCTTTTTTGCCATACTCAAAGCAGCCTGAAAAAGTTCCCCTTCCTGGGGGGTGGAGGGAAAGCCTATTCAAGGACCAAACAAGATCCTGACAGAACTCATGTTCAAACGGTCAAGATTCACAGTTGCTTTATCAAATGCACCAGTGTTCCAAGAGATTTGTTGGCTATCTAAAGCCAAGAATTAGGGACGCCTGGGGGGCTCGGTTGAGCATCTGCCTTCAGTTCAGGTCATGATCCCAGAGTCCTGGGATCAAGTCCCCCATCCGGCTCCTTGCTCAACACTTTCCCCCTGCTTATGATCCGCCCCCCTCTTGCTCTATCTCAAATAAATAAATAAAATCTTAAAAAAAAAAACAAAAACAAAGCTTACCATACACTCCAGTCATCTCATTAGGTGAACTTTTGCTAAACTTTGTGTTGAATCCCCAGTGCAGTAATATTTCCTCTTCCCCTAACCTTGATCTTTAAAGATGAAAATTCTTATAGGACGTGGATTTCTAGTCCTTAAGTGATGGTAAACAACTTCCAGTAGATTTTCTTTTCCCACAATCTAGATAAAGTTAACTCTACCATTAAATAAAATAATGCTATTGAATGCCTCACCTTTTAAAGTATATATATACATATATATGAAATTTGATTTATTTATTTGAGAGAGAGAGAGAGAGAGCACAAGCAGGGAGAGCAGAAAGCAGAGGGAGAGGAAGAAGCAGGCTCTCTGCTGACCAACGAGCCTGATGCAGGGCTTGATTCCAGGACCCTGGGATCATGACCTGAGCCAAAGATGTCTGTCTTTGGGTCAACCAGCTGAGCCACCCAGGTGCCCTATTTCAATATTTATAAATGTGACAATGCATTCTACTAACTGGGAAATGAAAATGTGATAATCTATCAAGTTTACTCCACAGTGATATGATACACATTTTCTATGCAACATGTTGACTTTGTGTTACAGAATTTAACCTGTTTTATGAACTATCTTGTGGTGTTATTCTTTGCTTATCTGTTCTATGAGAGATGTGTTGCACCGGACAGATCCCCTTTTCCCATAGGTTTTACTCTGTACTTGAACAGAGCTTCTTTCCCTGAGACAAGGCGAAAAAACTCAAGGCCCCACCCGGGAAAAGAAATGTTAACCCAACTTCAGTTTCAGCATATTTTAAGAAATAGGGTCTGTGCAACTCTCAATCTTTTACCTGAACCATACTATATGATGTTATGGTGTTGACCAAAAGAAGACAGGGGTTTCTCATTAAACTTTTGTTTTAATGGGTCTCAGAATTCTGTGACAGGCTTTTGGTCAAGTTATTTCTATTAAAAAGTACTGGTTTTCACTCTGGAAAACAGTATGGTGGTTCCTCAAAAAGTTAGAAATAGAGCTACCCTATGACCCAGCAATTGCACTACTTGGTATTTACCCTAAAGATACAAACGTAGTGATCCGAAGGGGCACGTGCACCCGAATGTTTATAGCAGCAGTGTCTACAATAGCCAAACTATGGGAAGAACCTGGATGTCCATCAACAGATGAATGGCTAAACTAGAGGTGGTATATATCTACAATGGAATACTATGCAGCCATCAAAAGAAATGAAATCTGGCCATTTGCGATGATGTGGATGGAACTGGAGGGTTTTATGCTGAGCAAAATAAGTCAGTCAGAGAAAGATAATTATCATATGATCTCCCTGATATGAGGAAGTGGAGATGCAACGTGGGGGGTTTGGGGGGTAAGAAAGGAAAAAATGAAACAAGATGGGATCGGGAGGGAGACAAACCATAAGAGACTCGTAATCTCACAAAACAAACTGAGGGTTGCTGGGGGGAGGGGGAGGGAGAGGGGTGGGGTTATGGACATTGAGGAAGGTATGTGCTATGGTGAGTGCTGTGAAGTGTGTAAACCTGGCGATTCACAGACCTGTACCCCTGGGGCTAATAATACATTATATGTTAATTTAAAAAAAGTACTGGTTTTAAAAACTAATAAGGCATGTCTGGGTGGCTGAGATGGTGGAGCATCTGACTCTTGATTTCGGCTCATATCGTGATCTCTGGATCCAAGTGACTGAGCCCTGCGTCAGCCACACTCAGCATGGAGTCTTCTAGAGATTCCCCCCTCCCTCTCCCTCTGTCCCTCCCACCCCACCCTGCCTACTCATGTGCACTCTCTCTAAGTAACAAAGCAAAACAAAACAAAAAACTACTAATAGCTTAAAATTGCCACAGACACATAAAAACAAAATGGTCCACAAAACATTCTCTCTTTTTTTTTTTAAGATTTTATTTTTTTATTTGACAGAGATCACAAGTAGGCAGAGAGGCAGGCAGAGAGAGAGGGAGAGAGAGGAGGAAGCAGGCTCCCCGCTGAGCAGAGAGCCCGATGCGGGGCTCAATCCTAGGACCCTGAAATCATGACCTGAGCTGAAGGCAGAGGCTTTAACCCACTGAGCCACCCAGGCGTCCCTCTCCTTTTGTTTTATGACGTGTTATTATCATCCATCAGTTTTTCCTATTAAACTTCAACGGCCAATGACACAAATAGTTCTGAGACCACCATGGTTAAGACTGCGGTGGCAGGTACTGGGGTTAATATCCATTTAGCCTATGAGCTTTTCCCTGCAGATGTGGTGACCTTGCCAGCCCCAGCTGCCTTCTTGTCCACTGCTTTGATGACACCCACAGCAAGCATCTCTTGCCTCTCTCATGTCACCAACAGCAAAACAACCCAGAGCAGGATAGTCAGAGAAGCTCTCAACACACACAGGCTTGCCAGGAACCATATCAATCATGGCAACATCAGCAGATTTCGAGAATTGGGACCATCTTCCAGCTTTTTTCCAGAATGATCATCAGTCTCCTCCTTCAGCTCCGCAAACTTGTCAACAACGTGGGCCGCGTGTCCATCAGCACAGCCGCTGGTGCATATCCCGCACTGATGGGCCGGGCCGGTTCGGGATAATCACCTGAGCCACGAAGCCAGCGGCTTCCACGGGTGGGTCCCTTTTGCTGTCACCAGACACATTGCCATGACAAACATCTTTGACAGACGCTCTTGGCATTGAAGCCCACATTGTCCCCAGGAAGAGCCTCACTCAAAGCTTCACGGTGCGTTTCAACAGACTTTGCCTCAGTTGTAACACGGCTGGAGCACGGGTGACCATCCTGGTGGATTTGAGGGTACCAGATCCACTCAGCCTATGGGGACAGAACCAGTAGCACCGATTTTGTAGACGTCCTG
Source organism: Neogale vison (assembly GCF_020171115.1). Lineage (NCBI taxonomy): Eukaryota > Metazoa > Chordata > Mammalia > Carnivora > Mustelidae > Neogale > Neogale vison. The sequence continues at coordinate 56,036,004 of NC_058095.1, forward strand.
GAGGGGAAGAGTCAAGGCCTTGGAGGAGTTGGTGGCAGAAACGCAATCTGGAGCCTCACACAGTGCAGTTCCACCGGCATTTCCCATCTTCACAGGCGACTTTCTATCCCTCGGACCAACGAGGCATGCTGTTGGCACTCGGCGTCAGCACGTTGTCACCATGCCGACCAGAAACTGGCACACATGCTGTGTCAGGGCTGTAGCCAGTTTTCTTCATGGAGGTGCTGACTTCCTTCACGATTTCCTCGCATCTCTCAGTAGAATCCATCCTGCGAACACCAACTGTTAGTTGTTTCACAGCCGGTGTGGAAGCCAGAAGGGCAAGCTCATGGGTCTGCCCGTCCTCGGAGACACCTGCCTGAAATTCACCAACACCAGCAGCAAGGATCAGGACTGCACGGTCAGCCGGAGACGAGCCTGCAGTCATGGTTTGGAGAGAGTCTCGGTGTCCTGGGGTGTCAGTGACGGTCGCATAGTGCTTGCTGGTCTCGGGTTTCCATAGGGAGATCTCAATGGTGACACCACATTCACGTTCAGCTTTTAGGGCAGCCAAGACACAGGCATAGTTGAAGGAGCCCCTTCCCATCAAAGCAGCCTCTCCTCAAATTTTTGATAGTTCTTTTATTGACCCAACCACGTTTGTAGATCAGATGGTCAGTAGTGGTAGACTTGCCCGATTCTACACGTTACACATCCAGTGATGATAATGTGGATGGCAGTCTTTTCCTTTCCCATGTTGGTTTAGGGTTAGTGATGGTTTTCATAACACTTGTCTTCTGGCAACAAACATGTTGTGAAAAAGCAAACAAACAAACAAAAAACCCCTTTTCTTTTTAAGTAATTAAAAAAAGATTTTATTTATTTATTTGACAGCAGGAGAGCGAGCGAGAGAAATCACAAGCAGGGGGAGCAGCAGAGGGAGAGAGAGAAGCAGGCTCCCCACTGAGCAGGGAGCCAATGTGGATTCGATCCCAGGACCTGACCCAAAGGCAGATGCTTAAACCATTGAGCCACCCAGGCACCCAAACAATAAAATATTTTTTTAAAAATAAAACCCTCCTTATTTTAATGAGCGACAATAAAGGAATCAATAAAATCCAATTTCTGTATCTGATGAAAATTTTGGAAAAATAAACTTAGAAGTTTTATTTCTTAATATGACTGTCTATGGGTATTGAATTTACTTTATTTTGTGGGTATTTTATTTTATTATTTTTTAAGATTTTATTTATTTGTGAGAGAAAGAGAGCACAAGCAGGCAGAGGGGCAAAGGAGAGCAAGAGAGAGAAACAGACTCACCGCTGAACAGAAAGCCTGACGCGGGGCTCCATCCCAGGACCCTGGAACTATGACCCGAGCCAAAGGCAGCGGCTTAACCAACTAAGCCCCCCGGTACTCCTTTGTGAGTATTTTATTTTTTTAAAAGATTTTATTTATTTATTTGACTGACAGAGATCACAAGCAGGCAGAGAGGCAGGCAGAGAGAGAGGGGGATGCAGGCTCCCTGCTGAGCAGAGAGCCCAATGCGGGGCTTGATCCCAGGACCCTGAGACCATGACCCGAGCTGAAGGCAGAGGCTTTAACCCACTGAGCCTCCCAGGCACCCCTTTGTGAGTATTTTAAAGCAGAAATTCACACAACACACCAGTCCGAACTATTCCTTTCCAAGATGAACAAAGATGCTTCTTGTCTCTGATTGTTTCATTTGGCAGAAGACGTAGGGGTGATGCTTCATTTGATTCCCAGAACAGGAAATACACGGTTGAAAGGTGGGGTAGAGTTCAGTACTGGGATTTGGCAAGAGAGCGTGGCCCAGTCTCCACACCAGAAATGAGGCAGCTGGGGAGGCTGGGGAGTGGGGCACTGGGAGCCGTGGGGACAGGAAGGGAGGCACCAGGAAGGGTGGTCTCATGAAGGTGGTGCCAGGAAATTAGGCTTGACCTTCAGGCAAGAGCTAGCTATTGAGGATTATAAGTAATGATAGGATAGGGTCTTGGAAGTCCAACACAGAGGCACCCCCTTTCCTTGGGAGCCAACCCCCTTCAGTCTCATTATTGGTTCCTTGTCAGATATTTTCATGTTCAGAGCTTTCCCCCTCACTCCCTGACAAAGAAAACTTCAAATCCCATTGCTTTTGGGAAATGATTTTTTTTTTAAAATAAGCTCCAGGCCCTACGTGGGGCTTGAATTTGTGACTGCAAGATCAAGAGTTGCGGGCGCCTGGGTGGCTCAGTGGGTTAAAGCCTCTGCTTTCGGCTCAGGTCATAGTCCCAGGGTCCTGGGATCAAGCCCCACATCGGACTCTCTGCTCAGCAGGGAGCCTGCTTCCTCCTCTCTCTCTGCCTGCCTCTCTGCCTACTTGTGATCTCTGTCAAATAAATAAATAAAATCTTAAAAAAAAAGATCAAGAGTTGCGTACTCTGATGGCTGAGGGATACTCCATTGTATATATGGACCACATCTTTACCCATTCATCTGTTGAGGAACATCTCAGTTCTTCCCGCAGTTTGGCAATTGTGGCCATGGCTGCTATGAACATTGGAGTATAGGTGGCCCTTCTTTTCACTCCATCTGTATCTTTGGGGCAAAGGAATATCCAACATTTGCATTGACATGGATGAGACTGGAGGAGGTTATGCTGAGTGAAGTAAGTCAAGCAGAGAGAGTCAATTATCATACGGTTTCAGTTATTTGTGGCATAAAAGGAACAGCATGGAGGACATTAGAAGAAGGAAGGGAAAATGAAGGGTGGAAATCAGCGGGGGAGATGAACCATGAGAGACTGTGGACTCCGGGAAACAAACTGGGGCTTTCAGAGGGGAGGGGGTAGGGGGATGGGTGAGCCCGGTGATGGGTATCGAGGGGGGCACGGGCTGCATGGAGCTCTGGGTGTTCCACACAAACAGTGAATCACGGAACATGACATCAAAAATTGATGATGTGCTGAATAGTGACTAACATGACATAGTTTAAAAAATTAAAAAAAAAAAAAAAAGAATTGCACTCTCGATCCATGGCACCATCCAAATGCCCCCGACACAGGGTTTTTACCAACAGGCTCGTGGGGAGAAAACCACAACACATGGCCTTGATGTTCTCTAAGACACGAAATCGTGCCCCTTAAGTTCCAGTGAAGTCACAGAATAAAACGTAAGGTCATAGTGACACAGTGACACAGTGATGTTTAGGCATCAACTTTCTGGTTCACATGGTAATTCCATGTTTGATTTTTTTGCAGAGCTATCAAAATGTTTGCCATGATGGCCACGTTGATGGCATTCCCAGCAGCAACGTGTAAGGCTTCTGATTTCTCCACACCTTCCCCAACGTGCTTTGTTTTCTTCTTTTTTTCCCAAGATTTTATGCATTTATTTGAGAGAGAGAGAGCCGGAGAGAGAGCGAGAGAACACAGGCTGGGGGAGAGGCAGAGGGAGAAGCAGGCTCCCCACGGAGCAGGGAGCCCAATGACCCGAGACTCGACCCCAGGACCCTGAGATGAGGACCTGGGCTGAAGGCAGACACTTCGCCCCCTGAGTCCCCCAGGCGTCCCATGGGTTGACTGTACTGTTATAACAAAGAGACCCAAATACGCAGCAGCAAAGCCAGGATCACATTTCTCCTCACTGTGCCCACCAGGCTGGCATTTTGCGTCAGTTAGGGACTCTACTCCTCAAGTCAAGAGGCTGATTTTTGTCACCGTGTTATTTTTTTTTTCCATTTCATGGGATATTACACTCCTCTGTGTGACGGAGGTTGGGTTGTAAGAGTAGGAAAGAGGAAGGGAGTATGACAGCAGGGTGACTATCGTGAACAATGCTGCATCATACACTTGAAAAGAAGGTCACTGCCCGACATTGGCCATATCGACCTATTGGGACCTCATCAAAATAAAAAGCTTCTGCACAGCCAAGGAAACAATCACAAAACGAAAAGGCAACCTGTGGAGTAGAAGAAGGATGACTATTTTTGTTGATAAAGGGCTAGAATCCAAAATGTGTAAGAACGGACACAGCTCAACAGCCCCAAACAAATAATCCAAGTAAACACCGGGCAGAAGACATGAACAGACTTTCTCCAAAGAAGACATCCCAATGGCCAGCAGACCCATGAAACAGGGCTCCACGTCACTCGGCATCAGAGAGATGCACATCAAAAACACAACGAGGTCCCTCCTCGCCCCTGTCAGAAAGGCTAGAGTCAGAGCCAGAAGAACCAACAGGGGTCGGTGAGGAAGTGGGGAGAAAGGAACCATTGTGCACTATTGGTGGGAGTGTGCACTGGGGCAGCCACTGTGGAAACAGCACGGAGGCTCTTCAAAAACTTAGAGCCCCCCTACTATCTCATAATTATACTACTAGATATCTACCCAAGAAATACAGAAACAGTAATTCAAAGGGATGCATGCACCCCTGTGTTTACTGTAGCGTTATCTACAATAGGCAAGTTATGGAAGCAGATGAATGGATAACAACAATGTGATGTAGATAGAATGGAATATTACTCAGCCATAAAAAGGAAACCTCACCATTTCCAATGACATGGACGGAGCTAGAGAGTGTAGTGCTAAGTGAGATAAGTCAGTCAGAGACAAACAAATACCATACGAACAAAGGGGGAGAAAAAGAGAGAGGCAATTCAAGAACTAGAGTCTTAGCTACGGAGAAGAAGCTGCTGGTTCAAAGAGGGGAGGAGGGAGAGGTGGGTTAAGCAGGTGATGGGGATAAAGTGGGGCACTTGTGATGAGCTTGTACACCTGAAACTAATATTACTGTGTGCATTAACTACTCTGGAATTAAAACCTTAATCGAAAAACCCCCTTTCTAACAGGAAAAAATAAAAACGGGTGACTATGAGGGGCTGGATATGTTAGTTAGCTCAACTGTGAAATCATTTTACAATGTGTACATATATTGAAATGTTGCATTGGATGCCTTAAATATATATAATTTTTGTTCATCAGTTATTCTGCAATAAAGTGGGGAGGAAAAAAAAAGAGAGAGAATATTGAGGACAGAGGGTCTAGTCTTGAGCTGCCCTGGTAATGGCGGACCTCAAACCTGCCTCGTGCGCGAGAGGCCTGAGTCACGTGAGCACGCCGTGCTGCAGAGGCAGCTGGGAGCTTGGGCTGGTGGGCCAGCCCGCAGCAGGCTTGCTCTGAGTGACCAGGAGTAAGGATCCTGCGGGACAGGGAACAGTCTCCGCCATGCACTGGTAAGTGAAAGAATTAGGACTGTTGTCTTTTTGTTTTCTGTTGTGGGTCCTTGTTTCTAAGGGTCTTTTTGGCAGGGGCATGGGATGTGTGTCCATGGAATACAGGTGAAGTCTGATCCCAGTAGCAGAGCACAGGGGAGGAATTGGGTTTTCTTGGAAAGAATGTTTCTAGCTCCGGAAGTTGGTTTTCCTTTGTTTGGGAGCATTATGACTCCAATGAGTGAGTTTTCCTTAAAGGCTGCTGGACCAAGTTTAGAGTACGTGGTCCCCAAGAGGGAAAGTAGTGACCTGAAAACCTGTCCTTTCTCCGTGTTGTTGACTTCTAGGAGTATAAACAGAGATAAAGCTTCAGGTCAGGGTCGTGCTTTCCCCTCTGAATGTATGCATTTCCCCCCCCTCCCTTTTTTTTTTAACTGAAAATAAGAGATTCCATACTGTCTGCATGTGCTGTGAAATCCATTATTTTTCACCCTGTTTCAAAATGAGGTATTATGACTCAAGACACATCCTCGAGATCCTTGAATCAAAATCCACATGAACTGAGGATTAGGGACTGAAAATTCCAAGAAAATTCAAAGAGTCTAGGGGAGACTCCAGATTTCCTGATGATAAAACAGCATGTTTGCCAAAGTTGTCAATTCCCCAAAGACTGATACCATATAAACTCCATAAATAACAACAACAACAAAAATTTCCTTCAGAGAGCACCTTTAATTAGAGGTATTAGAAAATGAAGATAATAAGATTCTTAAAGAGTTTCCATTTTGTTTAGTTATAAGAAATTAATAAGTGCTTACAAAAACCTAAAATAAGAAATCCAAAATAGTGGCCAGGCTATGTGCAGGTAGAAATAAAGCCCAAATTGACAATATTTTAAATATGAAGGTTAATAAACATGAAGGTTCATTAAGTTACTCTTTAGGCTTGACGTAAGGGATATGTCAGAAAAAAAAAAAAGACATCTTAAAACTTCCCAGTTTTTGAAAAGAGAGCTCAGTCATTAATTATAATCTCGCAAAAACACATTGCACATGTTGGTTAAATTAGTCTCAAAGGGACAGAGTCTTATGGTTTTCATGTTGCGAAAGTGTATTTTTAAGGGAAAAATATATTGATAAGATCAAACACTTAAAAGATAGATGTTTCACACTGAGGAGGAAAAATAGAACCCACATGTTATCTGTGCACAACAACTGTAATTAATAAAATTTTAACTGGCACCGTTATTAAAATACACTCCATCTCTCAAGTTTTTGGATGAGTTAAAAAGAAAATTTTACTCTTCCCTGCTGTGTTGTGAGCTAACGGAAAAATATGCGCGTTCATATCGCACCAACTAACCATGGTCATGAAAAGCCTTAAAGAGCACTTTGTATCGAGACCTTTACTTATGTATTTACTTATTAAAATTTTTGTATAAATCGGAGTATAGTTGACGCATAGTGTTACATTACTTCCCAGTGTGTTACGTACGTAGTGGTTCAGGCTCTCACCTGTTATGCTCCGCTCCCCTCCCCTCTAAGCCAGCTCTCACCTGTGCCCACACAACAGTGTCACAGTATAATGGACTCTGTGTCTTCTCCTGTGCCTTTTATTCTGGGAACTTCCTCGCTCCATAACCGGGAGCCTGGGCCTCCCACTCGCCTTTGCCCTTCTTAGGCACACCCACCCCACTTTCCTTGGGCAACCATCAATTTGCTCTCTGTGTCCAGCGGTCTGATACATGTCTTTGAATAAGTGTGTTTGTTTCCTCTGGGAAATGCCCAGTAGAGGAATTATTGGAAAGTATGGTATTTCTAGTTTTAATTTTCTTTTTTTTTTTTTTAAAAGATTTTATTTACTCATGAGAGAGTGTGCAAGAGAGCACAAGCAGGGGGAGAAGGGGGAAGCAGGCTCCCCGCTGAGCAGGGAGCCCCATGCGGGGCTTGATCCCAGGACCTGAGGATAATGACCTGAGCCGAAGGCAGGCGCTTCACCGACTGAGCCATCTGGGCGCCCCAAAGATGCCGTCATCTTTCTGACAAATGCTTATTTCAATAGCGATCGTGTCCTAGAGTGGGAAACGCACTTCCTGAAATCCCTGAAAACCGTTTATGAGATCTCACACTCAAAGTGGGAGTAGTTGAATGAATGACTACTTTCTCCAAAGGCTACTATTAAAATGAAAAATCACAGAGCGGAGGAAATACCGCTCCTGTGTATTCGGCAGCCCCCTCATGTCCCTTTGAGCAATACTGGTTTTTTTTAGTGAAGCCAGGAAACTCATTTAAGAGAGCAGATGTCAACTCTGCGGACGTGTCTCTCACTCTCCGTGAGGGGAGAAATTTCCAGACCCTCTCAAGGGACAGCGTGAGAATGGGTGGGACACACTCGGTAGGACGAACCCGGTGTTTTTCTGTGCCCGAGTCTTGGCATTTCCTCCCATGCAAAAGACCCAGGTTTTTATGGCATTTACACGTCCTTAATACCAAGCAGAACTGTACAGGGCGGCCTCACCCAGCAAACTGCTGGAGGCACACGCAGAGCCCGACTTCAGCCTAGTGTCTGGCGACATTCCCTTCTCCTTGTGGATTGTTCTCAAAACCCACAGATTTATTATTTATTTATTTATTTCAGTGGGTTAAAGCCTCTGTCTTCGGCTCAGGTCATGATCCCAGGGTCCTAGGATCGAGCCCCGCATCAGGTTCTCTGCTCAGCAGGGAGTCTGCTTCTCCGTCTCTCTCTGCCTGCCTCTCTGCCTACTTGTGATCTCTGTCTGTCAAATAAATAAATAAAATCTTTTTAAAAAATCCACTTCCAGAAGAGTCCTGGAATCATGTGGGCATCGATGAGCAAAATATCTTGAATTATTTCACAACGCCAACTTTCTCTTCTGCAGCCTGATTTCATGGTTACACATACATATCGTGTGCTGTATCTGGGAGGGCAGGCTGCTGAGTGCTGGGGGCCCACCCTCCTCGCCGGCTCAGGGCAGGGCCGGGTCTCGGGGAGGCATCGTTTGTTTTTCCTTGCATGGGGGGGGTCTTCTCTTGTGAGGTGGTAAGGGCAGGTCTAAGCCGGGGAGGGGCGGCCTCTCCCAGACAGGAGGCCAAGGGAGGCTCATCTCTCATGGGATGGCAGGAGCATGGGATGCCCCCTTAACTTTGGAATTTCACCCACAGAAAATACAGTCCTATGGACTATGACCCGCAAGCAACAATCCTAGATAAGACATGTAGAGTGGCATATACGTGTTTTTGAGTTAAATATGTTCTCTCATGCCAGTGGGAAATGCTTCCGAGGAGCTTTGGGGTTTCTCCAAGTGCTCTCATTGCCCCGGAAAACCCATCCCAGGGCTCTTTTCCTTATCAGTCTTCTACGAGGCGACCTGATAATATGCTTTCAGCGAACTCTCTGATTCTTTGCCCCACAGAATCTCTATACTTTTATTTATTTATTTATTTTGGATCCCCAGCTCAGGAGTGTTGAAAGAAGACAGGTTCTTTGCGCTGGTCATGAGATGTGTTTCAATCTGTGTTGAAAGCAGGGTTTTTGGTCTAGTGACGTCTTTTTGCCTTCCAAGCCTCGGGAGAAGATTGCAGAGGTGAGATACATGAAAAGAGAGATTGCGAAAGCTCAAGGAACACCCATCCCATGTTTTCTTTTCTTTCTTTCTTTTACTTCCAGTGAGCTAACGCACAGTGTTAGCTGTGCATCAGGTGCGTGATACAGAGAGTCAACAATCCTACACACCTGGTGCTCATCACGTGCGTGATACAGAGAGTCAACAATCCTACACACCTGGTGCTCATCACGCAGGCCCCGTCCCAAATCGCCATCCCCTGCTTCTCTCACTCCCCATCCCCTTCCCTCTGGTGACCATCAGTGTGTTCTCTAGAGTTAAGAGTCTATTCCTTGATTACTCTCCCTTCTTTTTCCTTTGCTCGTTTGTCTTTGTTTCTTAAATTCCACATACGAGTGAAATAATGCATCATTTGCCTTTCTCCGATGGACTCATTTCGCTTAGCACAATACCCTCTAGTTCCATCCAATGTTGCAAAGGCAAGATTCCATTCTTTTTGACAACTGAGTAATATTCCATTGTGCGCACACACGCCACATCTTCTGTAAATGGACCCTTGGGCTGCTTCCATAACTCAGCCGCTGTTAGTTGATAATGTTGCGAAAACACCCGTATTTTCAAGCGTGGGCCAGAAGGGGAAACCAGCGAAGGCGGGACTGATAAGGAACAGAACAGAAAGAGGAGACTGAGGAGAGGAGGGTCTGAGAACCACAGGTGGGTGTCTGAGTGCAGTAAATCGCGAGCATTATTAAATTGTGGACAGATTCAACTGCTCAATAAGCAAGAATTAGGCAAAGAAAGCCTTTCCAATTTAGTTTGCTGTGTGCACTTTGAATTGTTTAAATTAAAAAAAAAACCATCAGATGAGCTCTGAGGGGCTCTGAGGGCATGAGCAGAGCTCACACAGTGCTGGCTGAGAGAGGAAGGTGGCCCTCCACCCCCCACAGGGCCCACTTGCTGCCCCTCCCTCAGCAGCAGGAGATGGGGGCCTCACTCTCTAGAGAAATCGGGCTCTGGGCTCAAGAACATGCGTGCACAGCTGAGGAGGGGGGAGACGCAGTCCTCAGAACCGGGCGGGGTGTGACAGGACGATCCTTCAGGTCCCCATTCTGTTCCCACACCAAATGCTGGTGGCCAACAGCTTCCTTCCCTGGAAATTGTTATCTGATGAGTCTGACAATCTTGACAAAGGACCCACAAGTGAGGAAAGCCAGGTTCTCCCAAGGACACAGCAGATTGGCAGCATGGGATGATCTGCCCCTAGGCAAGCCTCTCCCATCCTCCCAGAACTTCCAGTCGGCTCCTCCCTGCCCCACTCCCTGGAAGGACCCCTGCGGGGAAAATGCACTCACCCCTCCTACCCAGCTGGCCGCTCCTCCTCCACCTTCCCTGCTAGCTCTTGCTCTGCAGCTGGAGCCCTCGCTGAGCTCCATCTGAGGGGAGCAGGCAGTGGCAGAGATGGTCCCCGCGGGGACCAGGATGGCCACACGAGCAAGGTACACAGTGATGCTGATGGCGCAGGGAGCTCCAGAGCTGGACTGTCCTCCGAGCTCGCCCTGAGCTCACGCAAAGGGGCTCCGGGGTGGCTCTCCCACACCGAGCACCGATCTGATGGGGTTTGGGTCTGCTTTGCGCGGGCAGGGCTGCACCCGGCAAGAGGCAGTTTCTAGGGACGGACCGAGCTGTTCGCCCTCAGCCTTGCTGGGGCCACTGGGTGACGCATCTCAGCATTTGTCCCAAGCGCCACAGTTCGAGGGTTGGCCCTCCTCCCTTTCGCCCCTTGGGACCTCGTAGACGCATGTGTGGAAATGCCATCTGCTATGCTGACTCCCAGAGATGCACCTTTAGCACGGCGCCACCCCGGGCCCCAAACAAGGAGACGTGACTTCCCATAACTATCATGCTTGTGACACAGCAGGCATCCCGGACCTCGCGTGCATGAGCAAACCGCTGCTCGTGCCCCGGCTCACTTCTGCTGCGTCCCCGGCTCGGGCTGGCCGCCCTGGCCCTGGTGTCGCCCACGAACACGCCTTGGCTTCTCCCCTTCCCTTCCATCCCATAGGCGACTGGTCAGCAAGTCCTGTCTGCTCTTCCTTCCGCACACAGCCTCTGTCTGTCCGCACGTGTGCCCCCCCCCGCCCCCCAGCTGCCACCTCTGTGTGAGCCTGGGCCTCTGCCTGGATCCTTTCAGGCCTCCTGAGAAGCCCCGACTTCACCTTCTGTCCCCTTGGCAGGGCCGTAGGTGCTGCTGCTGGCACCAGTCTGCCCGCGACTCCCCTCCTATGTCTCTGCCAGTGCCCAGGGCCTTCCGTCCTATTCGGGAGCTCAGGGCGCCCTGTTTCCTCTCTGAACGCACACTTTGCCTTGCTCTCCCCTGCTCACTCCGCTCTAGTTTCTCCTCCTCCAACCCTCTGGGCTCGCTCCCACTGTAGGGCCTCTGGCCGTTCCCTCAACGTGGAATGTTCTCTCTCTAGATGTTTCTATGTCTCACGTCTCCTTAAGGGTTTTCCTTCAACCTCAGCCTACCCTGAGGGAATGGGAATACCCTTCTAGGTAACATTGTATCTGCCCTCCACCATGCGCTTGCTGGAATATTGTGTACGTCCTTTATTTCCTATTTACTTTTTAAATTTCCTTTATTTCCTATTTTTTTACTTTTTAAAATTTTTAAAAAAGATTTTATTTATTTATTTGACAGACAGAGATCACAAGTAGGCAGAGAGACAGGCAGGGAGAGAGGAGGAAGAAAGCTCCCTGCTGAGTAGAGAGCTCCACTCAGGGCTGGATCCCAGCTAAAAGTAGAGGCTTAACCCACTGAGCCACCCAGGCACCCAAAACATTTTTCTATAAGAAAAAAATGTGGAGTACCTGGCTCAGTTGCTTTCGACTCAGATCATGATTTAGGATCCTGAGATGGAGCCTGGCATCGGGCTCTGGACTCAGTGTGGGGTGGGATCTGCTTGGGAGTCTCCCTCTCCGTCTGCCCCTCCCCAGCTCACGTGCGCATGCGCAGTCTCTCTTTCTCTAAATAAATAAATACAATCTTAAAAAAGGAAAAATGCGATTCTAGCAAACCATGTGTTTCAGCTGCGCTAGCCTTCACATATCACAAAAATACAAACTCTGAATATGCTGACCGAACCCGAAGATCTGATGGGGCTACAGCGGGGGGCGGGGAGAAGGGAACTGCGCCCTTCTGTGCAGAAGCATGTGAGTCTGCTAAACCCCTTCCTTACCCGGGAGGAACACCGTCGAGTGTGTGTGGCCAGCAAAGCCTGTCCTCTGTTATGACAAATCTGCGCTTGTCCTCATTCCCTGAATTCTCACTCTTGGTCTTGTCCCTTTCAGTTCTAGAATGTCCATAATTGGTTTTTTAATGGGTTCAAATTCCTTGATGACATTGGCCAGATTTTTGTTCAATTTTCGGTGTTTTCTTGACTAGATTAGTTGCTGTTATTTTAATGGTCCTAGTGCTGGCTTTAAAAAAAAAATCTGAATGACTTTTGAGCCTAATAGGATTAGCTACTTGTTTCCTTGGATTCTGATGGTATGGCACCCAAACAATTTTTTTTTATATGAATGTGGGACATTGCCTATTTAAAAAGTGTCATCTGGTTCATGTTGTCTTTCTCCAGAGCTCCAGAGAAGAGTCACCCTTTTCTTTTCTAGGCATGTTGTTGCTGTGTTTTGTGAGGGTCCCATGGAAATGCTTCTGGTGACACAGTCTCCTGAGAAAATCACCCTGAACCTTTAAGAATTTTCATTTTCAGTGAGAATGCTTATCATCTTCTTCTCCTTCTTCTTTTAAGATTTATTTGACAGAGAGAGACACAGTGACAGAGGGAACACAAGCAGGGGGAGTGGGAGAGGGAGAAGCAGGCCTCCCTCTGAGCAAGAAGCCCCAAATCCTAAAAAAATACATTAACAAATGGTGCCTCGATGTGGTTTAGCTAAACTGAGCAGAAAGTCGTGGATTAAAGCCTGTGCCCACGTTGGTGCCAGGGAAAGAAAAGCAAGATTAGCATCTCTTATGGACTGAATGTTTGGGGTCCCCCCAAATTCGTATGCAGAAACCTTCATCCCCAATGTGATAGTATTTAGGGTGGGGTGTTTGGGAGGTAGATAGGGCTCGGGGCTGGAGGTGTCCTGAATGGGATTAATGTCCTTCTACAAAGAAGCAAGGGAGAGCTTGCGTCCTCTCCACTGCCCTCCACCCCAAGGGCAAGGTAACATCTGACTACCAGGAAGAGGGCTCCCACCAGGCACCAGATTTGCTGGAATCTTAGGACCTACCAGCCTTCAGAAACGTGAGAAACAGAGGGCTTGTGGTTTAAGCCCCTCCATCTCTGTTGCACCTGTTAAAGCAACCCGAACGGACATCCCTACTGGGTCTTGGTGAGGCCTGCGTGCCTCTGCCGTCTGTCTACCCAATGGGGAGCAATGCTGCTAGAGAATGTGTGAGGACATCTACGGAGCTAGAAGTATTGATTAGGGTCGGTTTCACAGCCTGACAGAGATCGATAGCTCCAGGAAATAGACCTTCATTTCTCTCTCAAGGAACAGGACAGGGCAGGTGCTCCAGGTAACCTGGAAGATTTACTCCATAAATCAAGGGCCTTGGTGTTTGCAGCCTGGTTGGGGTCAAAGCTGAGTTGTGGCCAGCAGGCAGTGGAACATCACCGTCAGGTCTTAGGGCATACAGCTGGGGGCGTGAGCATAGCGGGGCCCCTCGTGGGGCATCAAGGAGATGCGGGAGCGGCAGGCCCCAGGCTGTAGTCTGGGGCTGCTGGGGGTGTCCCGCAGGGGTGCAGGAGGCCAGGGATCCTGGGTGCGTTGCCCACTCTGAGGAGTCTGCTGAGCCCGGATGTATACAGAGAAAGTGGGCTTTGCTGCAGGCTTGTGAGCAGGGAGGTGGGAGGAGTTTGCCCAAGGAGGCACCGCCAAGGATCTGGGGAATTCCGTGGGTTAGCGGGTCTCCAGGGATGGATGTAGGTGGCTGGAGCTTGGCAAAGGCGAGGTGGGGGGAAGACATTGGGGTGTCTGGGCAGGCGCCACCCAGGGACATGCTTGTCCACACTTGTCCATGCCCGTCCATGTGTCCTACTACCTGCAGAAGACAGTGGTGCTAGCATGACCAGCAGGGGAGACCTCCATGTGCCATCCCAGAGGCGACTTTCTTCACTTGGGTTCCTCCTGTGCACATGTTGGAGTACCTCCGGGTTTGCTCCAATCCCAGCTCCTCTTAGGGCGGTCAGTCCACTTCCAGGAAACAGGTGCAGAGGTCAGCCAGGTTCGCGTTTCCTGGGGCAGAGCTGCGAAGCATTTGCTCTCCTAAGTGTGGGGTCCAGTCCTCTTAGCATTTCATCATTCCTCAGCCTTGAGGGACCGGGTGACCACAGTTGTGCTACTTCCTGCTGGAAAAGGGTGCGATGTTGGGGGTTTGGAGAATGAAACAACTTTGCACTTTGTGGAAACTATTTCCTAGCACTTGGCTTGACGTGTAAGGTCTGCATGACCAAAACATGAGCTCCCTCTCTGGTTCTTTCGGGGCAGGATGGGAAAACACATTTTTAAAAAATGACCTATCCAATTAATGAGACGCAGAGGACAGACAACCCAAATCTTTGCACTCCCTGTGACATTGATCTAATCCCTTGAAGAATCCTGAAAACAGTCCCGTAAACCAATCCGTTCCTGCAAGAATTTCTGGGGAAATGTGCTGCAGCCAAGTGGTTTGCTGTCCCATTGTTATCTTAATGAGTTTTCAGTTTTGCAGAACTGTTCATATAACACAGCAAATGGTGTCAGCAAGGACGCATACTCCACCCTGTTTGGCAAGAATATGGTCCAAAGCAACGCGATTTTCAAGCCCCACTTTGGGCAACAAATCTATTTCCTCTTGTGCCACACCAACGAAAACACCAGTTTCTTTGGGTCATGGTTTCTTGAGTGGTTTCTGACACTCTTTAGAAAGCAAGAAAATTATTTTTGTTGCTTGCTGGGCTTTTTTCTTTTCTTTCTTTCTTTCTTTCTTTCTTTTTTTTTTTTTGGTCTTTTCTGTTTGTTATGTTACACATTTTTGCTAGATGGCACTGGGCATATTTTCATGAAATACAGCTGAAATTTGTCTGTGAGTGGAGGCAAGTGGATTTTTTTTCTCTTTGAGAAAAAGAAAGTTCCCTGCTCTTTTTTTTTTTTTTAAGATTTTATTTTATTTATTTGAGAGAGAGAGACAGTGAGAGAGAGCATGAGCGAGGAGAAGGTCAGAGGGAGAAGCAGACTCCCCATGAAGCTGGGAGCCCGATGTGGGACTCGATCCCAGGACTCCAGGATCACGCCCTGAGCCGGAGGCAGTCGTTTAACCAACTGCGCCACCCAGGCGTCCCAGTTCCCTGCTCTTAACCACGGAGACTGCCGTCTTCTTAGGGGCCAAGGGGCAAGACTGCCCCTTCTTAGGGGCTGAGTTGCGTTTTCTGAATGCATATATATTTTTTTCCTTCTTATCCTTGAAAGAAAAGAGACCATATAAATTTCCAAAGTTGCTAATCTCAATTCAGTAATTTCTCCCATTATTCATATAAGAGATTCCCCCCCCATGTGAAAACCTGTATTAATTGAGAGATGAATGATGGAGTGTTGATGATAATTCTTCACTTGAGTTCCTCCTGTGTATGCTGTATGCCAGTGAATACTCAAGTCTTTCTGATGATGCCAAAATAGTTGATGAAGCTGTGTGTTCTTTATTTTTTAAAAACACTTATTTATTTTAGAAAGAGAATGCATGTGAGCAGGGGGGAGGAGCAAAGGGAGTGGGAGAGAATCTCAAGCAAGTTCCCTGCAGAGCATGAAGTCTGACCCAAGCCTCCTGAGCCAAAATCAAGAGCTAGCAGCTCAACAGACTGAGCCACCCATATGCCCCTAAGTTGTATATTCTTTAGAAAGTACTGACATAAGGGCATCTGGGTGGCTCAGTCAGTTAAAAGTCTTCTTTCAGCTCAGGTCATGATCCCAGGGTCCTGGGATCCCTGCATTGGGCTCCTTGGTTAGTGTGAAGCCTGTTTCTCTCTCTCCTGCTCCCCCTGCTTGTGCTCTCTTTCTCTGTAAAAAAAAAAAAAAAAAAAAAAAAAAAAAAGCACTGGCATAATATTAGCAAACCGAATCCAACAATACCAAAAAGAAAATGATTCACTACAGTCAAGTGGGATGTATACCTGGGATGCAAGGGTCGTTAGATATTCACAAATTGATGTGATATATCACATCAACAAGAGAAAAAAATAAAAACCATATGAACATGCCAACAGATGCAGAAAAAGCATTTAACAGAGCACATCATTCATTCATGATAAAAATGCTGAGCAACTGGGTATTGTATGTAAGTGATGAATCACTAGATGCTACTGCTAAAACCAGTATTACACTAGATGTTAACCAACTAGAATCTAAATAAAAATTGGGAGGAAAAAAATCCAAATCAAGCAGACTGCAGAGTGGTGAGATTGTCTCAGCAGAAGGAGCTGGAGAACATCTACAACTCCATCATTACCCCACAGTAGCAGAGTGCACCAGGAGGAATGTGGGAGGGCTCCCCTCACGGTGGAGCACCTCCATCTGGTGGTGCCTCCTCTGGCCCCACCATGGAAGAGATTCATTAAGCCAATCTGAGCCTAAATTTGCTTTGTTCCACAAAACATCAAAGGACTCAAAGTTGTAGTAGATTCCGTGACATTTTTCAAAGCCAAGCTGCTGTGATGAATAACTGGGCATTCTTGATACATGGATATGAAAACACGTGTACAGAGAAACGAAATAACATTACAGTTTATAAGTAGTGTAACTGGAAAATGCAGTGTCTTAAAACTCTATTTAAAACTGGCACCCAAACAAATGAAAAACCCACAAAAGAAATGCTCAACAAATAGGGTTTATATATATATATATATATACATATATATATTTTAAAGATTTTATTTATTTATTTGACACAGAGAGAGCACAAGTAGGCAAAGAGGCAGGCAGAGAGAGAGAGGAGGAAGCAGGCTCCCTGCTGAGCAGAGAGCCTGATGCGGGACTCGATTCCAGGACCCTGAGATCATGACCTGAGTCAAAGGCAGCGACTTAACCCACTGAGCCACCCAGGCGCCCAGGTGTTTTTTTTTTTTTTTTAAAAGATTTTATTTATTTATTTGACAGAGAGAGATCACAAGTAGGCAGAGAGGCAGGCAGAGGGAGAGGGGGAAGCAGGCTCCCCGCTGAGCAGAAAGCCTGATGCAGAACTTGATCTCAGGACCCTGAGATCATGACCTGAGCCAAAGGCAGAGGCTTAACCCACTGAGCCACCCAGGCGCCCCAACAAAATAGATTTAGAAGGAACATACCTCAATATAATGAAGGCCATATATGAAAAACCCACAGCTAATATCCTATTCAGTGGTGAAAAACAGAGCTTTTCCCCTAAACTCAGGAACAAGACAAAGATGTCCACTGTCACCACTTCCATTCAACATAGTACTGGAAGTCCTAGCCACAGCAATCAGACAAGAAAAAAGAAGTAAGGGTCATCCAAATTGGTAAGGAAGAAGGAAAACATTCACTACTTGCAGATAACATGACACTATATATATAAAACCCAACAGATTCCATCAAAAGCTACTAGAACTGATAAATGAATTTGTTAAGGTCCCAGGGTACAAAAGGAATACACAGAAAGTCATGGTATTTCTATACACTAATAATGAAGTAGCAGGAACAGAAGTTAAGAAAATACTCCCACTTAAAATTGCACCCAAAAGAGTAAGATATCTAGGAACAAACTTAACCAAGGAGGTGAAAGACCCGTACTCCAAAAACTATAAAACATGGACAAAAGACATTGAAGACAATACAAACAAAAGGAAACACATCCCATGCTCATGGATTGGAAGAACAAATTTTGTTAAAATGTCCACACTACCCAAAGCAATACGCAGATTTAATCCAATCCCTGTCAAAATACCAACAGCGTTTTTCACAGAACTGGAACACACCATCCTAAAATTTGTGTGGAACCAATAGCCAAAAGCAACCTTGAAAAGGAAAAAAAAAAACTAGAGGCAAGACAATCTCAGATATAAGTCATACTACAAAGCTACAGTCATCAAAACACTATGGTGCTGTCACAGAAACAGTCACATAGATCACCGGAACAGAATAGAAAGCCTAGAACTAAACCCATTCGTATATGGTCAATTAATCTTAGACAAAGGAGGCAAGAATATACAACAGGGAAAATACAGTCTCTTCAAAAAATGGTGCTGGGAAAACTGGTGGAAAATAACTTTCCTCTTCCATGGATTGATGTCCTCTAAAATCCATTTCCATGAGCAATCTCTAGATTATTCCTGACGTAAATATATAAATTCTGAAGTCCTGTCCGCATGTAAATTTTCTCTTCCAGAGCCTGATTTTACATGTTCCACCCTGGACGGCTGGGATTCCATTCTGATTCCCAGCTGCTGATGGGATGGGGAGTGTATCTGAGAGAAATTGCTATTTTTTTTTTTCCTTACACGGAGCCTTCCTCTGACAAGGCAGTAACAGCACCTCTAAGCCAAGGAGTGGCTTCTTGAGCATCTCTAACAGGCTGGATGCCAGGACAATGACATATTTTCTTGGAAACCCACATAACAATGGAATTTCACCTAATGGGGATAGTCAGAAGATAAAATTCCTACGAACTTTCTTTTCTAGGCAACAGCCCAACGGTCTAAATAAGATATCTACAATGACATAAAACAGTTTTTGGTACAAATGAACATTCTATTATGTAAGAGCCTTTGATAACAGAGGACTGACCAAGAGCAGCAAAGCATCTGAAACCTGGCTAGTGGTTCCTAAATGCTCCAGGCTACTCTAAAACATCAGGACAGAGACACTCCTGATTCCCCACGCTTGGGGAGACCCACTTGGTAGGGTCTACTGAGTAAGTTGACTACTGAAAGTCTTTGGTAACACTCCCATCAGTGACTTCACGGCCAACACAGTGAATCTCTGTATTTCTACCATTTGGTAAATGTTTGTTTGACTGAATGTCCTTGTCTCTGTGTTTTAGTATTTGAGCAGAAAACAACCACGATTTGGTCTGCTCTAGGGAGGCAAAATCCGGAGCATGTTAGAAGGGTTTGGGCAGACCGTGGCTTGCAAATGCTGTGATATCCTATTTGAATGAGCCAAGCCCCAATTGCTCTAAACCAATGGTTTGCTTCAATTCATGAAATCACACGGAGATTTCCTTTTCATGCAGGTGGGCCCCAAGAGGTAAGAGATTCTTTGTCATGGCCATAAAAAGTCTCTGAGTTGTTGTCGCCTTGAAGCCATAAATTAAGGATCTGAACTTGACACTCTTCTTCAGTTTTCCACAGGCATCACAAACAGTCCCTGGGCCCTACTATTCTGGAATTCCTAGGACTTCTCATGTTGCTCTGTAGAAAAGGCAACCTTGTTCTGCTCGGTCCTGGCCTTTGAAGTGCTTGCTTCCACAGACTGCAGTAAGAACTCTGTCATTTTGTCACCAGATCCTAAGAGCTTCTAGGATCTCAGCCACTAGCATATTAATGAGAATGTCACTGTCACTGGCTTCATCACCACCAAACACCCCGTATTTTCCCGAGCGCTGGTGGTTTGCAACATGCTCTCCACTCTTAATTTCTACCCATGCTGCATTTTTGTTTTTGTTTTTTTTTCCCCAAGCAAAGATACCAACTCCTGCCAACTCAAGCAAGTCTATGGTATAATCTCGAAGCAACGACCAGAATGGTGCCATTTGGACATTAGTCTGGTCGTGTCACTTCTCTGCCAAAGACTTCACTGGGACTCCTGCCCACAAAGATGTCCTTCTGAGATGAAAACATCTGATTCTTCCAGCATCTCCATTTGGTCTGCCCCAGCAGAACAACCGATGCTCGATTCGGAAGTGAAAACGTCCAGTTCCATTCAGGTCACCGTGACCAGTTACCGTGAAGGGTGTGCGCTCCCACCTGCAACACAGCCCGTGATCAGCATTCAAGATCTGCCCTCATAGCAACTTTCCAGTGAACAGGACAGTATTGTTCTCTGTAACCACCATGCTATGCACTGAGACCCAGAACTTACTCACCTTCTGTCTGGAAGTTTGTCCTTCTGGACCAACCTCTCCCAACTCCCCCCACCTCAAAACCCTGCTAACCACTACTCTGGTCTTCATTTCTGAGTTGTTGTTGTTGTTTTTTTAAGATTTTATTTATTTGAGATAGAGCAAGAGGAAGTGATCAAGAGAGCACAGACGGCTGGGCAGAGGGAGAGTAGAATTAGGCTCCTGGCCAAGAGGGGAGCCCAATGTGGGACCCGACCTCAGGACCCCAGGATCATGACCTGAGCCAGAAGCAGACACTTAACCCACTGAGCCACCCAGGTGCCCCATTTATTGTTTTTATTTAAGAATTTTTTTTATTTTTAAAAGATTTTATTTATTTATTTGACAGAGACAGGTCACAGGTAGGCAGAGAGGCAGGCACAGAGAGAGGGGGAGGTAGACTCCCTGCCGAGCAGAGAGCCTGATGTGGGGCTCGATCCCAGGACCCTGAGACCATGACCTGAGCTGAAGGCAGAGGCTTAATCCTCTGAGCCACCCAGGCGCCCCTTTATTTTTAAATTTAAGACTATTTCATTTAATGTAATGTCTTCTAAGACCATTTTTCATGGTGGAGTAATATTCCCTTGTGTGTACGTGTACACACGTGTGTGGTGTACACACACTCTTCCTGTATTTCTATGTTTCTGTTTGGAACCTTTCCTTTCTGCCTGAAAAAGTCCTGCTTTTGAGCAGATAGCAAGGAACTGTTTTTATTTGTCTGAAGATTACTTTGTATTTTTTTTTTTTGGAAGGATATTGTTCCTTGGTATAGACTTGGAGGTGGGAGTTATTTCCTCCTAGCAATTTAGAGATGGCCCTCTGTTGTCTCCTGGCTTCCATGGCTTCTGCTGAGACACAGAGAAGACAGCCCCACTCTCGCCACTTTGGCTGTGTGTCTCTTTCCCTCTCAGGCTGCTTTTATTTGTCTCTGTTTTCTGGGGTTTTCACTATTGTGAAAGAACTATTGTGCTTGGACGAGTTCCCTTTGCACTGACCCTGCTGGGGCTCACAGAGGCTCTTGGATCAGTGGGTTGATGTCTTTGATCAGCTTTGGAAACATCTTGTCCTTCTGTATAATTCTCTTTTCTGCTCAAATTCCTCGTGCCAGACCAAATGTGTTCAGTATACTTATGCCCTTTATTTTTTGTTTTTAATTCTTTCTCTACTTCTGTGTGGCTATTGTCTTTAGACCTGTCTCTGGTTTATTAACCCAGTTTTCTGCTGCTTTTTTTTCTGCTGTGAATCCACTGACTGAAATCTTCTTTGAGCTACTGCAGTGCTTGGTGCTACATTTTCAGTTAAATTTATTTTTATTGATTACAGTCCTGTGGTGAAAATTTTAAATCATTTACTTATTTTCTTAATCTCTTCCTCCATTCCTGCATTATTCTGCTATTTTACAGACTTTATGTTGGTAATTTGAATCTGTATCATTTGTGATTCTTTTCCTTTGGCCCTTTTGTCTATGGTCCTGTCTCTTGGCTTGACTAGTACTTTTTGACTGATTGCTGGAAAAGGTGTATAAGCATTGTAGAGGCCCCAGCTGTCCTCCTCTAGAGAAGGCCTGCCTTTCCCCCTGCCAGCTAGATTGCTCCAAACTGTATTTTAGAATACGCGATAATCATGCAGTTTGAACTTGGTCAAGTACCTCTTATCACTCTTCTTTTTAGAGTAGCTGCAAGAATTCACAGTGTTGCAGATGCAATTTCGGTTAAAAGTCCCTTCGTTAGTGTTCATTGCCATTTTAGCTTCTGGGAGGCTCGCACAACACCTATCCAGAGAGAAATCCTTTACATCGTGAGAGTTTCGAGCTATCTGAAAAGCATTAGACCACCTACTTATCTTTTTTTAAAAAAAATTTATTTATTTATTTGACAGAGATCACAACTAGGCAGAAGGGCAGGCAGACAGAGAGAAAGGGAAGCAGGCTCCCCGCTGAGCAGGGCTCCATCCCAGGACCCTGAGATCATAACCCGAGTCGAAGGCAGAAGCCTGACCCACTGAGCCTCCCAGGCACCCCGACACCTACTTCATCTCAAATGGAGTGCCTCTTGTGGTCCTTGAGGAGGAGAAAGAATTTGGTAACTATCACAGCTGGGGGTGGGGCGCCCTCTGCCTGTGTGGATGCCACCCATCTTCAAGCATTCTGTCCACCCTGGGTGTTGGATAGCCACCTGCTGGCTAAGACTTAGAACTTTCCATTTCTTAGTGGTTTATAGTTTATGTGTGTCTGTATTAGGAAGGCGATTCTTTGTTTGAAAAAGAAATCCCAACTTTGGAGGGCAATCTGACTGCAAGTTCTGTCCCCACGTTGATCACTAGGGTTGACTGGGCTGATGTGGCTGGCTAGACAGTGTCTCCCTCGTCCCTCACTGCTCCACGTGGCGAGGACACCTGCCTCGACAGAGGAGGAGTGCTTCTCTGTCGAGTGTTTACAGGTGGCTGTAAACAGGACCTTCCTAGGACCTCCAGACAAGCCCTCGTGGACCACTTGTAGGAAAAGGTAGGGTAGTCAAGCTTCCATGACTCCAGACACACAGTCAGATGAGGCTCATGTCTTTCTTAAAAACACAGGCGCCCCTCACCCCAGCCTTCTGACTTCAGGAAAAGTATGATCTACAATTATGAGTGTTTCTTTGAAGAATATTGAAACACTGGCCTCTCTCTCTTCCTGGCAAGATTCCATATTAAAGGGAAAAAATTAATTTCAAAGCAAATATATTTCTCAGTTCCTCTGTACAAGAAGCAATTGGTTTTTTTTTCTTTTAGAAAGAGAAGACTTTTCCCTCCCTGATATAAAAATAATACCAAAAAGAAGTCATCTTTTACTCTCTTCTTCATGGATATTAAGGAGCCTCTGTAAGTTGTTTCAGATTCGTGATGCTCACAGATGCGTATCAGTTAATATAAAAACACCCAATAGTAAGCTTATTCAGCAGTTCTTAAAGGAGCTTTGTTTGTATTCAAATCTTAGAACAGCCCAGATGGGCTTGAAGGTTCAAGATGAACAACTTAAGATTCATTCTCCTCCTTCGGGAGAAGCAGAAGTGACTCTGTTGGTGTTGAAAGCGTAAACACAGCACATACGCTTTCAGGCTGAGTTGAGAACTCGGCCCGAGACGGCCCTCCACCTCTCCCACCCCGTGCCTCTCCCAGTCCTGGTGCATCCTTGGGGCTTGCTCTCTCAGGCTGGGGCGCAGCTCCCTGGGCAGGGCTCAGCAGACCCTCAGAGCTTACCCAGAGTGGGGAGGTTTCACCTCGGATGGCTCAGAGAGGACACCTGTGGCGGAGTCAGCACACCTGAGGGCCCTGGCTACACGGGCTAGGCGCTTCCATCTGCTTTCCACCGGCAGTTCCCACAAGGAGACAACAGGTTATTGGAAGTTCACAGCCTTCCCTGCGCACACAGTAGAGTGCTCTGCAGTAAAACCGGACCCTTCTGGAGCACTGGTGTTTCCCGGAGAGTGAGCATTGTCAAGGCTTGTGGAAAGAGCGTTCCTATATTCCTTCTTCCACCCAGGATCTGACTTCTTGACCTAAGCTTGTGGAGCCCATGTTGAAGACCCAGGCAAAAATCCATTGCTCATGGTGGTCCAGGCCCACTGCTAGCATTCCCTGGGCACCCAGCTTGGGATCCTTGGGCAGGACCTCCTGGTAAACGAGGCAGAGAGGCAGCTATCTGGGCACCAAGCTCAGAAGGAAGGTCAGAAGCACAGACTACGAGCCGAGAAATGTGGTGCTGCCCCAGGGACAGGACAGGAGAGAGAGAGAGAGAGGACATCAGCATCACTGTCCAGAGACACACCTGCAGAGTGCACAATGCTGGTCCCTGACCGGGCACTTCCATCCTTAACCAGCGAGCTGAACAGAGGCATCTGTGACCTGCGGGGAACAATAAAGGCAAGAAAAGGGACCAAGTCCCTCTATCCAATACATCCTGTTCCCCCGGCCTTGGGGTACAGAGACGCACGCAGGCCTGATGCTCAATTTCTGCCACTGCTTGGACTTGAGCCTCTGCTTTGTTAAGAAGCCACCCTGTGGGTCATGGCGCCTCATGTCTGTGCTGGGAACCCCCTGGGCAGGACACCTGACCGCCCCTGAATCATTTGTCCTGTATCGTTCCCTCTCCACCGGCCACCTTCCAGTAAACGGTTTCGTCGCGTTCGTCTTTGTACCTGCTGTCCCCTCTGCCTCGGGCGCAGGACCAGCCTGTGTCTCTCCTTGTGCCGCCTTCCCTGGGCTTCCCAGGCAGGCGCCGAGCCCCAGGCCTCCTCGTCGCTGGGCGTCTGGGGCCGGCCTCGGTGAGTCCCTGAGGTCGCTCTGAGGAGGTCCCGTCTTACCTTTTCCTTTGGTCCCTCCATTCCTCCACCACCAAACAGCCTTAGCAAAGGGCCAGACCTACAGCAGGTGCTCAGTGGGAGCAGGAAGGCAAGGACGTCTTCCTCCGCAACCTGGTCGATCTCCAGGCACCCCCTCCCCGTCCACAGGCCTCCGGTCATCTGCAGGGTGGGGGGCAGCGCGCACACAGAGAAACACCCCCGCGTCCAGGCTCCCCAGGGAGCGAGGGGGCCCACAGAGGGTGAGAGAAGGGGGTGGGGTGCAAGGCCTGTTCGCAGCTGGACTGTGGCTGCTGTCCCGCAGTGTTTACCCCCAGCCCAGCTGCGGGCCCGCCCGCCCGGCTGCACCCCTCCCCTCCCCGCCGAGCCTGCTGCTGTCCCAGGGCCCGAGCAGGACGCGGTGGGGGTGCGGGGCAGCCTGGGGCAACGGGCGCGGCCTCGGCGGGCGGACCGCAGCCTCGGCACCCGGGGGTGGCCCCGCAGCGCCCCCCGCAGCGCCCTCCGGCCTGGGACGCGGGCTCGGGGCGCCCGACAGCGGGTGAGGGGCCTCGGCCTCTCCCGCTGGAACAGCAGCACGTTCCTCCGCTGCGCGACTCCGCCTGCGAGACCCGCCGTCTGCACCCCGCATGGCAGGAGGGGCAGGAGGGAGGGGGCAGGCGCGGAGCGACCTCTTCGGCTGCCGGGCTCGCCGGGTGCAGGGCCGGGCCGGGCCGGGAGCTGTGCCGGGGCTCCACCTGCCGGCCGGCGGCGGTACTGCACCGAGAGCCGCCGCCCTTGCCCGCGGAGCCTGGGGGGACCGGCCTGCGGGCCCTCAGGCTCCCGGAGGGGCTGGGGACCGTCCTCTCGCGGGAGCTCGGCCCCGCATGGGCCTGGGGCACCATTGGGTCCACTCCGCCCCCTTTTATTTTAGAAGCAAAGTCAATGTACGAACAGATACAATCACAGCAGATGGGAAGGGAACCGTGCACGGTCCCGAACCAGCTTTCCGCAAAGTAGAAACTAGTAACGTCCAACAGCTGCAAACGGCTATTTTTATGCTCATCTTTGAAACGCATCAGTGTTCTATACCTTTTATTTGTTTTTTAAAGATATTTATTTGAGAGACAGAATGAGAGAGAGGAGCGAGCCGGAGAGGGAGGGGTCAGAGGGGGAAGTGGGCTCCCCGCCGAGCAAGGAGCCGCATGCGGGGCTGGATCCCGGGACTCCAGGATCATGACCCTAGCTGAAGGCAGATTCAAAATAGTTAATAAGGAATTTAATTTTAAAAATTTTATGAAGGGGCGCCTGGGCGGCTCAGTGGGTTGAAGCCTCTGCCTTCTGCTCAAGTCATGATCCTGGAGTCCTAGGATCAGGCTCCCAGCTCCGTGGGGAGGCTGCTTCTCCCTCTGACCTCCCCTCTCATGCTCTCTCACTCTGTCTCTCTTTCTCTCTCTCAAATAATAAATAAAATCTTAAAAAAAAATCCAACCAACAAACCATTCCGTGAAATGCTTTCTTCTGTCTCGACAAATAGTTCATCATATTATCAGAATAAAAAACGAGGAAAAAAATGTGAAATGAGAAAGTCAACAATGTAAGAGAGGCGCTTGAATTTAACTATTATTATGATGACAGGATATGTTGATACCAGGGCTGGCAATATTTGCATAAGTAACAAAATTAAGACATATGTAATAACTAAACTAGTAGAAATTTGTTTCATGTAATTCATTTTTGTTTTCAGAAGAGTTAAGTGCATAATTCGTCATGTAACAGGTGGCAGCCATGCCAAATTAGACCACCTTTCTTGACCTGAGTCATTGTGGTTCTTGGATAATTTTTGTTGATTTCAATTTGGAGGAAATTTGCTTCGTTGATGCAGCCATAACTGGGATGACCAACTCTTCCGGGAATACTTAGATTCCTAAATAAGCTGTGAATTTGATATATTATTTTAAATATTTTATTTATTTATTTGACAGAGATCACAAGTAGGCAGAGAGGCAGACAGAGAGAGGGGGAAGCAGGCTCCCTGCTGAGCAGAGAGCCTCACACAGGGCTCGATCCTAGGACCCTGAGATCATGACCTAGGCCAAAGGCAGATGCTTAACACACTGAGCCACCCAGGTGCCCCTGAATTTGATATATTTACTTAATTGCACAGACAGCCATGTGTGCTCTCCAAGCCCATGCCGCTCACTCACTGATTGGGATACAAGCCTGGATTTGTAGGGTTCAGACTGGTGTCCTTCATTCCTGTTTCTGGCTCCTGCGCGTGCTGTCCACACCACCACTGAAATGACGGTCCTCGACCGGTGTTGTCCTCATCATCCCAGCTTCTCTCAGGAGTGGTTCACGCTGGCTGTCCATGCCATCTGGCCAGTGTGGCCATCGCAGCTTGTGGTGACCTACTTCCGTCCTCCTCTTGATCTCCTGCCTGAAATGCCAACTCTGCGGATCTTCAGACATCTTTGCCAGTGCTTGCAAGGCCCCGTCAAAAGCCACCTTCTCAGGGTGCCTGGTGGCTCAGTGGGTTAAGCCTCTGCCTTCAGCCCAGGTCATGATCCCGGGGTCCTGGGATGGAGCCCCCATCGGGCTCTCTGCTCAGCAGGGAGCCTGCTTCCTCCTCTCTCTGCCTGCCTCTCTGTCTGCTTGTGATCTCTGTCAAATAAATAAATAAAATCTTTTAAAAAATTAAAAGGCACCTTCTCCAGAAAGGCTCCTCTGGCTTCACTCAACTCTTTCTGGATCTTCCTGAACTCCTCACCCCCTTCCTACTGCACACTGTCCGAGATCAAGGGACACTGCCCTTGAACAGACGTGTTCCTGCAAGAGTGTGTTCCTGCTCAGCAGCTAGAATGAATTTCTGTGCATCCAATCTCATTCTTCAAATTCCCTTTCTTACAAAACCAGAGAGGAATTCCTTTGGGCGTAAATGCTTTGGTGGGGCGAGGCAGCACTTCCACCACCAGGAAGAATTCATTTTTTGGTCATTTTTTTCCTAACCGATTCCTTTCGTTAGTAGTCATTGGTCTGTTCAGGTTTTCTCTTTCTTTCTGATTCAGTTCTAGAGGATTGTGTGTTTGTGGGAATCTACCCGTTTCTTCCAGGTTGTCACCATACTGTATGTTAGATCCCCATGACTTATTTATTTTCTAACTAATTTTCCCCTCCCCTGCCCTCCACTTCCCCTCCTCCTCCTTCTCTTTAAGGGTCCACATGTAAGTGAGCTCATACAGCATTGGTCACCTTCTGCCTGACTTATCTCACTTAGCATAATGCCCTCAAGGTCCATTCCTGCTCTTGTACATGGCAAGATCTTTTATTGTTTTACGGATGAATAATATTCCTTTGGATACCTACAGCACGTTTTCTTTGTGTCCTCCTCCATCCGTGGACACTTGGGCTGTTTCCGTTATCTTGGCTATTGTGCACAATGCAGGGGCAGGTACCTTTTTGAGTTAGTGTTTTCGTTTTCTTCTGATAACTATCCAGAATGACTGGATCATATGCTAATGCTATTTTTAATATTTTCTGAAGAAGCCCTATCCCGTTTCCGCAGTGGCTGCCCTGATTGGCGTTACCACCAACAGAGCACAAAGGTCTCTTTCCTCCACACCCTTGCCCACACTTGTCATTTTTTGGTCTTTTTGAAACAGCATGTCTAACAGGTGTGAGGTGACAGCTCACTGTGATTATTTGTCATCTGGTCTGTTTTGAGGCGAGCAGGAATTTTCTCTGCTCCGTGTCTATGTGAGTGTTTAGGGAGATGCACCATCTATGCCGTCTCTACTGTCACCACCTTCCCGGATTCTCCGTGTGCTGCCGTAAAAACCGAGGCATGGGAAGATTAATCTATGCATTGAATTTGGGTGATTGCTTTGGCAAGGAGCCATGGCTGATTTCTGAGCAATGGGTGTGTCATCAGACCGGCTCATGTGAAAGATGAACTTGGCGGAGGTTTGGCGATAGAAGATACTGGAGTGGGGAAGGCCAATTATGCCAGCAGGCCAGCAACGCAAAGAGGGCATGATACTGAGGGCAGGTAAGTGGGAATGGCGCAGCGCAGGTGGGCGTGAGAAACACAGCACAGGCTGAACCAAGTAGCTTGGTGATTGGGGCGCGGAGAAGAAGGAGGGCTGGCGTCAGAGTCAACTGGAAATTCCCAGGATGAATGTCTGGGACAGGGCACTGTCGTCCAACATCAGTGAGGAGGAGGGCGGGGATGGCGGCCGTGAGGGTGGTGGGGGGGTGAAGGGAGGAGTATGACCGAGTTTCCAAAAGCAAGTTTGGTGACTGAGGGGTACCTTGGCTGGAGATGTGTGGGGACGGAGGGAGCTCAGGGACAGACCCATGCCGGACACACAGAGACTAAAACTGTGGCAGACGTGGGGCTTAGCTGTACAAGGTGGGGTATGCGGTCTGTGGACCTACACCTGTACGTATGTGCCTGCAGACGGAGAGGCCTCCGGCCACGCCCCGTGTCACTCGTGCACACGTGTCACAGGGTAAACAGCACCTCCGAGGCTGGGCCTCTGGGGGGTTCTCGGGGGGCTCTTATGCCTGTGGCTCACTGCTCTCCCCCCTTACTGCACTTTATAGCATCGAGAAGGTGAAGCTGGAATCTGTTTCTCCACCTGCCTTCAGTCTTTCCCAACCAGGGTGAAACCTGCTATGTGGACAGTCCTCCCTTTTCTGTGCTTTTTGTCCCTGTGCACTTTGATGTTTTGCTTCCTTGACCTCTGCAGTGGGGGTGTCAGAACACAGCATATGGGCAGGTGGCCAGGTTTCTGCAGTCGCCCCTCCCAGGGCTGCAGAAGCACAGGAGGGCTCCCACCCAGGGCTCCAGGGACGTATCTACAGCAGGAACGACACAGCTCCAGGGATGACACCTGTTAAAACCAAACCCCGCGTCCAACGGGCTGGCATCACACAGGGGATTCACCAGTTTATGCAACAGAAGTCAGCGGCGTGGCTACTTTAGGATTAGTCTGGTTCCGTGTTTTCAAAGCTGTGATTTCTCCGGATCTTTCCGTCCTGCCTCCCGTGGTGTCAGCCTTATCCTGAGGCTGTTTCCACCACAGAGGCAACGCCGGGGCAGCTTTTCCAGGCTTTATGTGTGAACCCGATACTGTCTGGGAAGGGGGGGACGCGTTCCCAGTGAGGCTTCTGGGAATTACCCGGATGAAGCCACATAAATTACACCACCATGCTATCATCAGCGGCCGTTTCCAGGCACAACACTATGAACATTTCATGTCACTAGAGAGAAAGAGAACATTCTAGAAGCCTTCCCTGACAAAAGAGCAGGTAGCCATAAAATAAAACAAAATAAAATAAAATAGCAAAATCAAAAGCCAGAGCCAATAAAGCAGTACTTCTGTTTACAACAAACTGAAATGTCAGGAAAGGCTGGAGATGTTTAAGGTGCACGAGGAGTTATGTCCATAAGGAAGCTACAGGACCAAAGGCAAAAACCAAGAAGAGGAAAGCTTGGGATTTAGTGAGCAGAGGATCCAACATGGGAGAAAAATAAGGCAAATTCCAGAATGAAAACCATTTGTCAGATCTGAATTCAGAGCAGCCAGTTTGCGCCAGTGCAAGAGGACAGAGGCTCTGGGAAGGGATTAATTGTTCCTGGTGTATGATCTCATATATTTTATAATTAAGAAATAAAATAGAGAGACACTTTACAGATGGAACGGAGCACCCAGGGGATAGTGAAGGAGAGATACTTACAAAATTAAGCAACTAAAAATCAAGAAAATTATTAATTTCCAGGGAAGCAATGCAGGGCAAGAAAGGACAACAAAGCACTATCTTGTGTTTATTGGACTCTGCAGTAAACAATACTTACATAATCAAAAAAAATGTCAACTCTGACGATTGATTTAACAAAAATTTAGGTGTAATCATACAGGAGACCCCGGGGGACAGTGGAAAGGAGGGGAGTCTAAGAAAGCTAATTGTTCATTACTGTTGCAGGAGGTCAAATAATCAGTAAATAGCTTCTTTTTCTTTTTAATGGTACCATTTTCAGTAAATAGTTTCTAAAACAGATTGCTCGGTGAGCAGAACGACAAGGATATTATTTAGACACGAATATAAACATCGGAAGAACCATTTCAGCAACGTGAAATGTGGCTATTTCTAGGGAACGAGAAGGCAGGAAGGCAAGGGGTTCTTTTCCCCCTGTGACATTCTAACTGTTTTTATAAAGACATATCTGAAGCAATAACGTTTGCCGTTGATTATTCTGGGTAGTGAGTACACGGGTGAGTGTTACATTATTCTCTGGGGTGTATGCCAGGAGCAAGGGCCGGGTGGAAGCAGGGGACCCAGCTCTGCAGGGGAAAGGACGGTGGAGGGAGGACGTGAACATAGAACTCCCATGCACCGACTGTGGAAGCGGAAATGGGCACCGCCACGCTGGGAAAGTTTTGGACATTTCCAAGAGATTCAGCATATGCATGTCCCATGATCCAACGACTCACTCCCAATTATCCATCCAGCGGACGTGTTTCTATACATTTGCTGAAAGACACACACTGCAAGGTTCACAGCATGACTGTTCCTAATAGCCCCCAGCTGGAAGCTACGGTCAGGAATGGGACGAGCACATTCGTTATGGTATATTTGCCCAAAACAACTCCACGCAGTCTGGAGAACAAAAGCTCGACCCCTCAGCCGCCATGCGGGTGAATGTCACAAACATGGTGTTGAACAAAAGAGTACACATGAAGCAAATTTATTTATACAAAGTACAGAGATGGGCAAAACGAATCCATGGGGCCAGAGGTCAGAACAGGGGTTACACTTCGGAGGAGGGTACTGACTGGAAGGAGTCATGAGAAAGACTTCTGGGTGGCTGTTTTGGTTTTTTATCTGGGTGCCGATTACAGGAGTGTGTTTGGTTTGAGAATGCCATCAGACTGTATGCTGGCAACAAGACACTTTTTAAAATAAAGATTTTATTTGTTTATTTGAGAGCTAGAGAGTGAGAGAGAGCATCCGAAGGAGGCGTGGGAGAGCGAGAAGGAGGCTCTTTAATGAGCAGGGAGCCCGATGTGGGGCTCGATCCCAGGACCCTGAGATCATGACCTGAGCCAAAGGCAGAGGCTTCACCGACTGAACCCCCAGGCATCCCAATAACACAATTTTATATATGTAACTTGTACTTCAAGACATAAAAAATAAGAGAATTTGCCGTATTTGAGCAACATAGACCCTCAGAGTGAAATTGCCTCGTTCCCAGTACAACTAAGGGAAAAGACCCGTTTGCCAACACTCTCGTCAAATGAGAGTAAATCCAGACTCAAGCAAGGAGAAACCATTCAACAGTGTCGCTGCAGGGAGAACCCGTGACCACAAGACTTGCCAGAGTCACAAAGGCCAGATGGAAAGAAATTTTCCCTGATACCAGCAGTATTCAAGCTGGAAAGAACCAGGGTGGTGACGTGCTCAAAGCTTGGAGCCCAAAACCCCAAGAACCAACCAAACCAACCCTTGCAGCGGGAAGGTCCTTCCTTGAGATTGGCTGGGGAGGGGTGTTCCCAGGATGGGCAAATCTCTATTATTTTTCTGACCTCTAGCTCTCTGCATTTGACGCTGGCAGGGGCGGTGGAATTGGGGAGATGGGCTGTAAACCGTGGTGCATAAACATCAGAGGCATTGCTGGGGCTCCCAGGGGAAGGCAGACAGGTATTGGGAACGACTGGAGACCTCGAGATGGAAGCATGAATCAGAACCAGCGACGTAACTGGTCCTGGGGGTGCTGAGGGGGTACTGGAGTGAGGAGGATTATGAGGGTGTGAAACCAGAGGGAGTCTCGGCTTTACTGGTTTATTTATGGCCCACGCATCTCGGACGAATAGATATCTTTCCCATTAGGTTTTAAACAAATAATAGACTTTATGATTATTTTTTATTCAAATTCAATTTAGTTGACATAGAGTGTATTTTTAGTTTCAGAGGTAGAGGTCCGTGATTCATGTGGTGCGTGTAACACCCAGTACTCCTTCCATCGTGTGCCCCTGCCTTGCCCGTCACCCAGTTACCCCAACCCCACCCACCTCCCCTCCAGCAACCTTATTTGTTTCCTGTAGTTAAGAGTCTCTTATGGTTTGTCGCTTTCTCTCTTTTTATTTTATTTTTCCTTCCCTCCCTCTATGTTCATCTGATTTGTTTCTTAAATTCCACACATGAGTGAGATTTTATGGTATTTGTTTTGGAGAAAGGGGAACCCTTTTACACTGTTGGTGGGAATGCTGCAGCCACTGTGGAAAACACTGTGAAGGTCCCTCCAAAAGTTGAGAATAGAATTACCCTGCAACCCAACAACTGCACCACAAGGTATTTGTCCAAAGGATACAAAACAGTGATTCAAAGGGGCACACGCACCCCAATATTTATAGCAGCAATCTCCACAGTAACCAAAATACGGACAGAACCCAGGCGTCCACCGACAGATGGACAGACTTTTTATTTATTTATTTTAGGATTTTATTTATTTATTTGACAGACACAGATCACAAGTAGGCAGAGAGAGAGGAGGAAGCAGGCTCCCTGCTGAGCAGCGAGCCTGATGTGCGGCTTGATCCCAGGACCCTGAGATCATGACCTGAGCTGAAGGCAGAGGCTTAACCACTGAGCCCCCCAGGCGCCCCCAGACTTATTTTTTAGAACAGTATTAGATTTACAGCAAAATTGAGTAGATAGTACAGAGAGTTCCCACGTATCCCTGTCCTCCATGTTATGCACAGTTTCCCTATTCATGTTACAGACTAATAATAATAACAATATATAAGGCGTCTTGCATTGATGTTTTACATTCCTTACGATCACTGAACTGAAACTGACATCGTAACTAAAGTAAACACACATAACCATGATAATTAGTATTGAATTTTACTGAAGTCCAGAGCTTCCATTAAAGCTGACTGTGGTGTACAGCTGAAAGGGTCGGGCGAGGGCGTAATGGTCTATTCCCAGCATGACAGTATCACACAGATGAGTTTCGCTGATCTAAAGTCTCCCTGCGTCCTGCCGGTTCATCCTTCCCACCTCCCCCACCACTTCTTTGGCAACCACTGGTTTTTTACTGTCTCCTTGGTTGTGGCTCTTTGAGAGTGGTATGTAGGTGGAGTCATGCAGGACGCTGCCTTTTTACACTGGCTTTTTCTTTTTTTAAACTTAGCAATACACATTTACATGCATTTGGGGTGTGTCTGTCTTTTCATGGCTTGAGAGCTCATTTGTCTTCATTGTTGGGTCACAGTCCAGTGTCTGCAAACACCACAGTCTGTCTGTCCACGCACCTATTGATGGTTTTTGACCATCAGGAGGAAAATGACTATAGAGATTCATGTGCAGGTTTTTGGGCTGAGATAATTGCTTACCCGCCAGCAGCGGAAAATTGCTGAAATTCAGGTTCGTAAGAAGCTGCAACTTTCTTCCAAAATGGCTTCTTGGGCGCCTGGGTGGCTCAGTGGGTTAAGTTACTGCCTTCAGCTCAGGTCATGATCTCAGGGTCCTGGGATCGAGTCCCGCATCAGGCTCTCCGCTCAGCAGGGAGCCTGCTTCCTCCTCTCTCTCTCTCCCTCTCTCTGCCTGCCTGTCTGCCTACTTGTGATCTCGGTCTGTCAAATTAAATAAATAAAATCTTAAAAAAAAAAAAGTTCAAAATGGCTTCTCATCAGCAACAAATGAGTGTTCTTGTTGCCCTACATTCTTGTCGGTGTTTAGGGCTGTCCCTTTTTTGTTTTTTGTTTTAGTCAGCCTAATCTGTATGCAGTGGTATCTTGTCATTCTCATTTACAATCTCCTAGTGACCTGTGACATCGAGCATCTCTTCATATGCTCAGTTGCTGTCTGTCTCTAAACTTCTTTCATGAAGTGTCTGTCCAGATCATTTGCTCGTTATTAAATTTGTATTCTTGATGATGGTAAAATGCACATAACATAAAATTTACCATCTTAGCCATTTTTAAGTGTATAGTTTGGTAACATTAAGTGCATTTGCATTGTTGTGCAACCCATCCCAGAACTCTGTTCATCTTGCAAAGCTGGAACTCTACATCCATGATCACGTGCCTTTTCCTCCAGTACCAGCCACCCCCACCCGCCAGACGCCTGCGACCAGCGTCCTAGTCCCTGTCTCTAGAAATCTGACTACCCAGCTACCGGTACTCCATTAAGTGGAACCACGCAGTACTTGTCTATGTGTGGCCATTTGTAAAACTTGGTTTCCTGATTGTTGAGTTCTCTGTATGCTTCAGAAACAAGTCTTTTATCAGATATGTGTTTGGCAAATATTTTTGCCTGCTCTGTGGCTTGTCTGCTCATGCTTTTTTAACAGAGTCTTCAGCAGACCATAAGCTCTTAGGAGTTGTACGTGGAAAATAAAGGTATTACGGGGTCTGCAAACAGGAACGAGGAACTCTCTTCAAGGAGTCCTTGAATACTAGGTCTGAGACCTTCAACTGCTCCAGGTTTTAAAGGATACTGGGATGGTCCAGGGAGGAGCACGTGGGGTCTAGTTCCACTCTTAAGGGCTCTGTTTCCCAAATATGTCATATGTCTGTTGATCTTGTAGCCAGAAGAGACTCAGGAATGTATGTTCTGAATAAGGGACTGTCAGAGGGCCTAGGAAGTGGGAGGGGGTAAGATGTCCATCATCTGGGATTACTGTTTTAACCCTTGTGTTTAAGGATGTCTGGGGAAGACAGGGCAGATTCCTGAGTGCAGTTATTGACACATCTGATGCATTCTTCTTCTCCTTCTCCTTCTTTCTTCTTTTCCTTCTTCTTTCTCCACCACCTCCTCCTACACCCCCTTCTTCTTCCTCCACTATTACCACCACTACTACTACTACTACTTCCTCTTCCTCCTCCTCCTCTTTCTCTTCCTCTTCCTCTTTCTCCTCCTCTTCCTCTTTCTCCTTCTCCTCCTCCTCTTCTCCTTCTCCCTACTTTTAACCCACTGTCTTGTTTCTGGCAGTGCTGAGTGGTGTCCTAACGTATTCAAGTTTGCAGGAAAGTTAAGGGTGGCCCCAGGGCCTTGGCATGATTTCTCTGGAGTCGTCCAGTTGGAGAGCCACGAGCTCGCATAGCTCAGCTTCCTCACCCTGTGCGTCTTCATGGTGTTGTGCTCAGGGGGAGGGGCACTCTCTAGTCAACCTGATGGCTTTGAATAGCCTTTCTTTGGCAAGGAACCCATTGACAACACTGGTGATGACAGTGGATGCCACGTAACCGTAGAGTTAAATAATCCTTCCAGATGTTTTGTCAGTGATGTTTACAGTTACAGACCGATTCTTTGCGGTCTGCACCCTTGAATCTTTGACAAGCCAGTTTTAGATGGAAGTCCACAGGTATACAATGTAAAGCCTTTTCTCTGATCTGTCCAGCTCCAAAATAGGTATTTTGGTTCAACTGTACATCTTTATTAATTTTGGTCTTCCCAAACTACAGGGAGACATCTCCAGGTCCTGAAACTGCACTATCGATAAAGATCTGAAAGCCTGGAGAGTAGGACCCTAAAACTAACCTAAATAGTGCAGAAAATCCCTGCCCTCACTAGTTTTACTCTCAGACCCTCACAGAACCACAGTATGATTTGCAACTGCAAACCACTGTAATTGATGACTTCACCTTGGTCCGTCTGTGCCCTGTTGGGTCCCTTCAGCTCAGTCACACATTCTGCTCGGCTTTAAATCCGGGCATTTCCTTGTGCATAGTGATGATCTCTACTATTTGTTGAGTGCTTATTAAACCTTACATATCATGTTAATAGCGGTGCTCATGGTAAGTCTTTTAAGGTCCAAGCAGCTCTAGGGTGTAGGTGCTGTAGGTTTTATTTTGTAGACGAGTGTGCAAGGACTCTGAAAATCTCAGTAACGTATTACAGATCTTACAGCAAGTTAGAGGCAGGGCCAGAAGTGGGCTCAATTGTGTCTGGCTCAAAACTTGTGGCTTTAACCACTACTCAGGATCCCCTTCCTTGTTTCACACTCTGAGATTCTTCCCTTGAGATGGTCTCACATTTTTAGGTCTCACTCACAGCAGATGACCTTGTTTGAATATGACTTAACCTTGTTTTGACCTGGACCATTTTCCCACTGCCTAAAAGTTTTGCCGTAGTAGGGATGGAGTGGAATTTCCCAAAGTCACCACAAGTTTAATATTACTTTTTAAAGAAGATTTTATTTATTTATTTGACAGACAGAGATCACAAGTAGGCAGAGAGAAGGGAAACAGGCTCCCCACCAAGCAGAGAGCCCGATGCGGGGCTTGATCCCACCTGAACTGAAGGCAGAGGCTTAACCCACTGAGCCACCCAGGTGCCCCAGGATTTCATTTTTTAAAAGATTCTCTTTATTTATTTATTTATTTGAGAGACAGCAAGTGAGGGATAGAGAGCACAGAGGGAGAGGGAGAAGCAGACTCCCCACTGCACAGAGAGCCTGATATGGGGCTCAGTCTCAAAACCCTGGGATCATGACCTGAGTCAAAGGCAGATGCTTAACCAACTGAGCCACCCAAGTATCCCAGATTTCATTCTTTCTGATGGCTGAGTAATATTCCATTGTGTATATACACCACATCTTCAGCCGATGGCCATTTGGACTCTCTCCATAGTTTGGCTATTGTTGACAATGTCGCTGTAGACATTGGAGGCATGTATCCCTTCGAATCTGTATTTTTGTATCCTTTGGGTAAATATTTAGTAGTGCTTTTGCTGGATCCTACAGTAGTCTTATTTTTAACTTTGAGGACACTTGACACTGTTTTCCACAGTGGCTGCACCAGTTTGCATTCCTACCAATAGTGCGCAAAGGTTCTATTTTCCCACATCCTCGCCAACACTTGTTGTTTCTTATGTTGTTAGTTTTAGTGTTCTGACAGGTGTGAGGGACACCTCATTGTGGTTTTGATTTGTATTTCCCTGATGAGTGACGTGGAGCATCTTTCCATGGGTCTGTTGGCCATCTGGATGTCTTCTTTGGAAAAGTGTCTGTTCATGTCTTCTGCCCATTTCTTCACTGGATCACCTGGTTTTTGGGTGTTGAGTTTTGTAAGTTCTTTACAGATTTAGGGTACTAGCCTTTATCCGGCACATGGCTTGCAAATATCTCCTCCCATTCCACAGGCTGCCTTTTAGTTTCACTGATTGCTCCCTTCCCTGTGCAGAAGCTTTTTATGGGTTAATTAATGGGCTTTCATATCCCCTGGCTTCTAGCTTGGTCTGTCCAATGGAGAGCCTTAGCAGGAGGTCATAGGGAAGGAGGAGAATGAAGTCAGCATGTTTAATACCCTGGGTCCCTCCCTAAAAGTTCATTGTAGGCTGTGTGACTTGACAAAAGGGCATTGCTCCATTCAAGGAAGGCTTCCCCCAAGAACTTTCTCTTTCTAGGTGTTAGTCACCTTTTCCTTCACCAGGCCCATGAGTGATGGCAGCTTCAGGGCTGATGGGCTCAGGCCGCATTCCTCTGTGGTTCTCTCCCACCCTGCCTCTCCATCCATTGTCTCCTCCAATTAGCCTATTTTCAATGCCTCACCTGTCTTCTACTGGGTCCTTGGCTGCTGCAGGGAAACCAGCAGAATGTGACTCTCCCAGTGCCATCGCTGGCATGTAGGACAGTGGAATAAAAGTTACCAGAAGAGGGGCGCCTGGGTGGCTCAGTGGGTTAAAGCCTCTGCCTTCAGCTCAGGTCATGATCCCAGAGTCCTGGGATAGAGCCCCGCATCAGGTTCTCTGCTCAGCGGGGAGCCTGCTTCCTCCTCTCTCTCTGACTGCTTCTCGCCTATTTGTGATCTCCGTCTGTCCAATAAATAAAAATTAAAAAAAATTTTTTTTTTAAAGTTACCAGAAGAGTTCCAATGCCCCAGGGGTAGGGAGCACTGCCATTTCAGAAATGGGAACGATTTATCTTCCAGATTTGGCGGCATACACTAAAATAGTGTTTGCTCTTGGTCTGGAGGCTTTTGAATGAAGGAATGTTGCTGGAGAGTTTTGAGTCTAGTAAGGAGTTCCAAGAAGGCCTGAAAGAATCTTAACAAATTTTGCCCTGGGGGAAGATGTGTCCATTGTCAACTAAGTCTACCTCTCCGCAGTCCTTACAGGGTACAGGGTTCAGTGATTCCTGTACCTTTACGTGAACAGACAGAAGCCAAGAGACTGCAGTTGGGACACCCGTCCAGCCTGACAATGGCGTTGAGATATTGCCCTGAAGGAACTTACTCTAGGAGTTCTTCCAACAGGAAGAGCGAGCGTGAAGTTAAACCTGCCACAAGAACCAAACGTTACTTGTGTAGACCATCATATCCACACAGGCAACCAGCAGAGGATGGCAGAGGTAACCTCTGAATTTCTCCACGCTCTCCCTCACAGGATGTGTGAGAGCACAAAGTTCAAAGACAGAAAGATAAACCACAGTAAGAGTGACACTGCTGACACATGACAATAAATGACACATAAATTGCGATCGGATGGGCGGGCAAGTGACATGCGAAATGTAGGGATCTGGAGGCAGGGTCGGTGGAGGGCACACGGGGCCAGGCTGTCAGAAAGTTCTCTAAGGAGACG
The DNA here is from genome assembly GCF_020171115.1 of Neogale vison. Lineage (NCBI taxonomy): Eukaryota > Metazoa > Chordata > Mammalia > Carnivora > Mustelidae > Neogale > Neogale vison. The sequence continues at coordinate 56,074,828 of NC_058095.1, forward strand.
TTCAAGCTCTGGAGGACGATGGAAGTTTACAGACTGGAGGGGAAGTTGGCCAGGGGTTGGAGCCGATGCAGAGGAGAGGAGAGGGCTCGCAGTTTGGGGGAAGGAAGAAGCAAGGGTTTATTGGCAATAGTGTGACTGCAGAAGACAGTCCCCGAGGGATGGCACGGACACAGCTCCGTGGACATGTTGTGTGGCGAGTGCCGAGATCGCTCGTGGTCCCCGATTCTCGAGTGTCGGGAGAGGTGGCTGAAGCGGACAAGGCGGCATCAGAGAGTAAGTGGATTTTACAACGAAGCTTCCAGATCACCCGTGGGGAGCCACCTTAGCAGGTGATCGACACAGAGCGTCCCCTACAAAGACCCACAGGCCCACCGTGTGCCAGAAGCACGTGGCTGGGAGCCTCATTCCTGCCACACGTGGCACTTCGACGACCAGAGCTGAGCCTTCTGTTTGCCGAGAAGAGTGTGTACACCTGCCCCGACTGCTGTGTCCTGTGTAAATGTTATTGTAATTATGCAATTTACAAACTGAAGCAATGAGTAAACAAAAAGGTATTGTTCTTATTAAAACCAACTTGGCTATTTTATGACTCTATAATCAAGGATCATTTAAGAATCGCCATCAAGTTAATGATCAGCAGACAGGACGGCTGTAATGGTTTGAGGAAGACTAAAGATCTGGGGAGACGCTGAATTTAGTCTTTCCCCCAGAAGAACATTTAGGTTTGAGTCCCTCCTTTTTGTTTTCTTTTTTAAATTTATTTAAATTCAATTAGCTAAGGGACAGTACATCATTAGTTTTTGATATAATGTTCAATGATTCATTAGTTGAGTATAACAGTCACGTCCCTCTTGAATCACCCAGCTACCCCTCCCCCCACCCACTTCCCTTTCTGCAACCGTTTGTTGCAGAGTCAAGAATTTCATATGGTTTGTCTCCCTCTCTGATTCCTTCCCATTCAGTCTTCCCTCCCCTCCCTTCATCCTCTGCACTATTCCTTATGTTCCCCACCGGAGTGAAACCGTATGATAATTGTGTTTGTCGTTGCCTTATTTCACTCAGCATAATCCCCTTCAGTTCCACCCACGTGGATGCAAACCATAGATCTGAGCTCCCTTTTAAACGTTGTGAATGCATCTGGGTGTGATTTACACGACAAAGACCCTGGGAAGCTCTTCCTGCGGACCCACACTGGAGAACTCCTGCCCTATATAAAAACATTCGTGGGTGGAGAGTCATTTACGGTTCTGCTTTCAAGCAAAATGCTTAGGGTTTTCGATTCCCTCTGGATCAAGCGATTTGGACTAATTCAACGTGCAGAACTAGAAACGATATGTAAGCAAAAGGTTATGGACCCAAGACTGTTTGTTCATAATAGAGCAGGAGGGTCAGGAAAGAGGCAAGCCCACTGGAGCAGCAGTTCTGGCGAGGGATGGAGAGAAAGGAGTTCTGGAAGAAGGAATTTGGAGGGGTCCGAGCAGAGCACAGCAACCGCTTCCAAGGAGGGCGAGGAGAGCCAAGGATCAGCAGGGGCCTGGGGCGGAATGGACCCTGGTGGGAGGGTGCTGGTGGGGCCCCTTACAGGTGCTCGGGCAGGGTGCTGGCCTCACAGAGCCTGGCTCAGGAGAGCCCCCACGGAAGTCCCAGGATGCACTTGAAGGGGAATTCCCCATTCCCCTCTCGGCTGGGAGTCTGGACCACAAGCCCATCTCCTGCACCTGTGTGGCACTATCTCCTGTTTGTCCTCAACGGAAAGCCCCGGATCTTTGTCAAGATGGTTACTCACTTTCCTCCGAAAACACCCCGGCGCTTCCAGCCTCCCTCCTCTCCATTGTCTGTTGCTACCACATTCGCTATCTGTTTATTCACTATTTGGGTGGGCCGCGAGTGGGCGCCGTGCTGGCACCAGGCAGTGTCTCCAAGAGGACCAGGGTGGGGTGCACCTTGCCGAGAAACCTCGTCCAGCCGGTGGCAGGGACACGTGCATCCAATCCAAGCGCAGAGGAACCCGTGGGTGGGAGGCGGAGACCCTGGGAGCTCAGGCCTCAGGGGACACTGGACTGGGTGCGGCTTCACTGGGGGTTGGGCCTCACACGCTTTAAATTGCTAATCTCCCCCAGGCCCCCCTCCAAGTCCGAGCGCGATGGGCAAGTACACGATCCGCGTGGGCACCGGGGACTCGCTGATGGCGTTTTCCTGCAACCAGGTGCAGCTGTGGCTGGTGGGCGAACACGGGGAGGCCGACCTGGGGAAGCGGCTGCGACCGCTGCGCCGCGAGGTGGGTGCGAAGGCGACGGGGCGCGGGGGCAGGCCGGGCGTCTGGGGCGGGGATCGGGCGGGGCACCTGCAGCGGGACTCGGGTCTCTCCGGGGAGGGCCGGGCTCCGAACTGCGCCCACCCGACGGTCGTGGGGAGCAGCAAGTCAGCGTCTGAGCTCGCGCCGGTCCCGCGACAGACGGAGTTCAAAGTCCGCGTCGGGGTCCACCTGGGGCGCCTGCTGCTGGTGAGGCTGCGCAAGCACAAAGACCTGACCGACTCGGACTGGTTCTGCACCTCCATCTCCGTGCGCGGCCCCGGAACCCAGGGCGAGGCCCTTTTCCCCTGCTACAGCTGGGTGCAGGGCAACCGGGTCGTCTGCCTGGCCGAGGGCACCGGTGAGGGCGGCGGGGCAACGGGGGTGGCAGGGAAGGAGGTGGCACGGAAGAGGGAGTCGGGGATGCTGGGACGTAAGAGGGGTAAGGTTGGGGTGCAGGAGAGGGGAAAAGGGGGGACCCTCGCAGACCGAGGTCTGGGGAGACCTCGTGCTCGTGTGTCCCTGCCCAGCCCGGACTGTGAGCAACGACCAGAGCCTGTTGAAGACGCACCGGGAACAGGAACTTCACGAAAGAAAGACGGCGTACCGGTGAGCCCCAGCAAGTCTCGGATCCCCCTACCAGAGCCCAAGAAACCCAACCCCCTTATCACCGAATTCACCTTCCTCCTCCAGGTGGGGCTCCTGGAAAGATGGGTTAATCCTGCCTGTTGTGGGGAGAACTCCGTGCGACCTTCCCAGGAATGAGAGATTCCGCGAGGATAAGGATCTCGACTTCTCCTTCTCGCTGGCAAGAGCGTATGTGCGGGGTAGAGGGTGGGCACTTGCTCCCTGGATGCCAGGTTGGGTCCTTCCTGGATCTCCTGGCACTGCCATTCTTTCCACAGGCTGGAGGGCTTGGTGCTCAAGGGGGCACTGGACCTCACCAATCCAGTGAGAAGACTGGAGGATTTCCAAAGACTGTTCCCTTGCGGGAAGACCCCGCTGGCTGGTCAGTTACTGCCTCCCCAAATGTGTGTGCATATTTCCAACCCAGGGCTTTGAGAGAAGATGGGGAGAGGGTAACCAGGAGGATCTGTGAGTAAAATGAGGGGCTCCCAGCTCACAGCATGCTCCCCGACTGGTGTCCTTAGAGCGGGTTCGAAATTCCTGGAAGGATGACACGCTTTTTGGGTACCAGTTCCTCAATGGTGCAAACCCCATGCTCCTGAGGCGGTCGGCCAGCCTCCCAGCGCGGCTGGTGCTGCCTCCAGGGACGGAGGACTTGAAGACCCAGCTACAGAAAGAGCTCCAGGTGCGGAGCTCCCTGGGCGCACCCAGCAGCCTAGCCATAGTGCCTCTGTCTCCCACTGCCCCCCCATTTCCTCCATCAATACTCTGACACCCTCCTCCATCTACACTCAGCGTCCCCCAGCTTTGACACTGAGATCTGGGGCCAGAGAGCTTGTGGGGCTGTCCTGTGCGTGTAGGATGCTAGAACCCCTCACGCCCATTGTGACAACCAAAAATGCCTCCGGACATTGCCAAATGGCCCAACATCCTGCGGTGGGGGAAGGTGGGGCAAAAACCACCCTGGTCAGAAGCAACTGAACTAACCATCTCCCCGTCTTATTCCTTTCTTTTCTCCCTCCTCTTCCTCCTTTGTTAAATGTGTCCCAGCCTTGGGAAAAAGCTCAGGTTTCTGGAGGGAAAGAGGAAGAGAGATGGAATGAAAACCCCAGAAAGAGAGTTGGGGCTGTGTGGGGTTAGGAGGGGAGGATGGCGGAACCGTTCTGTGTTCCATCTGGTTAAATCCTGAAGGGAGGTAGCAGGGAGGACTCTAGTTGTGGGGGGAAGGGGTCACGGTGGAAAACCAGAGAGTTCACCTCAGGGAGCCCCAACTCTGATGGGAGACGCCGGGCGTGGAAACCTTGAGTTCGGGGCTTGGGTTGGGGGAGCAAGATTGGGGTTCAAAGGAAAGACTTGATGGGTAGAGAAAGGAGGGACTAGGCTCCCAAAGGAAATAAGGCCAGTCCAGAAGTGACCCCAACCCCTTTATCGATCCCTGCTCCCCCCCTCCAGGCTGGGTCTCTGTTCGAAGCCGATTTCTCCATGCTGGAGGGAGTCAAGCCTAATGTTATCATCTTAAAACAACAATACGTGACGGCCCCTCTGGTCATGCTGAGGCTCCAGCCTGACGGGCGACTCCTACCCATGGTCATCCAGGTGAGAGCCCCCAGGTGCATGTCACACACACGGGTCCCCTCAAGAGACCCTGGTGCACAGGTCCTGAGCCCCCCGCTCTGTCCCCTGCTCTAGCTGCAGCCTCCTCGTCCCGGATGCCCCCCACCCATGCTGTTCCTGCCCTCCGACCCCCCTATGGCCTGGCTGCTGGCCAAGACCTGGGTCGGGAGCTCTGACTTCCAGCTGCACCAGCTCCAGTCCCACCTCCTGCGGGGACACCTGATGGCGGAGGTTATTTCTGTGGCCACCATGCGGACCCTGCCCAGCCTGCATCCCATCTACAAGGTGTGCATCCGTGTCTCTTCTGTATCTGGCTGCCCTTCGGAGCCCGGGGAAGCACCTCCCAGAGTCTAACCTGGTGGTGTGCGAGGTCCGTGGTCGTCTTCTTGGACAGGCACATGCACGCCCGTGTGCGCACATGCGGACGTGCTCCCAGGCCCGGGGAAGGAGCGAGCGTGCCTCTCACAAGGGCGCTGTTGAAATGTGGTCTCTGGAGGTTGCCAGGTGGGTGGTGAGGGATGGGGACCTTCCCATCGGAGAGGTCCAGAGAGGGCTCTGGAGGGTGACTGAGGAGGAGGGTGTGAGGGACTGAAGGCCTGGGTGGGAGAAGGGTTGAGAGGAAGTCGTGGTGCTCAGTGGGGAGCAGAATCGAGAGTTGTTCTGGGGCACGTGCGGGTTCCAGACCCTGTAGACAGCCACACCCGAACATGTCGGAGGCAGGTCAGATATAGGAGCCTGGGGAGCCTGGACCGGGGGAGGGTTGGAGACACAGATCTTAGGGTTGTGAGAACACGGGGCTACCGAAAGTCATTGTACTAGATGGATTGTCCAGGGGTTTGTAGCCAGAGCAGAGAATTCGGGCCAGGACAGAAGTGTCAGGCGCCCAGCCTTCACGCACTGGGAGGGAGGAGTGGAGGAAGACGGGGACCAAGAGAAGGGGCATCCACTGAGGGGGCAGGGAAACAAGACGCATGATGTCAAGTGGCTGAGAGGAGAGAGTGTTAAAGAGGGGCCACGATTATCTGTGTCCGAGGCTTCTGAGAAGCCAATGACGTCCCAGGGAAGCCGGGTCTGGAGGTCGGTGTGGCAGCCAGGTTGGTGTGAGACAGGAGATCCCTGGGATTCTTACGAACACCGCGAGACTGTGCAAATAAGTGAACCTGTGAAACCCTTGACCTTGGAAGGCCTTGGGAAGACGTCGCTCCATCTCTGTTTTCCAAATCTTAACCTGACCGCATCCAATGCAAAGGGAGGTCTCTCATTTTACGGAGACCCACCCCCCCTTCTTCTCTATCCCTGGTCCCTTAATTTCTGTTCTGCTCACGGACCCTGGGATCCCCCTTCACGGTCCCATTTCTTTCTTCCAAATCAGCTCCTGGTTCCCCACTTCCGCTACACCATGGAGATCAACGTCCTGGCCCGGAGTAACCTTGTCTCCAAATGGGGAATTTTTGATCTGGTATGGAAAGGGATGGGTGAAGAGGGCAAAGGGTTCCACAGTGGAAGGTTTCCCAGGGTTCTTTGGCCTGAGCAGGACCATGGACCTGGAATCTGACCCTGAACGTCCTCCCTGTGGACATGGCTGACCCTGGCTTACATGCTGTGGGGTCACCCTCAGGTGGTGAGCACGGGCAGTGGAGGCCACGTGGACATTCTCCAGAGAGCCACGGCTTGCCTGACCTACCGTTCCCTCTCCCCCCCTGACGACCTAGCTGACCGCGGGCTCTTGGATGTGAAGGCTTCTCTTTACGGCCAAGACGCCCTCAGACTGTGGGGGATCATCAGCCGGTGAGGAGGACACAGAGCGGGAGACCCAGCGGGCTTGGTGGAGAGAATGAGGGGGGCTACCGGTCCAGCTGGTCCTGCGTTGGCCGCCTGAGACCGGGGGCTTTCTTGCCTGGGGAGCAGGTACGTGGAGGGGATGGTTGGTCTTTTCTACAAGAGTGATGCGGCCGTGAGGGATGACCCCGAGCTACAGGCTTGGTGCAGAGAGATCACCGAGACCGGGCTGCAGGGTGCTCAGGACCGGGGGTAAGCTCAGACCCCTCCCCACTGGCCTGTGTTGACCCACACCCACCCGCCAACCATCTGCACCATCTCACAGCGCCATCATAGGCCACCCTGCCTCGGTTTCCCCGAGCATCCCGGGCACCTCCAGAGCACCCTTCAGAAATCTGAATGATCACTCCTGAGTCCCCAGCCCCTTCCCTCTGCATTGTCCGGCACAGCATTCCCTGCCCTCACACACTCAGAGCAGCCCCTGGAACCAGACACGCTTTCCTTGGGCACTTTCCCTCCTTGAGCGCCTACACGTACATCGCGTGCGAGCTGTGGACTCTAGGGGCCACAGCCACGGACAGAAACTTCTCCGAATCTCCAGATACCTTGCACTGACTGAGGCCTGGGGCTCATGTCCTGGTCTCAAAGCCTCTTCTTCTCTTCATGTCACCCAGGTTCCCCGTCTCCTTAGAATCCCGGGCTCAGCTCTGCCACTTTGCCTCCATGTGCATCTTTACCTGCACAGGTCAGCATGCTTCTGCCCACCTGGGCCAGGTAGGCTGCTGGGGTCGGTCCCAGGGGCTCCCGGGATGGAGGAGATGGGGGACCAAATGCTTGGGTCATCAGCCTGGACTTCGGAGAGGCTCCCCTCCTTGCAGCTGGACTGGTACGCCTGGATCCCCAATGGCCCGTGCACCATGCGGAAGCCCCCACCCACCTCCAAGGATGTGACAGAGAAGGATATAGTGGACTCACTGCCCACTGCCCACCAAGCCCGCATGCAGAAGACCTTCACAAAGTTCCTCGGCAGACGCCAGCCCGTCATGGTTAGAGACAGATGCCGGGTCCTGGGGGAGGCGGCGGCTTGAAGGAGGGGTGGTATTCTCAGCCAAGGGGTCCAGGGCCGAGCTGTCTTGTTGTCCCCTTCTCAGGTGGCCTTGGGGCAGCACAAGGAGAAATATTTCTCGGGCCCTGGCCCCCAGGCTGTGCTGGAGAAATTCCAGGAGGAGCTGGCTGCCATGGACCAGGAGCTGGAGGTCCGCAATGCAGGCCTGGAGCTGCCCTATGAGTACCTTCGACCCAGCATGGTGGAGAACAGTGTCACCATCTGAGGGGCCCCAAGCTTTGCCCTCCCTAAGTGCCTTTGAGGACCTCCTGTTCCTTGGTTACACCCTCTGGGGAAGAGACTAGCCCCACAGCTGTGTTGTCAGGGACCCCGGGCTGCAGCCTCAAACGGCTCTGGGGAGTTCACCAGGAGTGGTACCCAGTGACTTCTGGAACTCAGCACCCCCGCAGTCACCCTACTTCAGTGTCCATCTGGTCCTGCACGTTGTCACCCATGGACTCCTCGCATCCCTGTCCTCCCCAGAGAACTTGACTTTCATATTCATAAAAAGGTCTGATTAAATAATAAAGTCGGTGATACATGCTCTGTTTCTTGCCCTCTCATTCAGATTTCAAGGAAGAAAAACAAAGACAGTGTCTTAGAACACAAATGTCTTCCTGTAGTCAGTGCTTCCTCCAAGGGTTTCGTAAGCCCCTGGAAGCTAACCTACAGAAGTTCCCAGCGTGTCAGGGGATCTGGCTGCCCACAGCAGCTCTTGGCCTCAGGCTTTTTGGAATCCTCAGCCAACCCGTGCCAACAACACCCCTCCCCAGCCCTGCCTCCCCTCCGCCATGCTCTCAGTGCCCCTCCCTTCCCTCCCCATGGCTCTTGATAAACCCTCTCCTCATTTTTGTTCCTCCTCCTTCCCGCCATCCAAATGCACACAGAAGCCCACAGTCGGACGCACTGTGGGCAGGGGACAAGTAAGGGACCAGCAGAACCGGCACTCTGGGGTTTCAAATGCACAATCTTGATGTATCTCAGTTTGACTTTTTTTTTTTTTTTGCCCAGTCACTTCTGCATACAGCAGGCTCATGCTGCTTCTGTTCTCTGTGGTGATTCCTACAACGGTGGCTCCCCTCTAGCTTGGGAAATGCACTAAACCACAGGGCCCTGGCTGGACCTGCAGTCCAGCGCTGTCTGTGTGCTATTTTATGTGAATGGCGTTCCCTGCACTTTACTCCAAGAAGCTACAGGTAAAAATGTGCGAGAGCACCCTGAGTTCTGGAGCCACACCTGTTCTGTTAGGCTGGGCACCCCATGCAAGTTCATCTCTCCATCTCCTTCTTATTTTATTCCAACAGCAGGTCCTCTGTAGTTGTTTCTGGTGCATAGAGGGATTTCGATTCAAAATCACAGGATTGTCCAAAATTAATTTATATATAAATTATATATATTCATATTCAAAGAACTGTCTCCAATCTTCTGCCAGGCCCCCAAGTGGCCTTAGTGTGTTTCCTTCTTTGGAGCATTTGCATTTTTGTTTTTGTTTTTTTCCTTCTCGTTTGGTACAACCCAAAAGCAACATAACAAAACCAATCTCCTGTTATTTCGAAAGCAAGCAGTTATGGTTAGAACTGAAAGGATAAAGGACCACAGCATTCAGCCAGGCTGGGCTAAGTATTTTGGACCAACTCCTTCTATTATATCTGGGTTAAGTCTGTTAGTGTAGCTGTCTTTCTTTTTAAGATTTTAGTTATTTGAGAGAGAGACATAGCAAGAGAGAGCACGAGCAGGGGGAGAGGAGAAGCAGGAGTCCCGCTGAGCGGGGAGCCTGAGGTGGGGCTCGATCCCAGGACCCCAGATCATCACCTGATCTAAAGGGAGATGCTCAACTGACTGAGCCTCCCAGGCGTCCCCATTGGATAGTGGGCTTCAGTCCCTATGAGGTCAGATTTCCAGCTCCCCCTTACTCCTCAGGTGTAATGTCTCTGGTCAGTGCCAAGTGAGAGAGAGTGAGTCCATCAAAAGCAACGGAGAGGGCAATTACTCAAACACATCCACATCCACATCCACAGATTGAAATACCACCACAAGTCCCAAACTGGGTGAAGAAAAACCAAACCAAACCAAACCAAACCACGTGTCTTCCTAAAGAAATGGGGGGAAACCCCCCCCCCCGAGAGAAATGTAAAAATGCTGGAAACCAAAGATGGGAGAAAAACCTTAAAAGTAGTCAGAGGGAAGGGAAAAAAAAACCAAACCCGTTAACTTCAAAAGGGACGTCTTGGGTAGTGATTTTTCAAATGAAACACTGGATGCCTGAAGGCAAAGGCAACCTTTCAAGTGGTAAGAGTACCTGCGGGCTAGAACAGATGAGGCATTTCTACAATCCACAGGACAAAGCAGGCCACTCCATCTAGAAAAGAAAAGAAGACTTACGGATACTCTACAGGGAGTCCCAAATGTCCGTAAGTGGATGGAAGGGATTGTATTTGCTGATTATGTCTGCGTCCCTCTAATACATCTGAGCAACCCGGAGGCAGGTGCAGGTCTCGGTGCGCCCCCAAAGGTACTGGATTTTAAAGATGAATAAATAACCCTCCGGGCTGAGGGACAAAAAGATCAAATCACTTATGAGAGAAAAATGAGTCTGGACTCAGACGTCTCCATGGCAACAACCAGTGCCAGACAGTAGTGGGTCCGTCCCATCAAAATACTCAAGGAGAAAATAAGACGATGATTTTTTTTTCTTGGTCAGTCCATGAATAAAAATAAAAATAAAAGAATAATAATGTTCCTTTTTGGTTTTGCTTTCTTTAAAAAATTGTGTTCAGGTTCACATAGTGTCAAATTTACCATCTTAGCCATTTTAAGTGCACAAGTCAGTGGTATTAAGTATGTCTACATTGTCATACAGCTGTCACCACTGTCCATTCCCAGAACTCTTCATCTTGTAAAACTGAGCCTCTGTCCCCATTAAACACTAACTACATTCTCTCCACTCCAGCACCTGGCACCCACCACCCCACTTCCTGTGTCTACGATGGAGGCTCTGTGTTATCTCATAGACGAGGAGTATACGTATGTATGTATCTTTGTGTGGACTGGCATATTTCTTTGTGTGGACTCAGCTTATTTCACTAGTCCTCAAAGTTCACCCATGTTGTAGCACCTCTCAGAATTCCCTTCCTTTTTGAGGCTGAGTAATGTCCTATTGTACAAATATGTCACACTTGGCTTATCGATTCATTGGTCAGTGGACACCAGCATTGCGTCCATATTTTAGCTATTGTGCAAAATGCTGTGAACAGTGGTGTACAAATATCTTTTTGAGACTCTGCTTTCAACTCTTCTAGGTGCACACCCAGAAGTGGGATCGCTGGGGGTCATATGCTAATTCTGTTTTTATTTTTTAAGAGATAGAAGTGTATTTATTTCTTCCCTTTTTTGGTACTGATTTTTTTTAAAAATTGAGGAATAATTGACATATAATATTGTATTTATTTTGGGTGTACAACATGGTGATTCAATATTTATATACATTACAAAATGATCACCACAATAAGTCTAGGTACCGTCTGTCACAAGTACAGTATTTTTAATGTTACCATCTAGAGGGGCACCTGGGTGGCTCAGTGGGTTAAAGCCTCTGCCTTCAGCACAGGTCATGATCCCAGAATCCTGGGATCGAGCCCCCTCTCTGCTCAGCAGAGAGCTGCTTCCGCCTCTCTGCCTACTTGTGATCTCTGTCTGTCAAATAAATAAGTAAAATCTTTAAAAAAATATTACCATCTAGATTCACTATGCTGTGTACCATATCCCTGTGCCTCAATTATTTTATATCCAGAAGTCTGTACTTCCTAATCCCCTTTCCCTATCTTGTCATCCCCCCACTCCTCTTCTCTCTGGCAACCATCATCTGTGAGTCTGTTTCTGTTTTTTGTTTGTTCCTTTTGTTTTATTTTTTAGATTCCATGTATGAGTAAAATCTTACAGTATACTTGTCTTTCTCTGCCTGACTTAATTCACTTGGCAGCACACCCTGTAGGTCCATCAAGCAGTGCATGGCAAGCCTATACTCCTTTTTACGGCTGAGTGATGGTAATTCTACTTTTTATTTTTTTGTAGAAACTCCACAGTTTCCCACAGTGGCTGTACCATTTTACATTCCACTAAAGTTCAGGGTTCTGGTTTCCCCACATCCTCACCAACACTTATTTTCTGTTCTTTTGGTAGTAACCATCTCAGTGGGAGTGAGGTGGTATCTCATTGTAGTTTTGAGTTGCATCTCCCTAACGATGAGTGATACTGAACACCTTTTCGTGTGTCTGATGGGCACTCTTATATCTTATACTTTGGAGAACCAAAGTATATTTGGTCTATTCAAGTCCTTTGTCCATTTTTGAATTGGCTTATTTTGAATTGGCTTGTTTGCTTTTTGATAGTTTTGAGTTTTAGGAATTGTCTCTATATCGTGGATATTAACCACTTACCAGGTATGTGGTTTACAAATACTTTTTCCCGTTCAGTTCCCTTCTTATTCTGTAGATTGTGTCTTTTTGATGTACAAAATTTTTAATTTTTTGTGAAGTCTGATTTGTCCGTTTTTTTCTTTTGTTACCTGTGTCTTTGGTGTCATATCCACAAAATGACTGCCCAATACAAGTGGTCACAACACTTTTGCCCTGTTTTCTTCTAAGAGTTTTACTGTTTTAGGTCTTACATTTAGATTTTTGCCCTATTTTGAGAAACTTTTGCATACAGTGTTAGGTAAGTGTCCAACTTCATCCTTTTGTGTATAGATATCTTGTTTTTCCAGATAAATTTGTTAAAAAGATTGTCCTTTCCCCATTGAATGGTCTTGGCACCCTTCTCAAAAATCATTTCACCATAAATGTGAGGGTTTACTTCTGGGATCTCTGTTCTACTTTGTTAGTCTATATGACTGTCTTCATGCCCACAAAGCAATGCCCACTGCATTGCTTTGATATCTGTAGCTTTCTAGTAACTTTTGAAATCATACAGTGTGAGTCTTCCAGCTTCATTCTTCTTTTTCAGGATTGTTTTAGCTATTCTGTGTCCCTTTAGAGTCTACATGAATTTTTAAGATGTATTTCTCTATTTCCATGAAAAACATAATTTGGATTTTGATGGGGATTGTGTTGAATCTGTAGATTGCTTTGGGTAGCATGGACATTTCAATAGTACTAATTCTGCCAATTCATGAACATGGAATACCTTTCCATTTATTTGTGTCTTCATTGATTTCTTTCATCAGTGGCTTATGGTTTTCAGTGTATAGGTCTTTCACTTCCTTGGTTAAATTTATGCCTAGTTATTTTATTCTTTTTGATGCAGCAGATATTTTGAATTAATTAATTAATTAATTAATGAGTGTGCACTAATTCTAACACATGGGTATCTCAAAACATCAGCTCTTATTTTCTTATCTCCTTCAGGGTTTCAGTTTCTAAATTTTGTTTTTTCCTCTCTTAGGTTTCCCTGTTTCCTTCCAGTCTCAGGATCAGCTAGCTCTGTCATTTCCTTACCACAAGTATCTTCACATGTGCTACTCAACATGCAGCCATCAACCAGGTATGGACAACTGGATCCCTGTGGGAAAGGCCTGGATAAGGAGGCATCTAAAGGGAAGATTAGAGGACTGCGTTTTCTGGGTCCCCATGCCCCATGCACAATCCTCATTACCCAGAAATCTGTAGCAAAAGTTCAGATCACTGTTGCAGTGTTTATAGAATTATATCAGTGCTACCCAAGCCTTTCATGGTAGATGAATTGATAATGACAGGTATAGACTGACCTGCTTTGTAAAAATATTCCTTTATCCTTCCCAAATCCTTAAGACACCCAGGCTTTGAAGAAGTATCAGTGATGTGGCATCCTTCCAATGATGCTTCTCTGTTTAATGATGGATGATTCTACAACATGCTGTGTCAGCTACAGTGGTACCTGAGACTTCCTCCCTTGGGGTTTATCTCTTATTTATTCCTTACATGTATGGGAACTAAAACAGAATTGTCTCCACAGCACTTTCTTTAATATGTATTTCCAGACAGAGTAGCTGATATACAAACAGTAGCATGAACTCAAAAGTCAAAATAATGAAATAGTAGTTGGGAATTACAACTAAGGTGAACAACAAGGTGAACAACACATTCTATCTGAAGTAGGATGACTAGAACAGATGGACTGAAATTTTGATTTTATTTTTTTAAGATACATTTATTTATTTGAGAGAAAGAGAGAGAGAAAGAAAGTAGACGCAGGGGGCATAAGCAGGCTCCCCACTGAGCAGCGAGCCCAACATGGGGCTCGATCTCAGCACTCTGAGATCATGACTTTAGCTAAAGGCAGATGCTTAACCAAATGAGCCACCCAGGTGCCCCTGGACTGAAAATTTTAAATGAGCATAATAAATACACTTAAGATGATAAGGGAAGATGTTAGTGCATGAAAAAAAAAACAAGAAATCATAAAAAGAATAAACTACAATATTGGGCATGAGAAACATTAGTCAACAAATGCACATAATACATGCAATAAAGAGTAGGAGGGATGCAACAGAAGAACACGTCCATGAGGAACTCCCGCAGAAGGCAGTAGGAAAGGATAAAGGCCTCATATTTAAAAGGCTCTCAGACAGAGAGAAAAGACATGGAAACACACCTGTATTTACGCTCTATGAATTTAAGAATGGGAAACACACAGAGAACATTATAAAATGCTTCCAGAATAAGAGCTGGTCAACTACAAAGGAATGAGAACTAGATTTTTACACTCCAAATAGCTGCACCGTATATAAAATATAAAGGAGGAATTTAAAAACTAAATTTGTTTTAGAATAGTTAGATTTATAGAATAGCTGCAGTATAGTACAAAGACTTCCTATATACCCCACACCCAACTTCCCCTACCTTTAGCATCTTATGTTAGTTTGGTACATTTGTTATAATTCTTGAACCCACGTTGGTATATTATTATTAAGTAAGGTCCACACCATATTCAGACTTCCTTATTTTTTAATCTTGTACTTTTCTGAGAGTCTGTCTATGTTACATTGAGTCCTATGGTTGTGACAGTTTCTGAGACTTTCCTGGTTTTTGACGGCCTTGACAGTTTTGAGGGAGTAGTTGTCAAATATTTTGTAGAATGTTCCTCCATTGGGATTGGTTAAATATTTTTGTGATGCTTTGACTGGTGTTATGGATCCTTGAGAAGACCTCAGAGGTAAGTGCCACTGTCGTCACAGGGTATCAAAGACATATCCTATATGGATGACATCATCATGATGTTAACCTTGACCAACTGACTGAGGTGCAGTTTGCCAGGTTTCTATAATATAAGATTACCCTGTTCTTTACCCTTTCCAAACTGTACTCTTTGGAAGGATGTCAGAGTGGGTTATGATCTACCTGAGTTTACACTGATATCTACATTCTACTCCATTATGACAGGATCCTGCCAGCCTCATACTCACCTTTTTATACATAACTATCAATAAGAAGAGAAAATAAAAAGTGTTTGTAAGGATGTGGAGAAACCAAGATCCTTGTGCATTGCTTGTAGAAACGTAAGATTTTACAGTGTAGCCACTCCAGAAAACAATATGGTGGTTCCTCAAAAAATTAAAAACAGATTTACCATTTGATCCAGTGATCCTTCTTCTGGGCATGTACTCCACAGACTTGAAAGCAGAGACTCAAACAGTTATTTGTACACCCATATTCATAGAAGTATTATTTTCAATAGCTAAAGGTGAAAGCTATCCAAGTGTCCATTGGGAGATGAACAGATAAGCAAATTGTGTCCTACACAAATAAGAGACTATGATTCAGTCTTAAAAGGGAAGGAAATTCTGACAAATGGTACACCGTGGATGAACCTTAAAGACAAGGTATACTAAGTGAGCCCATCAGAAAAGAGAAAATACTCTATGTTTCCATTTACATGAGGTACAAAAGTGGTCAAATTCATGGAAGTACAAAGTAGAGTAGGGGTTGCCAGGGTCTGGGATGGGGGAAATGGAGATCTTTTGTTTAATGGGTACAGAGTTTGTTATAGAAGATGAAAGAAGTTCTGGAGATAAATGGCCACAACAACTTGAATACACTTAATACCACTGAAGTGTACACTAAAAAATGGTTAACAAGATAAATTTTATGTTATGTATATTTTACCACAATTAGAAAAAACAAAATATCTATTACTATCTGAAACAAAACTTTAAAAATAATAAATTAGGCACTCACAAGAATACAACACATTAAAATGATGAAGTGGAAAAAAACAACAGAAAAGGGAAACAGTATACCCATAATAATTTAGAAATAAAATTCTATGAAGCACGATTTGGTGTAATTACAACAAA
Source organism: Neogale vison (assembly GCF_020171115.1). Taxonomy (NCBI): domain Eukaryota; kingdom Metazoa; phylum Chordata; class Mammalia; order Carnivora; family Mustelidae; genus Neogale; species Neogale vison. Next base: position 56,090,575 of record NC_058095.1, read on the forward strand.
GCACTGCCATACTTACTCCTCTACAGAAAACACTTAGATTTAGGAATTGTGAATGAGGTTTACGTTTACTAATTTATTTTCTACTAAAAAACTCATAGAAACAAATGAAAATGAAAACACAACTGTTCAAAATCTTTGGGATGCAGCAAAGGCAGTCCTAAAAGGGAAGTATGGAGGACTGCAAGATTTCTCTAGAAACAAGAATACACAACCTAACCCTACACCTAAAGGAGTTGGAGAAAGAACAGCAAATAAAGCCTAAACCCACCAGGAGAAGATAAATAATAAAGGTTAGAGCAGAAATCAACAAAACGGAAACCAAAAGAACAACAGAACACATCAACGAAACTAGGAGATTGTTCTTGGAAAGAATTAATAAGATTGATAAATCCCTGACCAGATTTATAAAAAAGAAAAGAGAAAGGACCCAAATAAATAAAATCATGAATGAAAGAGGAACGATCATAACCAACACTGAAGAAATACAAACAATTATAAGAACATATTATGAGCAACTATACACCAACAAATCAGGCAATCTGGAAGAAATGGATGCATTCCTAGAGACAGATAAAACACCAAAACTGAAGAAGGAAGAAATAGAAAACTTGAACAGACCCATAACCAGCAAGGAAATTGAAGCAGTAATCAAAAATCTCCCAACAAACAAAAGACCATGGCCAGATGGCTTCCCAGGGTAATTCTACCAAACATTTAAAGAAGAATTACTACCTATTCTTCTGAAGCCATTTCAAAAAATCAAAATGGAAGGAAAACTTCCAAACGCTTTCTATGAGGCCAGCATTACCTGTTCCCAAAACCAGACAAAGACCCCCACCAAAAAAGATAATTACAGACCAATATCCCTAAATAACATGGATGCAAAAATTCTCACCAAAATACTAGCCAACAGGATCCAGGAGTACATTAAAAGAATGATTCACCATACCAAGTGGGATTTATTCCTGGGCTGCAAGCGTGGTTCAACATCCACAAATCAGTCAATGTAATACACTACATAAATAAAAGAAAGGAAAATAATTATAGGATCCTCTCACTAGATGCAGAAGAAGCATTTGACAAAGTACAGCATCCTTTCTTGATTAAAACTCTTCACAGTGTAGGGACAGAGGGTACATACCTCAATATCATAAAAGCCATCTATGAAAAAGCTAAAATGATTATCATTCTCAATGGGGAAAACCTGAGAGCTTTTCCTGTAAGGTCAGGAACATGGCAGAGATGTCCACTATCACCACTCCTGTTCAACACAGTACTAGAAGTCTTAGCCTCAGCAATCAGACAACAAAAAGAAGTAAAAGTCATCTGAACTGGCAAGGAAGAAGTCAAACTTTCACTCTTTGCAGATGACATGGTCCTCTATGTGGAAACCCCAAAAGACTCCACTCCAAATTTGCCAGAACTCAAAGAGGAATTCAGCAAAGTGTCAGGATATAAAATCAATGCACAGAAATCAGTTGCATTTCTACACACCAACAATGAGACAGAAGAAAGAGAAATTAAGGAGTTGATTCCATTTATAATTGTACCCAAAGCCATAAGATACCTAGAAATAAACCTAACCAAAGAGTCAAAGGATCTGTACTCAGAAAACTATAATGTACTCATGAAAGAAATTGAGGAAGACACAAAGAAATGGAAAAATGTTCCATGCTCATGGATTGGATGAACAAATATTGTTTAAATTTGTCTATGCAACCGAGAGCAATCTATACATTCAATGCAATCTCTAATCAAAATACCATCAATTTTTTTTCCCAGAGCTGGAAAAAATAACCCTAAAATTTGTATGGAACCAGAGAAGACCCCAAATATCCAAAGGAATGTTGAAAAAGAAAACTAAAACTGGTGGCATCACAATTCCGGATTTCAAGTTTTATTACAAAACTGTGATCATCAAGACAGTACAGTACTGGCACAAAAACAGACACATAGATCAGTGGAACAGAATAGAGAGCCCAGAAATGGACCCTCAACTCTATGGTGAACTAATTTTTGACAAAGCAGGATAGAATGTGCAATGTAAAAAAGACAGTCTCTTCAACAGATGGTGTAGGGAAAATTGGACAACCACATGCAGAAGAATGAAACTGGACCATTTTCTTACACCATACACAAAAAGAGGCTCAAACTGGATGAAAGACCTCAATGGGAGACAGGAATCCATCAAAATCCTAGAGGACAACAGAAGGAGCAACCTCTTTGACTTTGGCTACAGCAACTTCTTGCTAGGCACATCTCCAAAGGCAAGGGAAACAAAGGCAAAAATGAACTACTCGGACTTAATCAGGATAAAAAGCTTTTGCACAGCAAAAGAAACAGTCAACAAAACCAAAAGACAACTGACAGAATGGGAGAAGATATTTGCAAATGACATCAGATAAAGGGCTAGTATCCAAAATCTACAAAGTATCCAGACTCAACACCCAAAGAACAAATAATCCAATTAAGAGATGGGCAGAAGGCATGAACAGACATTTCTTCAAGGAAGACAGCCAAATGGCCAACAGACACATGAAAAAATTTCAACATCACTTAACATCAGGGAAATAGAAATCAAAACCACAATGAGGGGCACCTGGGTGGCTCAGTGGGTTAAAGCCTCTGCCTTTGGCTCAGGTCATGATCCCAGGGTCCTGGGATCGAGCCCCACATCGGGCTCTCTGCTCAGCAGGGAGCTTGCTTCCTCCTCTCTCTCTGCCTGCCTCTCTGCCTACTCGTGATCTCTCTGTCAAATAAATAAAATCTAAAAAAAAAAAAAAAAACCAAAATGAGATACCACCTTACACCAGTCAGAGTGGCTAAAATTAACAAGTCAGGAAATGACAGATGTTGGCAAAGATGCAAAGAAAGGGGAACCGTCTTGCACTGTTGGTGGGAATGCAAACTGGTGCAACTACTCTGGAAATCAGCATGGAGGTTCCTCAGAAAGTTAAAAATAGGGGCACCTGGGTGGCACAGTCAGTTAAGGTGTCTGACTCTTGGTTTTGGCTCAGGTCATGAACTCAGGATTGTGGGATGGAGCCCTGTGTCAAGCTCTGTGCTTAGCATAAAGTCTGCTTGTCCTTGCTCTGCTCTTCCCCATACTTGTGCTCTCTCTCAAGTAAGGAAATAAAAAACTTTCAAAACTTAGTGAAAAAAAAAAGTTAAAAATAGAACTACCCTACGACACAGCCATTGCACTTCAAGGTATTTATCCAAAGGATGCAAAAGTAGAGATTTGAAGGGGCACATGCATCCCAATGTTTACGGCATCTATGTCCACAATAGCCAAAATAGGGAAAGAGCCCAGATGTCCATCGACAGACGAATGGGTAAAGAAGGTGTGGTGTATATATACACGATAGAATATTACTCATCCATCAAAAAGAATGAAATCTTGCTATTTGCAATGACATGGATAGAACTAGAGGGTATTATGCTAAGCAAAATAAGTCAGAGAAAGACAAATACCAGATGGTTTCACTCATATGTGGAATTTAAGAAACAAAACAGATGAATATAGGGGAAGAGAAGGAAAGACAAAATAAAATAAAAACAGAGGGACTATAAGACACCATAAGAGACTCTTATCTACAGGAAACAAACTGAGGGCTGCTGAAGGGGGGGTATGGGGTAATTGGGTAATGGTCATTAAGGTGGGCACTTGATATAATGAGCATTGAGTGTTATATGCAACTGATGAATCACTAAATTCTACCCCTGAAACTAATGATACACTCTACGTTAAGTTGAATTTAAATAAAAAAATTTTTTAAAGGAATAAAAAATAAATTAAAAAAACAGCCTGAAAAAAAAACCCACAATAGAACAGATCAATGAAACCAGGGGCAGGTTCTTTAAAAAAATTTAATAAAATTGATAAACCTCTAGCCAGACTTATCAAAAAGTAAAGACTCAAATAAATAAAATCACAAATGAGAGAGAAGAAGTAACAACCAACACCACAGAAATATAAACTATTATATGAAATATTATGAAAAACTATATGTTCACAAACTGGACAAACTGGAAGAAATGGATAAATTCCTAGAAACATATAAACTGTCAAAACTGAAAGAGCAAAAAATAGAAAACTCGAACAGAATAACCAGGAAAAAAATTGAATCAGTAATCCAAAAACTCCCAACAAACAGGGGTGCCTCTGTGGCTCAGTCAGTGAAGCATCTGTCTTCAGCTCAGGCCATGATCCCAGGGTCCTGGGATTGAGCCCCACATCAGGCTCCCTGCTCATCAGGGAGTCTGCTTCTCCCTCTGCCCCCACCCCCACTCATGCTTTGTGCTGTCTCTCTCTCTCTCTCTGAAATAAATAAATAACATCTTAAAAAAGCAACAAGAAGAACAAAAACAAACTCCCAACAAACAAAAAAGTCCAGAACCAGTTGGTTTCATAGGTGAATTCTACCAAACACTTAAAGAGTTGATACCTATTCTTCTCAAACTATTCCAAAAAATAGCAAAGGAAGGAAAGCTTCCAAACTCTATGTGGCCAGCATTACTCTAATACCAAAACCAGATAAAGATTCCACTGAAAAAGAGAAGTACAGGCCAATATCCCTGATGAAAATGGGTGCAAAAATTCTCCATAAAATACTAGCAAACATAATCCAAAAATATATCTTAAAAAATCATTCCTCATGTTCAAGTGGGATTTATTCTCAGGTTTCCAGGATGGTTCGATATTCACAAATCAATCAGTGTGATATACCACATTAATAAAAGAAAGGATAAGAACAATATTATCATTTCAAAAGATGCAGAAAGAGCATTTGAAAGTATAACATCCATTCATGATAAAAACCCTCAAAAAGTAGGTGTAGATGGAACATACCTCAACATCATAAAGGTTATATACAAAAGACCCACAACTAATATCATCCCCAATGGGGAAAAACTAAAAGCTTTCCCCCTAAGATCAGGACCAAGATAAGGATGTCCACAGTCACTGCTGTTATTTAACATCATACTAGAAGAGCTAGCCACAGCAATCAGACAAGAGAAAGAAAGAAAAGCCAGCCAAATCTGCAAGGAAGAAGGAAAACTTCCGCTATTTGCAGATGACATGATACTCTATATAGGAAGGCTTAAAATTGTAAAGATGACAATACTACCTAAACCAGTCTGCAGGTTCAATGCAATCCCTATCAAAATCCCAACAACATTTTTTTTTTGCAGAAATGGAAAAACCTATTCTAAAATTCATATGGTATTTCAAGGGATCCTGAATAAGAAAAGTCTTGAAATACAACAAATCTGAACACTTCCCTATGTTAAAAACTTATTATAAACCTACAGTAATCAAAACTGTGTTAATGGCATGAAGATAGACATACAAATGGAATACAAGAGAGAGCACAGAAATAAATCTCCTCATAGAGTCAACTGATTTTCAGCAAGGATGCCAAGGCCATTCACTGGAGGGCGGCCGGGGTGGGAGGGAGGTAATGAAAGTCTTTTCAACAAAAGGTGCTGTCTAGGAAAACTGGATGTCCACATGCAAAAGAATAAAGCTGGAACCTTACATTAAACATATAGAAAAATTAACTTTAAATGGATCAGGAGCCTAAGTTTTATATTTAAAGCTATAAAATTGTTAGAAGAAAACCCAAGGGAAAATCTTCATGAGCTTAGATCTGGAAACGGTTTTAAAAATATGATATTAAATGTGCAGGGAACAAAAGATAAATCACGGTAAGAGTACCACTTTTTAACACCCACTAGAATGGTCACAATTTAAAACAACAGAAAATGGTAAGTGTTGAGAACATGGAGAAATTTAAACCTTGTACCTTGTGGGGGTACTGTAAAGTGGCTTGGCTGCTGTGGAAAACAGTTTGGCAATTCCTCAAGAAGTTGTACACAGAATTATGATACGATCCAGCAATCCTACTCCTAGGTACGTACTCAAAAGAACTGAAATCACGGGCTCAAACAGATACTGTACGCCAATGTTCATGACAGATTTGTTCAAATGGCCCAAAGGTGGAAAAGACCCAATTGTCCATGCACAGATAAATGGATTTTGAAAAATGTGGTACAGATACACAATGGAATAGTATGCAGCCATAAAAAGGAAGTTCCGATACATGCTACAACAGGAATGAACCCTGAAAACATTATGCTAAGTGAAATAAGCTAGATGAAAAAGGACAAATATTGTATGATTTGCTTCTATGTTGTCCCTGGAATAAGCAAATTCATGAAGTCCATAGAGGTTCCCAGGGGCTGGGTGAAGGGAAAGTGGGGAGTTACCGCTTAATGGGTATAAAGTGTTTGGGTGATGAAAAAGTTCTGAAAGTGGTGGTGATGATTACACACTGTCATGTCTTCCTAATGCCACTCAACTGGGATAAAATAAAATAACTGGGATATTAAATCTTCATGTATATATTTTAATAGACTTTATTTTAGTTTACTTTTTTAGAGAGAGAGTGAGCAGGGGCGGGGAGAGGGAGAGAGACAATCTCAAGCAGGCTCCACCCTCAGCACAGAGCTGGACTCAGGGCTCAATCTCACCACCCTGAGATCACGACCTGAGCCGAAATCAAGAGTCAGACACCGAACCGACTGTACCACCAGTCGCCCCCTAATAGACTATCTATAAAAGACATTTTAGGTATGCAGCAAAACAGCAGAAAATACAGAGAATCCCCCAATTCCCCGCATTCCCATAGTGCCTCCCCCACCACTGACAGCCCCACACCAAAGGGGTCATTTGTTACAATCAATGAACCTTCACTGACACTTCATTATCACCCAAGGCCTGTAGTTTACATTAGGGTTCACTGCTGGTTTCGTACACTTCATGGGCTTTGACAAATGTATAACAACATGGACCCGCCATTACAGTGTTGTAGTTTCATTGCCCTAAAAGTCCTCTGAGCTCCACCTAGTCCCTCCTCCTAATCCTCTTAACTGATCTTACTGTGCCCGTAATTTTGGCTTTTTCAGAACATTACTGTCTCGGTCAGTTGAGGCTGCTGTAACAAAAAGACCACCGTCTAGGCAGCTTAAACAACCACCTATCCCTCACAGTTCTGGAGGCGGCAAGTCCGAGATCCAGGCATGGCGAATTCTCTGTTTGGTGAGACCTTGCTTTGGAGCTGGCTGTCTTCTCGCAGTGTCCTCATACTGCCAAGACTGGTAGAGCTCTGGGGTCTCTTTCATCAGGGCACTAATCCCATTCGAGAGGGCTCTACCTTCATGACCGAATTACTTCTCAAACACCCCACCCCCTAATAGCATCCTGTTGAGGGGTAGGATTTCAGCATGGGAACTGTGCGGGGACACAAACATTCAGTCCATGGTAGTTGTACAGTTGAAATAATTCAAGATCTAGCCCTTTCAGATTGGCTTCTTTTACTTAGGGAGATGCATTTAAGGATCCCACGTGTTCTTTCATGGCCTGATAGCGCATGTCTTCTTGGTACTGAATCGTGCTCTGTTCCTGGCATGGACCATAGTTCCTTCCTTCTCTGTATATCCACGTTTCTGGCCTGACCGTCCCTTGCTGTCTGGGCTCTGGTCTCTCAGCCTCAAACTTCTGATTTTACTCCCTTAGAGTGTCCCAGCTCCGCCATTTTGCTACCAGGCTGGTCAGTGGGCTTCTGTCAACCTGGGCCAGGAAATGAGTCATGGGCATGGAAGGAGGACAGAATGCATGGTCAGTAGCTCAGATCCCTGAGGGGTTCTCCTATTGGAGCTGGATCAGCACTCCTGAAAACCTGAAAACCGCCATGAACCCATCTCCAATCAGACGACGGAAAAAGGGGATACTGTAGACTCTTCCCTTGTCTCCATCAGGTCCGTGTGGTTTAAAAGCTTAAGAAATGCATGACATACAACCAAATACAACAGCTCCAGGACCAATTGGGAGGACAGAGGAAAGCTTAAATAAGGACATGAGCAAAACAGTGTATAGAAAAGATGGATCTGAAGATGTTGAGATCGAAGGACCAATCTAGAAATCACGGCTGTCATCTCAACATAAGGAAATGAAAGTCTGGCCTGGGGTAAGGGCTGGGGGTTTGGCAAAGGCTAGGAGAGGTAAAGTCCGGATCCTTAAAACATCTTAAATATTTGGCTTATCTGTGCCATAATTTTCTGAGGCTGACATGATACAGTTCGTAAGCTAGACACAGGTATGTGTGACCCATCACAATCCACCTACCCATGCCACCAACCTCTTCACCCCCGGTCACTGTGTCACAAGCAGGAGGTAGAGTTTGAGCTCAGACCTTGCCCTCTCAGATGGGTAATAAAGACGGCCTCTGCGAAGGTCTGCACTGGCCACTTCGAAGTTCTTCTGGAGAGACTTTGTGAGGCAAGACTGGAAAACCTGGGACATGGACGTCTTCCTCCGGAGAGGAAGAGGGAATGAGGGAGGTTAAATGCGCGGTCCAAGGTGGTGGGGGTGTGCATAACAGAAGGGACACTGTTGAACTTGGAGTACGATGTGACACGTCCGGGAAGCAAGTAAGGAGACTATTGGAAAAGAGGCTACTGGGGTGCAAATAGGGGGCTGAGTGTGGGGGGGGTCCAGCGCTCTCAGGGCCCACCTTCAGTGAGGGAGGAGGGAGTGAGGAGTGGGGCCTGGGAAGGAGGGGACCGGCTCGTGAGACAAGGGACACAGGGGCTCGCCCGGTTCCTCGCCTCTCCTTCAACATTCTCTCTCTCCCTCTAATCCATGCTCTTGTCTTCCCTGAGGCTTCTCCGCAGGCACCCTAACCTCCCCCATGGCACATTTTGAGGTCACTCGGTCCAGCTCATGGAACATTCTACCCTAATCCGTGGGGGAGAGTCTGCCACAACCGCCTCTCCTATTGAGGGATGTGCTTGCAGGGCTGGCTGTTGTCTGCATGCCTGTTGGGGGGGACCCCACGCCGACCATACCCCCCAACTTCCCATCCAGCATCTCGCTCCCCCTTGGCAGCAAGCTCAAAGCTCCCGCAGGAATCCTGGTGGCATATCCTCCAGCTGACTTAGAGCTTTGCTCTTTCTCCTTCGGTGTCCCACACAAGTCCAGGGAGGGGCACTTACGCCACATTCGCCGGGAGCCCTGTCCACTGCAGCTGGGTGACACGGTGGCCCCGGAACGGGAAGAGAGAGGACCGAGGGTTCCCAGGCCAGGCCTTCTCTTTCGGCCAATTTAGCTCTAGGCTGGAGCCCACCAGGGGGCCTACCCATCTTCCCCCTACAGCAGCCACCGCAGGTCCTGTTGTTCCGTCGCTGGCCCCCAGGGGGCTCTCTGTTTCAACTGCGGGTGACAAATTCCGGAATTAAAATGTGTGGTCCCCGGCCTCACCTGTTGGCCAGGTGGGCCCCCTTTCCCATTTTGTGGACTGGCTGGAATCAAAGCAATAACACGGGTTCTTCAAACAGACGACAGCTGTCGCTTTTAGGGGAAAGGGTCCACTGTGACAGCACGAGCCCACATGTGCCGGGTAATGAGGAAGATCGCCCTGCTGGTTCTGCAAATCAGGGATTCCAAGAGTGCCCCCCCTTTTCTATCCTCGATGTGGTGTTCTTGCCATGTTTTAAAAAAACCAAACCAGCATATTATATATAAGTACTGTTTACTGCATCCTTTTTTAAAAAATATTTTATTTATTTATTAGACAGAGAGATCACAAGTAGGCAGAGAGGCAGGCAGAGAGAGAGGAGGGAAGCAGGCTCCCCGCCTAGAAGAGAGCCCGATGCGGGGCTCGATTCATGACTTGAGCCGAAGGCAGAATCTTAACCCACTGAGCCCCGCAGGCGCCCCTACATATCCTTTTTAATGCAGTTAAATTTTGCTCTCTCACGTTGTGCAAAAGTAAAGCTTGAGATTTGCTTGTTTTATTTTAAATGTTTTCTACATATTCTTGTCTCTCCGTTTCCTATATGATCAATTGCTGATGTCTGCCTCCTCCTGCTCTCTGTACTGTTGAAACCGTACTTCTCTTTCTACATTTACAGAACTGAATCCTTAACCCATTCATTGCGGCGGCCGTCAGCTTCAGGTATGAGGGACCCAGGAGGTGGGGGGCTTGTTTTTCTTATAGAAGGTGTGGGTAGTAGGCTGTCCACAGCCACTGGCCTTTGTGGTTTTTATCTTCGTGTCACAAACGGCTTCTGAGTCCCCAGGCAGCCAGAGAGAGTCAAGGAGAGAGACGTCTGTTCTTTGTTCTTATTTCTTTTTTGCGGGGGCGGGGGGGCACTGGCTTTGTCAAGCAACTGTGCTCTGATGACTCCTGTCTCTTCTAGGGAAGATCTCACTGCCGAAAAGCACATAGCTCACAAGTGCACAGTTTGGTGACTTGTCCCGGGGGGAGCATCCCCATGGAACTAATATTCATTCAAGAAATAGAAACGTCCAGCATCCCAAAAGTCCTCTCGTGGCATCTTCTCCAATCGCGTCTCTTTTCTACCTCCTCAAAGCTAACTGTCAGTTTCAGTTTTAGCACCGTAGATAGTCTGGTATTAATGGAATCACACAGTAGATCGTCTTTTGGTCTGGCTCTTCTTTTTCGCTCAACATTTGTTTCTGAGGTTCATCTAACTTGCATTTAGCAAGAATTTGTTTACTTTCTTTTTAAAAAAATATTTTATTTATTTATCAGAGCTCACAAGGCTCCCCACCAAGCAGAGAGCCCGACGTGGGGCTCGATCCCAGGACCCTGAGATCATGACCCGAGTGAAAAGCAGAGGCTTAACCCACTGAGCCCCCCAGGTGCCCCAAGAATTTGTTTGCTTTCATTGCTATGTAAGGTTTGCCTGGCTGTTACAAATGTTACCAGTCTTTTAAAATCACAAACTCTTGTTTTTTAAATATTCCCGGTTATGACTTTGTTTCTGTTTTATTAATTTCTGCTCATTACTATTTGCTCTTTTCTACTTTCTTTGAGTTCATTTGGTGTTATTTTTCCGACTTCATGCGATGGTACTCAAATGGTTGCTACTGAGCCTGGACTTTTTTCTGGTTTCATTTAGTGTTATAAATCTTCCTTTAAACATGGTTCTAGCTGCATGTTTTGACATATATTTTCATTTATATTTAGTTAAAATACTTTTTAATTTGCAGTATTTTTTTATAGACCCATGGTTTTATGATGGTTCTTTTTGTTGTTGTTGTTGTTGTTGAGCATCCTGCTTCATTTCCCTGTATTTGAGATTTTTTAATGATATTTATATCATTTGATTCTAAATAATACAATTTTGGTCAAAAAAGTTACTCTGCATGACAAAATCCTTTGAAATTTATTGTGCCCCTATTTCTTCAATTATGGGAAATGCTGCACATGTACTTGGATATATATCACATGTTTTAGGTCAAATTAGTTACTTATGACTTTTATGACCTCACTGATTTTCTGTCTACTCGTTGCATGGGCTACTGAGATAGGTGTGACATGATTCCTTTCTAAAACTGAGGATGTGTATATTTTTCATTATGGTTATGCCAATTTTCACTTTATCTATTCTCAGACGATGTTATTAGGTACAAAGCAAATTTAGAATTATGGTATCTTTCTGGTGGGTCTTCAAACTAGATCAGCCTCTTTGCTGTTAATGTCTAATGTTGTATTTTTCTCTTTTTACTTCTGGTATTTCCGTATCCATAAGCCAGCCCCCTTTCAGAGAGTATGTGGGTCTCCTGTGAGTTCTCTGCTGTTACAAGGAATGCCACCATGAGGAGTTTCACACTTACATTTCTTCTTTCTGTCCACATACTTTGGGGATGGATTCCTACAAGTGGGATTTCTATCTCGAAAGGCAAATTCATGTATGATTTAGCCACAGATTGCCAAATTCCCATTTTGCATTCACACCAACATGCATGAGTGTCAGTTTCCCTAAAGTCTTGCCAACAGAGGATTGACAAACTTTTAGATTTTCGCAAATCTGACAGGAGAGAAATGACACTTTGGTATGATTCTAATTTGCATTTCCCCTATTATGAGCAAGATGGAAAATCTTTTCTTCTAAGGGCCATTTAAATTTTTTTTCCTATAAACTATATATATATGTTTCACTCATTTTTTTCCTATAGGGTTCCTGGTCTTTTTCTTCTTAAATTTTGTAAGTTCAGTATATAGTAAAGATAATAGCCTTTTGTGGTACAAGTTGCAAATTATTTCCTAGCTTACCACCTTTTTACTTCATTTGTGGGGTTTTGCTGTGCAGGTTTGTTTATTTGTTTTGTAATTACACAGTCAAGTTCATCTTCTTGCTTTATGGCTGCTGGAATTTTGGTCAGGGTTACAGAAGTTTTCCCACTGCCAAATTCTGCAAGAATTCACCCATACTTTCTATTACCACTTACAGGGGTGGGGGTGGGGATTATTTGTTTGCTATTGTTTTTTCACATTAAGTCACTTGACTCATTTCAAAATTTCCCTAATTTATGAAAGGCATAGGCTGGGTCCCTCATGTTTGGCTTAATATAGATACTACTATAGAATATAGATAAATTATACATATTTATTACATATTTATGTATTTGTTTATACATTACTGTATATTATATAAAATACATATATTATGACATATTATAATACATAATATATAATACATATTATATATAATTGATATGGGTATATCAATATCAATAATATCAATATACAATCAATATTATATATAATGTATATTATATTATATTATGGTATATCTATAATGACTGGTGGTAAGTACTGAATATTTATGTACTGTAGAACTAAGATGAAAACAGTGGTGGGAATAAAGGTCACATAATAGAATATAAATACTTTGTTTTACAATGTGGAAATTCTACTTTACATATATATAACTATATATACATATATATGGTATATATATATACCATTGTGCAATCAGCTGAGAGGGTCTAGAAGCAATGACACTCCAAAAGCAACATGCTCAGAACTTGGATTTAAATGCCATGCTCCAGTAAAAAGAATTACGGCTACTTAGGGAGATGACTGATTCTAGGACCAGAGCAGAAACTATACAAGACTAGCTTAGAGTATTTTGTCATGGGAGAAAGTAAGGAAATGCTCACACACACACACGCGCACGCACACAAAATGATGGGTATACTTTAGGCAACATAGGAACCTACTGAAAACGTTTCTAATGGCCAAAGCTGAAACAATTTGAGCAACAAAATGAATAAAGCAGTATTAGGTTATAATTCAAATTATAAAATAAATATTTATGAGTGCATAGTCATGATACAAATAAATGAATAAGAAATAAATAAGAAAATAAATAAATAAATAAGAAAATACGAATTCCAAATAATTTATGTAGATACTCTGCTGTGAAGAAGAGAGCGCATAACTCCCCACCCTTTAAGTGTGGACTACTCATCGTAACTTCCTTCCAAAGAGTACAATATGGGAAGGGGGTTAAAGAGTAACTTTACAGGGGAGAAGCCGGACAAAAAAAAACCCTGATCAATAGTGGTAAGTCATACGGATCACATGTACCCTTGATATGACAGGAATGGCATTTTATGCCTATGGGCTTCCTCCTCCAAACTCATAACCTCCATCTAATCATGAGAAAAAAATGTCAGACAAATCTCAATATAGGGATATTCTACAAAATACCTGACGAGCATGTCTCAAAACTGTCGAGGTCTGGACAGATCGTCCGAACAGAAAATTGACAAGGAAACAGTGGCTTTGAATGACACATTGGACCAGATGGATCTAACAGATATAGTCAGAACATTTAGAACATTCCATCTGGAAACAGCAGAATACACATTATTTTCAAGTGCACGTGGAATATTCTCCAGAATAAATCACATATTAGGCCACAAAACAAGTCTCAACAAATTCAAAAAGACTGAAGTCACCATTCATCTCTTCTGATTACAATGCCATGAAATCGGAAATCAACCACTGTGGAGTTATTCTTAGAAAAATGTACTGTTAAATCCCAAGAGGTGACTTGGAAGCAGCTGAGACATCATCAGCACTCCTGTTCTCAGGCTATTCAATGCAATGGCCTGGTAGGAGCAGGATCCCATCATCTCCATGGAAGAGAGCTTAACCAACTGAACCAGCCAGGTGTCCCAAAGCAAGAAAAATTTTAAATAAACAACCTAACCGTACACCTATAAGAGCTAGAAAAGAAGAATAAACAAAACCCAAAAACAGTAGAAGGAAGGAAATGATAAAGATGAGGGCAGAAATAAAGAAATAGAAACTAAAAAACCAAAAGAACAGAACAAAGAAACCAGGAGCTGGTTCTTTGAAGAGATCAACAAAATTGATAAACTTTTAGCCAGACTCATAAAAAAAAAAAAACAGGAGGTGGCGAGGTAGGGGGAGAGGACTCAAACAAAATCAGAAATGGAAGAGGAGAAATAACAACCAGCACCACAGAAATACAAAGGTTTATAAAAGAACATTTTGAAAGATTATATGCCAACAAATTGGACAACCTAGAAGAAATGGGTAAATTTCTAAAAACATGTAACCTCGTAAATCAATCAATGTGATACAACAAATTAATATGAGAAGAGAGAAGAACCACATGGTCCTCTCAATTGATGCAGAAAAAGCATTTGACAAAATCCAACATCCGTTCCTGATTAAAACGCTTCAAAGTATAGGGATAGAGGGAACATTCCTGAACCTCATCAAATCTATGAAAGACCCACAGCAAATATCATCCTCAATGGGAAAAAGCTTGCAGCCTTCCCGTTGAGATCAGGAACAAGACAAGGATGCCCACTTTCACCACTCTTATTCAACATAGTATTAGAAGTCCTAGCAACAGCAATCAGACAACAGAGAGAAATAAAAGGTATCCAAATTGGTAATGAAGAAGTCAAACTCTCTCTCTTCGCAGATGACATGATTCTTTATATGGAAAACCCAAAAGACTCCACCCCCAAACTACTAGAACTCATACAGCAATTCAGCAGCGTGGCAGGATACAAAGTCAATGTGCAGAAATCAGTGGCTTTCTTATACACTAACAATGAAAATACAGAAAGGGAAATTAGAGAATCGATTCCATTTACTATAGCACCAAGAACCATAAGATACCTGGGAATAAACCTAACTAAAGAGGTAAAGGATCTATACTTGAGGAACTATAGAACACTCATGAAAGAAATTGAAGAAGACACAAAAAGATGGAAGACCATTCCATGCTCTTGGATCGGAAGAATAAACATTGTTAAAATGTCTATACTGCCTAGAGCAATCTATACTTTTAATGCCATTCCGATCAAAATTCCACCGGCATTCTTCAAAGAGCTGGAGCAAATAATCCTAAAATTTGTATGGAATCAGAAGAGACCCCGAATCGCTAAGGAAATGTTGAAAAACAAAAATAAAGCTGGCGGCATCACCTTACCTGATTTCAAGCTTTATTACAAAGCTGTGATCACCAAGACAGCATGGTACTGGCATAAAAACAGACACATAGACCAGTGGAACAGAGTAGAGAGCCCTGATATGGACCCTCAACTCTATGGTCAATTAATCTTCGACAAAACAGGAAAAAATATACAGTGGAAAAAAGAGAGTCTCTTCAATAAATGGTGCTGGGAAAACTGGACAGCTATATGTAGAAGAATGAAACTCGACCATTCTCTTACACCGTACACAAAGATCAACTCAAAATGGATAAAAGACCTCAACGTGAGACAGGAATCTATCAGAATCTTAGAGGAGAACATAGGCAGTAATCTCTTCGATATCAGCCACAGCAACTTCTTTCAAGATACGTCTCCAAAGGCAAAGGAAACAAAAGCGAAAATAAACTTCTGGGACTTCATCAAAATCAAAAGCTTCTGCACAGCAAAGGAAACAGTCAAAAAAACAAAGAGGCAACCCACGGAATGGGAGAAGATATTTGCAAATGACAGTACAGACAAAAGGTTGATATCCAGGATCTATAATGAACTCCTCAAACTCAACCCACACGAAACAGACAAACACATCAAAAAATGGGCAGAAGATATGAACAGACACTTCTCCAATCAAGAAATACAAATGGCTATCAGACACATGAAAAAATGCTCATCATCATTAGCCCTCAGGGAGATTCAAATTAAAACCACATTGAGATATCACCTTATACCAGTTAGACTGGCCAAAATTAACAAAACAGGAAACAACATGTGTTGGAGAGGATGTGGAGAAAGGGGAACCCTCTTACACTGTTGGTGGGAATGCAAGTTGGTGCAGCCTCTTCGGAGAACAGTGTGGAGATTCCTCAAGAAATTAAAAATAGAGCTTCCCTACGACCCTGCAATTGCACTCCTGGGTATTTACCCCAAAGATACAGATGTCGTGAAAAGAAGGGCCATCTGTACCCCAATGTTTATAGCAGCAATGGCCACAGTCGCCAAACTATGGAAAGAACCAAGATGCCCTTCAACGGATGAATGGATAAGGAAGATGTGGTCCATATACACTATGGAGTATTATGCCTCCGTCAGAAAGGACGAATATCCAACTTTTGTAGCAACATGGATGGGACTGGAAGAGATTATGCTGAGTGAAATCAGTCAAGCAGAGACAGTCAATTATCATATGGTTTCACTCATTTGTGGAGCATAACCAATAGCATGGAGGACAAGGGGCGTTAGAGAGTAGTAGGGAATTTGGGTAAATTGGAAGGGGAGGTGAACCATGAGAGACTATGGACTCTGAAAAACAGTCTGAGGGGTTTGAAGTGGCGGGGGGGTGGGAGGTTGGGGTACCAGGTGGTGGGTATTATAGAGGGCACAGCTTGCATGGAGCACTGGGTGTGGTGAAAAAATAATGAATACTGTTTTTCTGAAAATAAATAAATTGGGAGAAAAAAAAAAAACATGTAACCTCCCAAGATTGAATCAGGAAGAAATAGAAAATTTGAGAGGCTGATTACCAGCAATGAAATTGAACCAGTAACCAAAAAAACTCCCATCAAACAAAAGTACAGGTCCAGATAGTTTCACAGGTGAATTCTGCCAAACATTTAAAGAAGAGTTAATACCTGTTCTTCTCAAAGTCCTCAAAAAAAAAAAAAAGAAAGAAAGAAAAGAAAAGAAAAAGAAGGAAAGCTTCCAAATTTATTCTATGAGGTCAGCATTACCCTGATACCAAAACCAGTATCCCTGATGAACACAGATGCAAAAATCCTCAACAAAATATTAGCAAACCCAATCTAACAATACCTTAAAAAGTCATTCACCACAATGCAAGGTGGTTCAATATTCACAAATCAATCACTGGGATACATCACATTAACAAGAGAAAGATTAAAACCATATGATCACTTCAATAAGTGCATTTAACAAAGTACAACATCCATTCATGATAAAAACCCTCAATAAAGTAGTTTTAGAGGGAAAATACCTCAACACAATAAAGGCCATATACAAAAACCTTGCAGCTAACATCATACAAAATGGTGAAAAACTGAGAGCTTCTCCCCTAAGGTCAGGAACAAAATAAGGATGTCCACTCTCATTCAACATAGTACTGGAGGTCCTAGCTGTAGCAATCAGACAAGAAAAAGAAATAAAAGGCATCCAAGTTGCTAAGAAAAAAGTAAAACTTTCATTATTTGCAGATGACTGAAAACCCTAAAGACTCTCTCCAAAAGCTACTACAACTGTTAAATGAATACAGGAAGGTTACAGGATACAAAATCAATATACAGAAATCCCATTGCATTTCTACACACTAATAATGAAGTAGGTGAAACCGAAATTAAGAAAACAATCCCATTTACAATTGCACCAAAAAGAATAAAATACCTGGAAATAAATTTAACCAAGGAGGTAAAAGACACAAACAAGTGAAAAGATATTCCATATTGATGGATTGGAAAAAGAAATATTGTTAAAATATCCATACTAGCCAAAGCAATCTACAGATTTAATGCAATCCCTATCAAAATACAAACAGCATTTTTCACCAAACTAGAACAGTCCTAAAATTTGTGTGGAACCACAAAAGACCTCAAATAGCCATGGCAATCTAGAAAGAGAAGAAAAAAACTGGAGGTATCACAATCCCAGATATCAAGATATACTATAAAGCTACAGTAATCAAAACAGTATGGTACTGGCACAAAAACAGACACTAGATCAATGGAACAGAATAGAAAGCCCCCAAATAAACCCACACTTACATGGTCAATGAATCTTCAACAAAGTAGGAAAGAATATCTAGTGGGGAAAAAGTCTCTTCAACAAATGGTGTTGGGAAAGCTGGGTAGCTCCATGCAAAAGAACGAAACTAGACCACTTTCGTACACCATACACAAACATAAATTCAAAGGGATTAAAGACCTACATGTGAGACCTGAAACCATAGAAATCCTGGAAGAGAACACGGGCAATAATGCCTCTGATGTCAGCCATAACAACATTTTTCTAGACATGTCTCCTGAGGCGAGGGGAACAAAAGCAAAAATAAACTACTGGGACCACATCAAAATAAAAAGCTCCTACAGCAAAGGAAACAATCACAAAACTAAGAGACAACCTACTGAATAGGAGAAGATACTTTTAAATGATAGATCCAATAAAGAGTCAGTATCCAAAATATATAAAGAACTTATAAAACTCAACACCAAAAAACAAATAATCCAGTTAAAAATTGGGCAAAAGACATGAACAGGCATTTCTCCAGCGAAGACATCCAAATGGTCAACAGACACGTCAGAAGATGTTCCACATCGCTCACGGGCAGAGAAATGCAAATCAGAACCACGATGAGCCATCCTCTGACACTTGTACGAACGGCTAGAATCAAAAATACAAAAAACAAGTTTGGGGATTAGTTTACCCTGGTGTTCAACAGACATTGTTATTATTATTTTTTAATGAATCCAGTAAACAAACCAAGTATTTTTCTACCATTATCCTTCTATTTCTCCGAAACAAGCAACCAGGCCTTCCAGCAGGGGTTTCTTTGAATCTCTACTCGTGGCCTCCCACAGTAGAGCTGAGGGGATCCAACCCCACCTCATTTCCCCTCGCCGGAGGCCTGTGTGGGCCTCAGAGAGCCGTCCCATGAGCACTTCCAGTGGGGCCTCTAACCCCGGGCCTTCCCAACAATCTTACCCTTCCTTCCCAATACCCACTTCCATGGCTCCTTCAACCTGCTCCCTTTATCCTGTGCCATGACTTTTCCCTCTTATCTTCCCACATATCTCTCTTATTTATCTCCCAACTTTGTCTTCTATGTCTCCAAACACCAAGTAACCGCCCCATCCCCAGGCATCATCACTGTGCACACTCGCTAGGGAACAACTATGGTGCCCATGCCCTGTGCCAGGCCCTGAGATAAACAGAATGAGGCAGAGTCTCCGCACATGGGAAACTCCAGGAGGAAAACATGGATCTAAAGAGATTTATGTAAAGACGGACTAGCATCCTCAGGTTTTGGAAGGGAGATACCACGAAGACTGGAGGTGGTCAGAAAATGCTTCTTGTTAGAGATAAGGCATTGATGGGGAGCAGAGAGCTAGCTGAGGACAGGCAGAGGACAGGCTGACACCCCACAACAGCAGCTCCTGTCCCGTGCTTTAATAAACCACCATTTTGCCCCAAAGATGTCTCAAGAATTCTTTCTTGGTCATCGGCTCTGGACCTCATCCCGCTGAGCCTCCCGTGTATTCCAAAACCCCATCAGCATGACTGGGTTTTGAGCTAGGAAGAAAAGCTCTTGGACAAGTTCAGAGAAAGGGAATCAGAATCTCAGACCGAGTCAGTGGCCTGAGCAGAGATCCAGGAGCCAAGAAGTACAAGGTGTTTTAGCACAATAGTTAAATTATTTAGGCTAGAATAAAAAAGGTGGTATGGGAAAGCTGTGGAGGTGAGATTAGAAAGATAACTTGGTGCCAGACTAGGAGAGGCCCAGCTGCCAGGCTGAGGAGCTGGGCAGTGGTGGGTAAGCAAGAAAAAGATTTCTAGGTTGAGGAAGAACAGAGGACTCAGATTTCCGGCTGGGCAGTGGTGGGTAAGCAAGAAAAAGATTTCTAGGTTGAGGAAGAACAGAGGACTCAGATTTCCGTAGTGATTACGAAGGCTGGTGTGGCAAACAAATGTCTTTTAAACATATGAAAAGAGTTTTCAACCTCATTCACAGTAAGACAAAAGCAAATGAAAAGACACCAAGGTACTATTGTTCCACTAATCAGACGGGGGGGGGGGTAATTAATAATAATAAAAGTAACACTCTCTTGCTATGTCCCATTCATTGTTAAGTGCTTTATTTTTTTTAAGGTTTTATTTATTTATTTGACAGACAGAGATCACAAGTAGGCAGAGAGGCAGGCAGAGAAAGAGGGGGAAGCAGGCCCCCTGCTGAGCAGAGAGCCCGATGTGGGGCTCGATCCCAGGACCCTGAGATCATGACCTGAGGCGAAGGCAGAGGTTTTAACCCACTGAGCCGTCCAGGTGTCCCATTAAGTGCTTTAGACACACTAACTCATGTGTGTGTGTGTGTGTGTGTGTGTGTTAGCACACTCTCGTGTGTGTAACAGGATAACAGGTAGTCACAGTCTCATACAGTGCTAGGGGATTATGTTTATTGAGTAGAGCTCCTGAGGAGGGCGACTGGGAATATCTAACAAGATTACAGACCTGTATCTCCTTTGAGACAGCAGTAATGTCTCTGAAACGTCAGTATTCAAACACACTTGCACACAGGCGAAATAATGTGAGTAGAAGGTTAATCACCATCTCGTTCGCTTTAGTAGAAAACCAGGAAAACATCTAAATGTCCGTCAGCAGATGACTGGTTGCGTACGTTACAGTAAATTCGTACGATGGAATATTCCAGAAAGACTATACAAGAAATGAATACGGTGGTCTCCAGGAAGGAGGCCTGTGGGAATTAGACAGGGACAGGAAGAAGATTCTTCATTCTATCCCTTGTAATTCATTCTACAAATTGAAGGGGAACTAGTTCATTTATAAGTTCTTGGACGCAGTGTGCATTGGTACCATAATATGGAAACAATTTGCCTCTGAGTATGCAGAAACATAAAAATATACATGACCTTTCCCCATTAATTTTTTTAAAGATTTTAAGTCATCTCAACACCCAACGTGGGGCTTACACCCACAACCCTGAAGTCAAGAGCTGCGCGCTCCAGTGACTACGCCGGCCAGGGGCCTTGCCCGTGAATCCTTCTCCTGGAAACTGACTCTACTTTCCAGAAAAACCGACTTTATTTTCCCAGGGAAAATCTGCAAAACGATTTTTTAACACGAAGAGTCATTCCTCCTAAAGGTAACACCGAGAAAGCCTGAGTCAGGCATTGTAATCTACTACACGGAGTAAACAATTGAAAACAACAGTCATAAAAACCAGGTTTCCTAAAACTGCCTTCCAATCCAGACGAGACGAGTCGGAGCACCTGACAGTGCTGGAGGTAAGGAAGCGCTAAAAAATAAAAATAATCAGGGAAATACAAACCCGAAGCACAACGAGATACCACCTTGCACCCGTGAGAACGGCAAAAATTAACAAGTCAGGAACGACATGCTGGTGAGGATGAGGAGAAAGGGAACCCCTCCTACACTGCTGGTGGGAATGCAAGCTGGGGCAGCCACTCTGGAAACAGCATGGAGGTTCCTCAAGATGTTAATAATAGAGCTGCCCGATGACCCAGCAGTTTCACTACTGGGTATTTGCCCCAAAGATCCAGAGGTAGTGAAAAGAAGGGCACCTGCTCCCCAGTGTTCATAGCAGCAATGTCCATGATCACCAAACTGTGAAAACAGCCGAGATGTCCCTCCACAGATGAATAAGTAAGGAAGATGTGGGTGGGGGGGCAGGGGGGCAGCTGCCCAAACCTCTCCTGCCAGCCCAAATCCTCTTCCACTCTCCCCATGAAAGATCCACTGCACTTGCTGGAATGGCTCCTTCCCTTTGTGCCAAACTCTTCCTGCCTGCAGGTATTCTGTGCCCAGGCCACATCTTGACTTTGCTGTAAGACAGGTCATACCCTTTGCTTCTGTGCAGCAGGTGCAAATACAATTGCCCAGGGCAGGTTAGGTCCACCAAGGGCTGGATACCCATGTGAATCCCTTTACCACCTTCTCACTGCCTGTGCACCTGCATCAGCGAGACCCAGGCTGGTTCTCTTGAGCCCGGCATCCCAAAATGAGACCACAAGGAGGCAGGAGTGAGGCCAAGGCCCGGCTGAGGGAAAGCTAACTCAGTGTGTGTGGGGATTCCTGGACCTCTGTGCATCTGGACGCAGAGAGGAACACGGTGCTGCAGGCCAGGATCCCTCTTTATCCTTCTTTCAACACCCCTGATGGCAGAGCAGATCTCCCCGAACATCCCAGCTCAGTCTCCCTCGCCAGCAGGTGCCATCCTGAACAGGCTGTGTCCTGGCTCTCCTTGGTCAGCCTTCTCCAGCTCTTGAGCAGAGATGCAGGTTGGAGGAGAGAGGGGATAGAAGATGCAGGGGACATCACTGACCCCAGACATCAAGGCCACACAGACAGTATGAGCTGAAGACTGGAGACTAGGTCTCTCAGAAGGAGGCCGCTACAGAGAACATGGAGGACAGGGCCTAGAAGCTTCCAGAAGCTTGAGATCCCTTTTCTCTGGTTCCCAAGGGGTCCTGGCCATGCAGCCGAGGACTACTTCTCACCAAGCCTGTGCTGACGGGGAGCCGCCTGCCCTGAACAGTGATAGAGTCCGGACCTGAGTGTTCGATCTGTCCGAGGAGTGCCCCCAGCCAGCCCCCAAGTCCACAACAAAGGTTCCGGCTCACTCTTGGTGGTGTACATTGTCTGGGTATGAGCAAATGCTACAGGGATTCCCACTCCCTGGGGGTCTTCTCTGCTCTGCTGGTCCATTCCTCCTCCTCCTCGCCAAGCCCTGGCAACCACTCATGTTTTCATTTCTCTCTGGCTTTGCCTTTCCCGGGATGTCATACAGCTGGGATCGCACAGTACGGAGAATGCAGACTGGCCTCTTTCTCTCAGGGGTATGCACTTAAGGTTCTTCATGTCTTTTCATGCCTTCACAGCTCACTTGGTTTTAGCACGAACAATATTGCATTGTCGGGCTGTGCTAGTTTACTCACGTAGTGAAGTGATGCTCCATATGGGAAGTGAAAATAAATGCAGTTCGTTTATTTATTTATTATGTTCATAAATGAACATCTGGGTTATGTATGACTTTTGGCAATTACGAATAAAGCTGCTACAAACATCCGTGTGCAGGTTTCCATGAGAACATAAGCTTTCAGCTCCTCTCAATCAGTACCAAGGAGCATGACTGCTAGATCATATGGAAAAAATATGTTTCTTTTTTTTTGTTTTTTGGGTTTTTTTTTCAAGTTTTAATTTAGATTCCAGTTAGTTAACAGACAGTGTAATATTAGTTTCAGGTGTACAACTTAGTGATTCGATGTTTATATACAACACCCTGTGCTCATCAGGACAAGTACCCTCCTTCACCCCTGTCCCCTATTTCACCCATCCCCCACCATCTCCCCTCTCGTGACCATCAGTTTGTTCTCTAGAGTTCAGAATCTGTTTCTCGGTTTGCCCCTCTTTGTTCTTTCTTTCTTTTTTTTCTTTTTTTAGAAAGCATATTTTAAAAATTTTATTTATTTATTTGACACAGAGAGAGAGATCACAAGTAGGCAGAGAGGCAGGCAGAGAGAGAGAGAGAGGGAAGTGGGCTCCCCGCTGAGCAGAGAGCTCGATCCCAGGACCCTGAGATCATGACCTGAGCCAAAGGCAGAGGCTTAACCCACTGAGCCACCCAGGCACACCCCCCCTTTTTTCTTTTTACCCCTACGTTCATCTGTTTTGTTTCTTTAATTCCATGCAGAATAATATCATATGGCATTTGTCTTTCTGTGACTGATTTATCTCACTTAGCATAATACACTCAAGTTCTATCCATGTCGCTGTAAATGGCAAGATTTCATTCTTTTTGATGGCTGAGTAATATTCCACTGTGAATAGATATACCACAGCTTCTTTATCCATTCATCAGTCAATGGACATTGGAGCTTTCTCTGTAGTTTGACCATTGTTGACAATGCGGCTACAAACATCGGAGTGCACATACCTTTCTGTATCTGTATCTCTGTATCCTTTGGTTAAATACGTAGTAGTCCAGTACGTTTGGTTTTGAAAGAAACAACAAGACTGTCTTCACAAGTGGCTTCACCATTTCCCATGTGAAATGGGAGGTCCTGGTGCTCCTCACCCTTGCAGTGCTTGCTGTGGTCAGCGTTCTGAATTTGGGCCACTCTAACAGGTGTGCTGTGGCACAAGGGCACTGTTTTAATTTGCATTTCCATAATGACACATGAGCATCACCTCCCGTGCTTACTGCCAGCTGCCTGTCTTTATTGGTAAGGTCACGGTTAAAGTCTTTGGCACATGTTTGAATCACGTTGTTTGTTTTCTTATTGTGGAATTTTAAGAGTTCTTCCATATTTAGAATAACAGTCCTTTGCTGGACATACTGTTGCAAATATATTCCCCCCAGTGTCACATAATTGAATATGACAGTGACATATAACAACATGGATACACATCAAAAAGTACCGTGGGGCAAAAGAAAAAAGACCAAAAAAGTATACGATGGCATATATATGAGATGTAGGAACAAAGAAAGTTAATCTAAAGGGATAGAAACTAGAGCAATGGTTGTTTCCAAAAGTGGAAATATGGACAGGAGGGAACATTTGTGAGTGATTAAAACAGTCTGTATTTTTATTTGGGTAGTGGAAAACAGGTGTATAATTATGTAAAAAAAAAACTAATTAAACTTGGAGCTGTGCATCTTACTCAATATAAAATACACCACAACAAACAATACCAAAAACTTTTATTTTTTTTTATACTACAAGATGGTGAGTTGGCCTGAAATAGTGTCAAAGGTCATTTTATGTAATCTTCTCAGATGTTCCAAAAACATCTAAGGCAAGTGGAACACAATGAAATGAGACCTTCTAGGACCCATGCAAATATTCTTCCACACTGCTTCCACTTTGCCACCAGCAACCCTTCAATAATGAAGATTCTTTTTTTTTCAATTTAAATTCTGTTAGCCAACTCATGATGGACTGTGAGTTGGATAATGAGGTTTCTACATGACACCCTTCAGGGGAGAAGAAAATGGTCCTAGATGGAAAGTCAGAATTCCACGAATGAATAAAGAACATAGAAAATTGCAAAGATGTAAGTAAATGTAAGTGAAAATGGACTCTATAAAATATTGGTATTAAGGAGGATTTTTAACTGTTTAAAAAATTTTATCATCTGAAACTTCACTGTTTTTTAAATAGCTCCATATTTTTTTTAAAAATTTGAGTCTTGTTAATCCACTATATTACATTACATTTCAGATGTATAACATAGGAGGACTTTTTTTTCTTTTTCTCTTTAGAGACTTTATTCACTTATTTGAGACAGAGAGAGTATGTGGGTACATGAGCAGGCGGAGTGGGAGAGGGAGAAGCAGACTCCCCGCTGAGCAGGGAGCCCCATGTGGGGCTTGAATCCAGGACGCCAGGATTATGATATGAGCCGAAGGCACTCTCTTAACCAACTGAGCCACCCAGACACCCAGGGTTGAACATTTTTAGGTGGAAAATATTATATTAAAAATGTGTATGCGTGTGTAAGCCCCAGAGAATTGAAAGAAGAGACTCAAACACATTCCTTTCACGCCGGTGTTCACGGTATCATTGTTCACAATAGCCAAAGGATGGAAACCATCCAAGGGTCCATCGACAGATGAATGGGGAGATAACACGTGGCCTGTGGGACCAATGGAGCTCTATTAAACCGGGAAATGGAATGAAATTCTGATACGTGCTACAACACGGCTGAAACTTATGAAATTATGTACGTGAAAGCGCCAGGCACAAAAGAACAAACACTGTAGGATTTTGCTGACAGCAGGTTCCTACAAGAGGTGATGGGGGAATTTCCCCCCGGATGAGGGGACGGGGAATCACTGTTTCATGGGTACAGAGTTTCTCTCTGCAATGATAAAAAGTTCTGCAAATGGAGGGCAGTGATGGCGGCACAACAATGTGAAAATCCTTCGTGCCACTGAACTGTACACTTAGAAGCGCTAAATGGTAAATGTTATGTTATGCATCAGGTGTTTGTCACTCTGTTAATTGTAGAAACAAAAAAACTGAGGGCAAAAGCAGCATTTCTAGAGAAATAAAATAGTTTCATTTCATATTGATAAAATAAATGCTCAATTCGCCAGGAAGATATAATGTTTTTTTAAAGATTTAATTTATTTATTTGAGAGAGAGAGCACAAAGGGAGAGGGAGAAGCAGGCTCCCCACTGAGCACAGAGACTGATGTGGGACTCGATCCCAGGACCCTGAGATCCTGGCCTGAGTCGAAGGCAGATGCTTCACTCAGGTGCCCCATGATTTTAAATACATATGAACCTCATAACATCATCTCAAAACACATGAAATAAAAATTGAGACAACTAGGAGGCCTGGGTGGCTCAGTCTGTGAAGCGTCTGCCTACAGCTCAGGTCATGATCCTGGGGTCCTGGGATGGAGTCCCGTGTCGGGCTCTGTGCTCTGTGGGGAGCCTGCTTCTCCCTCTCCCTCTGCACCTCCCCCTGCTTGTGCACTTTCTCTCTCTCTCTCTGTCAAATAAATAAATAAATAAAATCTTTTTAAAAAAATTGACATAATTATGTTGAGAAGCAGACAAGTCCACAATTGTACTGGGGATATTTTAATACACCTCTCTTGGTCATTGATAGAACAAACAGATGAAAAATCAATAAGAATATAGAATCATGACATCCAGATGGCCAACAGACACATGAAAAAGTGCTCCATATCACTCGGCATCAGGGAAATACAAATCAAAACCACAATGAGATATCACCTCACACCAGTCAGAATGGCTAAAATCAACAAGTCAGGAAATGACAGATGCTGGCGAGGATGCGGAGAAAGGGGAACCCTCCTCCACTGTTGGTGGGAATGCAAGCTGGTGCAACCACTCTGGAAAACAGCATGGAGGTTCCTCAAAATATTGAAAATAGAACTGCCCTATGACCCAGCAATTGCACTACTGGGTATTTACCCTAAAGATACAAACGTAGTGATCCAAAGGGGCACGTGCACCCGAATGTTTATAGCAGCAATGTCCACAATAGCCAAACTATGGAAAGAACCTAGATGTCCATCAACAGATGAATGGATAAAGAAGATGTGGTATATATACACAATGGAATACTATGCAGCCATCAAAAGAAACGAAATCTTGCCATTTGCAACAATATGGATGGAACTAGAGCGTATCATGCTTAGCGAAATAAGTCAAGTGGAGAAAGAGAACTATCATATGATCTCCCTGATATGAGGAAGTGGTGATGCAACATGGGGGCTTAAGTGGGTAGGAGAAGAATCCATGAAACAAGATGGGATAGGGAGGGAGACAAACCATAAGTGACTCTTAATCTCACGAAACAAACTGTGGGTTGCTGGGGGGGGTTGGGAGAAGGGGAGTAGGGTTATGGACATTGGGGAGGGTATGTGTTTTTGGGTAAATTGGAAGGGGAGGTGAACCATGAGAGACTATGGACTCTGAAAAACAATCTGAGGGGTTTGAAGTGACGGGGGGTGGGAGGTTGGTGTACCAGGTGGTGGATATTATAGAGGGCACGGCTTGCATGGAGCACTGGGTGTGGTGAAAAAATAATGAATACTGTTTTTCTGAAAATAAATAAATTGGAAAAAAAGAATATAGAATCACAACTGAAGAAAAAAAAAGAATCAACTGGAAAACAAAGCGTATGTTTGAACAACGCAGTTGAACTTGGCCAGGTAGGCCCTTGTAGAACAACACACCCAACACTGCATAACACATCCTCTTTTCAGGAACACACAGGACCTTTACAGAAATGTCCCATACTGGACAATAAATCAAGTACCAACAAGAGATGGCAATCAGGCAAGCCATGTTATGACTACGACCAGTAATCAAGCCAGACACCAACAGCCTGCTTATGAAGACACCTTGGTTCTAGCACGAGAGCCAATGGTGTGGAAAGAAGAGCCCAGAAACAGACCCAGGCATATCTGCTGTTTTTAAAAAAAAAGATTTTATTTATTTATTTCCAGAGAGAGAGAGAGAGACAGAGAGAAAGCACACACAAGCAGGGAAGGGGGCAAAGGGAGAAGCAGACTCCTTGCCGAGCAGGGAGCTGGACATGGGACTCAATCCCAGGACCCCGGGATCATGATCAGTGCTGAAGGCAGACGCTTAACCCACTGAACCACCCAGACACCCCATGTCTGTGATTTTTTAACAGAAGTGCTGACCTAGATCAGGTGGGGAAGGACAGGCTCCTTCAGAAAGGGTGCTGGGACAGCGAGGTCTCCATACGGAAAAAAAGGAGTCTTTTCCCTTATTGTACATAAATCAGCTTCAGGTAGCTTTAAGCTTCAAGGTCTAAATGTAAAAGATAATATTAAAATCTTTCAAAAGAAAACGTAGAAGAATACCTTCAAGCCCTCATCTTAAACAAGAGGCAGACAGTACTAACCCTGAATAAAGGGGTTCACAGAGTGGCTGACACAAAAATTAAGAACTTCTGCTCATCACACATCATTACACAATTGTTGAAATGGGTGACGGGAGTGGAGGGGTTTATTGTATTTTCTGTGTTTTGTGTCTGCTTGAAATGACAATTTAAAAGTTTCTCGTGCAAGTCTCATAGAGCAAACTCTAAAAGCATGATGCAGAACAGGATATCTGTAGCTCATGTAACCCCCCAAAAGTGCAAATACCTAGAACACAACAAGAACTCCAGTAATCAACAAGTAAGAGACAACCTCATAATAACTAGACAGAACAGGGGGCACCTGGGTGGCTCAGTCAGTTAATCGCCCAGCTCTTGATTTCAGCTCAGGTCTTGTCTCAGGATCTTGAGTTCAAGCCCCTCATTGGGCTCCACACTGGGCATGGAGCCTCCTTAAGAAACAAAACAAACAAACAAACAAAAGTTATCCATTTATAAAAAATAACTAACTAACTAGACAAAACACTCGAACAGGCACTTCACAGAAGAAGAGATCCAAATGGTCAATAAGCATATTTTAAAATTCTCAATCTCATTAATAATAAAAAAACAAACGAAGACTTCAATGAGCTACAACGAACACTTCCGGAATAGCTAAAATAAGAACACTCGGCATGCCAAGGACTGCCAAGGACGTGGCACAGTTCTCACCTACGACAGCCTGGCTTCCGTCGGCCACTTCGGAAAGTCAGGAGCGTCTTCTAACAAAGTGGGATTTGCTCACAGCCCACAAACCGGCAAATCCAATTCTAGGCACACGCTGCACAGAAACTCCAGCCCATGCGCACTGCAGGCACTATTCTCAGCAGTAAATAGGAAACCATCCAGCGTCCATCAACAGGGAAATGGAGGGACTGTGGGACATTCGTGCAAGAGAGCACTGCAGAGCAGCGGAAACGAGGGAGCCACAGCTACACATGGCAATGCACGGCAACGCGAATTACCGTTACAAACATAACATCGAGCTGAAGAAGCAACATGGTAAATAATTTAGTATGATTCCAATTATATAAAGTTTAAGCGCAGACAACACTAAATAATGCAATAAATAACAGCAAGTGTGGCATGAAAATGGTGGCATAAAAGATAGAAGGTATAGAACCAGCAACTTACAGCCTTGTGATTTAAGGCAAAACTTTCAGGTAGGGATTTTTGAGGGCCACTGATTTGCACTTGGTGATAGGCTGTAGGCTTATTGGTTATAGACATTGAGTTTGTTATCACAAACTCACTGGAATAGCAGCCCTGGAGCTTCGTGAGCGCTTAGGAGCTTCTGTTCAAGAGGTGCTTGGGTGGCTCAGTTGGTTAAGCATTGGAGTCCTGGTTTGGGCTCAGGTCATCATCTCGGGGTTATGAGATCAAATCCCTGAGCCGGGCTCTGCGCTCAGTGGGGAGTCTGCTTGAGATTCTCTCTCTCTCCTCCGCCCCCATGCCCCTCTCTCCACTCACATTCTCTCTCAGGAGAGAAGAAGAGTGAGAGAGAGGAGGAGGAGAAGAAGAAGAAGAGTGATTTCTGTTCAAAAATAGGTTCCTACTTTCTTCTCAGTTTTCCTGTAAACGTAAAACTGCTCTAAAAAACAAAACGTATTAATTTAAGAACTGTATACTCTGGAAATGAAGGGTATTCTTAAAAAAAAAAAACCAACCCTTGGAATCAGCATGGTCTTCGTTAAACAGGCACAAAATATAAGTGATAGCATTTCTGATCTTAATTCTCGGAAACGAAACCAGGTCTGTCTTCAGAAAGAATGTAAGGACGCCTAACTCGGGAAGTAGGTGCTTCTTAAAATGGAGAGGAATTACGGGTCCTGGTTGGAGAAACCAGGAGAGGAGGTTCAGCTGAGTGGGCAGGAAGAAAAAAAAAAAGAAAGAAAGAAACAGATTCTGTAAGATGTGCTTTCTGAGGACACCTGAAACTGACTGAAACGCATAACAGTGAGGGACCTGGCGAAGTTTAATTGCTGGGGGAGCAGCAATGATCTAAAAATATTTCACGCTCTAAATGGAAGCATTTCGGAGTTTTGACAGGGAGTATGATTACTCTAGGGAGGATTACGGGCATACATGGCTGACGTATTTTGTTTTCAATTTATTATTTTTTTTCTTAAGTAAGCTCTACACCCAGCGTGGGGCTTGAACTCATGACCCTGAGACCAAGCATCGCACACTCCAGCTCTACCAACTGAGGTGGCCAGGCACCACCCGCCCAACCCCCAGGTGTTGTATTTTGACAGAACTTCACGACAGGAGCTTTCAAAAGGGAACCATGCAGCGACCCCAGTTCCGATGTATTTTCTTTTTTTTTTTAAGATTTTATTTATTTATTTATTTGTTTATTTATTTATTTATTTGACACAGAGAGTGAGTGAGCAGAAGGAGGGGGAGTGGCAGGCAGACAGAAAGGGAGAAGCAGGCTTTCCTTTGAGAAAGGAGCCCGATGCGGGACTCGATCCCATGCACGTGAGATCATGCCCTGAGCCAAAGGCAGATGCCCAATGACTGAGCCACCCAGGCGTCCCCCGATGTATTTTCCATTCAGATGCCTGTTTGATACCTTGAGGCCTCGGGTATTTCCAGAAACACCAGCCACCGTGCTCAGAATGGTGGCGCACCTCTCCTCCAGATTACCCATGACAACACATCCAGGGCTGGGTACTTCAGAGCATCTCCCGCAACGTGGAAGACAATCTGATCCAGAATGTCCCCAAACAGAGAGGGAAGCGCTGGGAAGCAGAAGTCTGAGCTACACCGTTGACAAACGCACAATCTGTGTCTTCACCCGGGGAGTGCTGGGCAGGCTGAGAAGGCCTGAGAGGTCCCCTCCTGGACCAGGGGGAGTTTCCCGGTGTGTCGGGAGGCTGTCATGGCCGTCGAGCCACTTACGCACAGTCTCTTTCAAGCAGCGGATGTGACTGCCGTAAGACGTTCGCTTGGGATCAAAGTTGGGAGAGAGTAAAGATAACGGAACAATCCGTCCGGAGATCTCGGCCGGGATCCACACCGGCACCGGCCGAGACTTGGCAGCCTGCGGACCACGTGGCGCAGATCACCTTCTCCCGTTCTGTCCACCGAGAAGGAGAAGACTCCCAGGGCCAGGGATGCTTCTTCGAGCCTCGTTCCTTTCTCGGTGAGGGTGGGAGAGACAACCAGGCCTGATTCGGCTGGACACCTCCCTCTGTGTTCCTAAACTACAACACTACACACGCACTATGAAGGGGTCATCGTAAGTAACCCACAGCACAATGTGAGCTGGTTTCACTTGCTTACTCAGACACGTCCTTTCGGGCGGCATGATTAACCATCTTCTAACATGCAGCACCCTGGGAGTCCAGTGGACATGCTCTTGAGAGAGCCGTAATTAGACCATGACTAAGTGCAGGCTTAGGCAGGTGGAAGCAGGTTGAAGTCAAAAGCCTGTTGCTATGACTCACTGACAGTCACTGACAACAGTAAAACGTCCAGGAAAATGTCTTCTTTTGATTGTTGCAGACGCTTTGCAGCAGATTACTTGGGGTTGCGTGGAAAGCAGGTTTTGCTGGGTTCTTAACTTGCGGTGCATATTTTCCACGCGAGGCTCTGCTGTGAGAACTGCTTGTCGACTATTCCAATCCAGTACTAGCTGATTAACCCCGTACTTTTTTCTTTTCCCATTTCTGACATTTCATTTTCTCTCCAATGGTTCCTGTCTTCCTTGATGCAGTTTTTTTTTTAAAGATTTTATTTATTTATTTGACAGAGAGAGATCACAAGTAGGCAGAGAGGCAGGCAGAGAGAGAGAGAGAAGGAAGCAGGCTCCCTGCTGAGCAGAGAGCCCGATGCGGGACTCGATCCCAGGACCCTGAGATGACCTGAGCCGAAGGCAGCGGCTTAACCCACTGAGCCACCCAGGCGCCCTTGATGCAGTTTTTAATTTTTTTAATTTAAATTCAATTAGCCAACATAGAGTACACCATTACTTTAGTCTCGATTCCCATTTAATCTTTCCACTGCTCTTTCTTGTGACTTTTCACTCACTTTCTCAGATTTCTTTTTTTTTTTTAGATTTTATTCATTTATTTGATACACAGAGATCACAAGTAGGCAGAGAGGCAGGCAGAGAGAGGGAGGAAGCAGGCTCCCCGCTGAGTAGAGAGCTCAATGTGGGGCTTGATCCTAGGACCCTGAGACCATGACCCAAGCCGAAGGTAGAGGCCTAACCCACTGAGCCACCCAGGTGCCCCACATTCTCAGATTTCTAACCCATGCCTCAGTTGCTTTAATATCCCTTTGAATCCTTCAGTCTTTCAGCTAATACATTTCCAAAAACCCCAGGATGATCTGATTATGAAGGCTGTGAAACAGGCCTCCAATTCTTATAAACAATCACACAAGTCGCCTGTTAAGTGTACACATATCCACATGAACCAGCAAGACTTCCCCACTCACTACAGACTTGCTCATTTGTGGGCCTGTGTGGTTATGTGCAAATCACCCTCAACAACTGAGTTGCTTCTCCTTTTTCTGGTTGCAGCACCAGATTTTTCAAATTATTCAATTATTTATGAAATGCATCAGATAAACAAGAGTATAAGCAATCTTACATAAGTCTCACAAGAGAAATCTGTTACTCTCATATTTTATCTTATACAGAATGCCTCTCTTATTATTATTATTTTTAATTTAGAAGATTTGTGGGAGCCAGGTGGAAAAAGACATATACTGCTTGGCTTCACTTATATGTGAAATCTAAAAAAAATTTTCAAGTGGAACACACAGAAACAGAGGAGAGACTGGTGGCCGGGGTCTGGGGGTTGAAATGAATAGGGACTGGCTGGAAAAGGGCACGCGGGTTTGGTTATGCATGCATAAGGTGAGTAAGACGAAGATTCTGAAGGTCCAATGTATGAGCTGGTGACTAGACTTGGCAACACTGCCTTGTGCAACTGAAATTTGCTGAGAGTAGAACGTGAGTGTTCGCACCACAACAAATCAGTACATGAAGGTACGGATGGGAGCTGATGACGCGCTCGTTAACTCTGTCGTAGGAATCCTTTTTCACTGTACGTGCGTAGCACATCATCACGGTGTACACTTCAGATCCATCACGATTTAAAAGCTGGAGAAAAAGACTCAGGACCAACGTGGTTTTTACGGGAGTCAACCGTTTCCATGTTCTCTGGTGTATCTTCTTTTGCATGGAATGATGACCGTTCCCCCTCACTTTCCACATCCACCACTGTAGAAAATGCAGGTAATATGGGGGGCGCCTGGGGGCTCAGCTGGTTTAAGTGTCCTTCTCTTGGTTTCGACTCAGGTCATGATCTCAGGGTCGTGAGATGGAGTCCTTCGTCCAGCTCTGCGCTCAGCATGGAGTCTGCTTGTCCCTCTCTCTTCGCTCCTCCCCACTCCCCTTCCTTCCTTCCCCTCCCCCGTCCCCTCTTGCCCGTGCTCACACATGCTCTCTCTCTCAAATAAATAAGTAAATAAAGTCTTGAAGAAAGAAAAAAGAAAATGTGGGTAATTTGGATAAACAAAAAAGAAGAAGAAGAAGAAATAATATAAAATCATCTAAAATTCTATCCAGATATTATTCTCATGTACATTCTCTTCCTGTGTAAGCAGGAGGGGCTACAGTACTAACCCCTCCTTGTGAAGGAATCTCCCCTCTTAGAGCCCCCAGTGCTGCCTTAGCTGATACCACATAACCCCATTCCACACGTCGCTTGGATTAGACCGAGGATGGGCGCCCTATCTGTATTAGTCAGGGTGTAGTCAGGAAAACAGACACCACCCCGGGCTCTTCAAGCCAAATAAAGAAACTTGGCTACACAGGAAATGGAAAAGCTGAGAGGCCAACCACAGGATGGTGAGGCAAGGGAGAGGCTGGCCACAGACGGACGCCATTGCTACCCTAGGGCTGAAGGGGCAGCAGGAAAGGGAGGTTTTATTGGAGCATGGAGGTTGGGCCAGCTGGAGCCAGAACCAAGGAGAGGGATTTCCAGGGAGCTGGAACCACAGGGGGAGGGTCTGTTTGGAGGGAGCAAGAGAGCACAGAAAAGAAGGAGCTGTAGTCAAGGATTTCAAAGGAACAGAGAAATGGGAAATGTCTCATTTTCTCCCCTTTCCCCACTCTCCGATCATCTGCCACTGCCACTTCTTAGCCAAATTAACCCAGAAGCCTCCAGGCTAAGGAACTCGGGAAACACAGAGTAGGGAAGTGGGGAGAGGAGCAGTAGGGTGAGCACAGACAGGCGGACGTCCAGCCATCGTCTAAGGGCTAGTCACACTACATCACCTGTTCCTATCAAAAGGGGTTAAGCGGAATCTAGCCATGAGGAAATAATTAGGTAAATCCAAAATTGAAAGACATCGTGCAAACAACTGGCCTAGACTTTCCGAAAAAGTCAATGTCGTGAAAGATGAAAGATAGCCAGGGAGCTTGCCTAAATAGAAGTAACTTTAGGGAGACATAACTAATTCCTACTTGTGATCACAGTTTGAATATTGGATCCAAAAAATCATATATGAAGGACATTATTGGGGCAACTGCGGAGGCGAAAAGGGGAATTGAACCAATTGGTTCTTAGGAATTTGGACCTAAAAACACTAAACGCGTTTTCAAGTTAGCAGTAAAATTGGAGGTGACAGAAAATCATGGGAGGATCGTGAGTGGATGATGAGTGGACCGTGCAATCCAAAATATGTGCTGGGAGAAAAGACAGGGCAAATTATTTGCAAAAACAGCTGCCAAGGATCCTTCCCATCTTTGGAAGCACAAGTCACTTCTCCATTCAGGAGGTGAAATCCTTACCACAGGGACTTGCTCTCCCAACAAACTGCAGCGGAAGTGACATGGTGTTGGTTCTAGACCTAGAGCTCAAGGCGCCTGACAGCTTCTGCTCTACCTCTCTTGGAGCCCTGAGCTACCACATAAAGAAGCCCTGCTGGAGAGACTGGTCCCACTAGCCCCTTGCTGCTCTGGACACCTTAGCTGAGGAGCTACACATGGAGTGAAGCCATCCACATACTCCAGGTCCAGTCCAGCTGGCCCAGAGATGAGCAGAGATGAGCCGCTCCTGCTAATCCCTTGGCCAATTACATCATCATGAGCCAATAAATAAATGGTGATTGTTGTTTTAAGCCAGTGAATTTGGGGAAGGTTTACGATATGGCCAATCGGGATGAGAGCAGACAGAGAGACACAGAGATGCCTGGAGGGAGAGTAAAAAACCGCTGGAGTTTTATCTTTCCAGTCCATTCCTCCTGTAGGCTCAAAACAGCCCCTTTCCTTCCCTGAGTTAAACTGAACAAGTCTCTATTCCTGACAACAAAGACAGGCAGGCACAAATGTCCTTCCCCGTCCTTGCTTTTCTCAGGTGTTTTCGTCTTCCAAAGATTCTGGATGAACATCTATTTCTGCTCTCCACATTCATCCCCCTTTACTGAGTAACAGCCCTTGGTTTTTAAAAATGGTTTTGTGGTGAAATGCATCATGCAAATAGAAGGGGAATAAAATCATTTATGCAATACAGATATTAATAGGGTATACAATCAGAGGGCCAGTTTGAGATATAAAACATGGCCAGTCCTCCTGGGGCCTCTGTCTGCCCCTTCTCGGTTGTAGTCTCTTCTCTACCTGCAGCAGTGACCACTGTGATGACTTCTGTGTCGATCATTTCCATTTTCCCTTTCAGCTTTCCACCCACATAGGCATCTCTAAATATCTACTACGTTTGGAAAATCTGAGCAGCAGGCAGCCCTCAAGGACTGTAAGGAAAGGCTGATGCCACCGTTGTTGGACAGAAGCTCATGGAGAAGCATGGACCAGGTTTTAGGTGTCTGGCCAGGAGCGGGAGGGTCAGAGGGTGACAGTTCTGCATTTTCAGTTCACCATGTCTTCCCTTCCAACATTTCTAGATGACACATGCAGAACATCAGGCAGCGGGACATGCAGAAATGAGACGGAACTTCACAAAAACTCGGGTCGGACTCTGGGCATTCATCCTTGGCTTAAGGTTAGTGTGGTGGTAGCGAGGTAATAAGAGACATGGCAGCTGTCGCCATGTCTCTCTGTGGTCACAGTGCTTCGATTTGAACTGTCACCTTCTGCCTCTAGGGCACAGCT
Organism: Neogale vison; assembly: GCF_020171115.1. Taxonomy (NCBI): domain Eukaryota; kingdom Metazoa; phylum Chordata; class Mammalia; order Carnivora; family Mustelidae; genus Neogale; species Neogale vison. Next base: position 56,127,249 of record NC_058095.1, read on the forward strand.
GCCCCCTTGGACTCTCCCACCACTTTTACCCTGAGGATCCCCTCCACCTCTCCCCTGGCTCGGATGCCGATCTGAGGTGCCTTCTTGTTCAAGAAGCATAGCCTCCAGTAGCTTTGCTCTGAGTGCATGGGAAGGAAACACTTTGAAATGTGGCACGTCTGAAATGTCTTTATTCATTTTCATATCTGATTGATAATTCAGCTGGGCGAAGAGTACTAGGGTGGAAACCACTCTTCTTCAGCATTTTGAAGGCGCTGCTCACTGTCCGCTTGCTCCCAGCACTGGCTAGCTAGAGCACACAAAGACAAGCCTCACTGTCCATCCTCTGCCCACGGCCCTTACATTTCTCTCCACCCCCGCCATATTTTAGGATCTCTTTGCCCCAGTGTTCTGGAATTTCATGATGAGTATCTTGGTGGGTCTCTTTTCATCCTTTTCTCCTGGGCATTTGAAGGACCCTTTCAGTTTGGAACCTCAAGTCCTTCAGCTCTGGTAACTGCTTCTGTTTTGTTTCACTGATGACCGCTTCCCCCTCTCTCTTTCTAGAACTCTATTATTCAGATAGTGAATCTCCCGGGCTTATCGTTTTCTCTCCCATTTCCCATCTCTTTGTCTTCCTCAAGGATTTCCTCAAAATGACTCTTACAGTACATTTTTCAGGTCTACTCTCCTGCTTTAACTTTGAAGGGCTCTTCTCTTGAACTTATGATTTCATAGTCCTCTTCTTACAATATGAGTGCAATATATTCTTATGCCTTTATGAATATATGAGTGATAGATTTACAGAGTTTTCAAATACCTATATTCTGTGGGGTTGTTGGTTTTGGTTTTGTTTGCCTCTGTTTGGGGCTGCTTTTGATGTCCGAAGGAGCCTCTGCTTCTTCTGAGAACTGCCTCCTCTCACATTCTCAACCCACATGAATGGGTTCACCATTTGCTAATTCTTTTGTTGTGTATAATATATTTAACTTGGCCAAGCCTTGGTTTCCCCATCTGTAAAATGAGGACAGGATCTATTTCCACAGAGTTGTCAAGAGGAGGAAGTGAAATAATACTGAAGACACGAACTGTGTGTCTTTTTTGAGTATGAGGAGACTGAACTGCCCAAGGTCACACGTCTTATCATAGAACTCAAACTCAGATTCCTAATCTGACATGGAATTAGTACTCAATAAATTTTAGCTATTGACATTATTTCATATTTCAGTTGGGACCCACACCATCTCTCAGCTGAAGAGAGGAAGGAGTACATGACCCAAGCCCGGTCAAAGAGATTTAGCACTGGGATTTCGGCTGGAATGATTTGGAAGGAGAGACTCTTTTTCTGTAATATAACCGCATAGCTGCTGGTAGGCCCTCTGATGGCTAATTTTACATGTCAGCTTGACAGGGCCACAGGATGCCAAGGTGGGTGGTTAGACATAATTTCTGGGTGTGTCTGTGAGGGTGTTTCCAGACGAGATCAGCATTTTAATGAGTGGATTGAGCAAAGCAGATGGCCCTCCCCGGTGTGGATGGATGTCATCCAACCTGCTGAGGGCCTGAGGAGAACAAAAAGGTGGAGAAAGGTTGAGTTCATGGTCTGCCTGACTACTTAAGCTGGAACATTCATCTTCTCCTGACCTCAGCACTCCTGGCTCACAGCCCTCCAGAACCAGCCTGGATCTACACCATCAGCTCTCCGGCCCCGAGGCCTCCAAACTACACCACTGGGCTTTCCTGCCTCTGTTTGTCTGGAGAACTTTGATGCACCCTGTTTAACGACACTTGCAGAAAGTGTACCTGAAAGTAACACCAACACAAAATAAGACTGAACTAAGAGACGGAAGCACGTTCCTGAATACAACCCCTGAGCACCTGTGTCCATCCTGCCTGAAAGCATTCTACTTCCTGACCTCCCAGGATTATGAATCAAGACATTCTTTTTCTTTCTCTTAAATCACTTTTAGTTGAGTTATTGCAATAGAAAGAAACCCTTGTAGCACAAAAACTGGAGAACACACTGCTTCAGAGCCATGATTTCACTTTGCATATCACTATCATATTTTCACGGTGCTATTTTGCAACATCATTTATGTCTGATATTATAACCTTTCCTATCAAGCCCATATTAGGGCAGACAAATTATTTTCAATTTTTCAGTGCTATAAATAACAATGAAATGAATGTCCTTATACCAAATTTGTGCATATATCGCAATTATTTCCTGAAAAGAAAATTCCTAGAAGTGGAACTTCTGGGTCAAAAGATATGAAGACTTTGGCCACACAGAGTAAAAGTGACCCCCAAAATGAGATGCCAATTTACTCTTACACCAGAAACACAGGAGAATGCCTATTTTCTCTGCCTGCAATGGCTGGTACCTTTCTTTAAAATATATATATATATATATATATATATATATATATATATATGTATGTATTTATTTATTTATTTGACAGAGAGAGGGAGAGAGAGCACAAGCAGGGGGAGAGGCAGGCAAAAAGAGAGGGAGAAGCAGGATTTCCGCCGAGCAGGGGAGCCCGATGCAGGCCTTGATCCCAAGACCCTGGGATCATGACCTGAGCCCAAGGCTGATGCTTAACCAACTGAGCCACCCAGGCACCCCAGCTAGTATCTTTTTTTTTTTTAAGATTTTATTTATTTATTGGACAGAGAAAGAGATCACAAGTAGGCAGAGAGGCAGAAAACAGGCTCCCCACTGAGCAGAGAGTCCTATGCGGGGCTCGATCCCAGGATCCCTGGATCATGACCTGAGCCAAAAGCAGATGCTCAAGGTACCCCGCCTTTGTTAACATTTTATTCAGGAATCCTGCAACTATATTCTGAAGCTGGTTCTTCTGGTATTCCTATCCTCTCAGGTTTCATTCTAACGTCATAAAATGAAGTAACAAATGCAGAGGTTTGAGGAGGGACAAATCTGAGTTTGGGTCTGAGCGATTCGATGGTCCATTTAATCTTCCTAATGTTAAGAAGGGCACCCTGTGGGAAGGGGGACGACTGAATCCCAGAGAACCTGGGAAGGCTCAGTCCTTGCAGAGTCAAGACACCACAAACGCTGTGGGTAAGACACAAGGCCAAGAGGAGGGGGTTCTTCAAAGCGAGGCACTAGGGGATCAGACCACCAAACACCTCCCTAGCCCACCTATACCTGCTTGCCGTGGGTCTTCCCACGGCAAGATGAGAGCACACGGAAATAACTGGGGGAGGAGGGGTGTGCATAAAAAAACTTTTAAAATACACTTCTTGACAAGGTGAACAGTCGTGTCCCTCTTCTGATGTTTCTTTGATGGGAAGGAAGCTTAGACCCTGTAAGGTTCCAGGTCTCAGGGACAATGGAATGCCATATCTCGTTGGTAATTACAGGTAGAATAAAATGAGAATGCCTCACTTAAGCCCTCCATTTATTTTCTTCTTGGGGCCCAGCATGCCTACAGAGACCACGAGTGCTCAGCTACTGCCCTCCAAGCCTTCAGTTGTATGGAGAGGGGTGGGGAGGCCCAGTGTGGGAGATGTTCTCCTTACTCTGGGTTGACCCAAGTTCACCCAAAACATAAAGGCTTCAAACAAACATTTTATTTTGCTTACGGATTCTGTGGGTCTGGAATTCAGGTGGGGACACAGCAGAAAAGGCCCATCTTTGCTCCATGATCTTTGGGGCCTCAGGTGGGAAGGCTCGCTGGCCGGAAGACCCATCTGCTAGAGGCTGGGTTCACATGAAGCTGCCTTCACTCTCACGTCCAGCACTAGATGCTGGCTGTCTGCTGAGACCTCTGCTGGAGTTACTAACCGTAGCACCAACACGCGGCGGCCTCTTTCTATGGCCCAGGCTCAGATGTCTGACCCTGCAGCTCAGGGCTCCAAAAAGGAGTGTAGAGCAAACAGAGGCGGAGCTGCAGCGTTGTTTCTGACCTGGTGTCAGAATTCAAATAAAGTCTCCATCAGACTCCGCTGGTCACACACGGAGTTACAAACCCGCCTGGGTTCCCTGGATATTTCTTCATACAAGGTCCAGGGCGAGGGGGAGACACATACCCCACCTTTCCATGGACAGAGTGTCACAGGATTTGGGGACACGTTCTAAAACTGCCCCAGGGCAGAATCCTAAGGACCCTAAGAACTGGAGCGAGGGACAGAGAAACAGACAAGGAGCAGCTCTCCAGAGCTACGGGGCTTCTCCCAGCTGTACCTCCAGGCAACCGTGGGCAACAGAAGGGAACTCAACCATCTCCCACAGCGACCATCTCAAAGGAGGGAGAGAAGGGGGGGCGGGGGCAGACTCTCCCAGCACTCTTCCCCCATCCTTCTGATACTACCCAAAAGCCAGCCGCACAACCAATCCAACCACAGTTTCTTTTAGGACTTTGCCCAAACCAAGAAAACCTTTCTTCAAGAACTGGACCTTTTTCAGGACGAAAAGAGGCGATATAAGTCAACGGCTTCTCTCTGTAATGGTCTCTCCTTTATCATCAAGCCAAATTAGAACTAAGAGATATTCACAGTATCTACAGGAGTTTCAACCCTCCCCACTGAGATAAATCTCTTGTTTCTCAACCTTCAGGTATTTTGGGTGCTCCCCTCCCCCTTCTTGGAAGTGTGCCGCTGGGCTGAGCGGGGAGCGAGCACGCAGATCCTTCCAAGGGACAGAAACGAGGGACAGCAGCGACGGCCTCCTCGATACACGTGCGAACGCCTACTCATGACTGTTCTTTCATGGGGGACGGCTAGGGGCCAGTTCGAGGACAACTCCCTCTTATTCTTGAATAGGCACATTAAAGTGGAAGTAAGCACAGCCGCATAGGGTGTACAGTCAAAGAAGAGAGTTCCAGTGGGAATTCTGCAAACAGCCACGGTCCTGGATGCTGCAACATCTGTTCTCTGCGAGGAGGGTAGGACTCTGCGGCTACCGGGGTACACGTACCGTCGGTCATCTCCACCTTTTCCTCCATGAGGGAGAAGCAGTTTTATTGGGAATGTCAGGCAGTCTTTAGGCTCATAAAAAGGAATTCTGAGAATCATGAGGTGGAATTATTTTGAGTGCCAGTTACAGAAACTCACAGAAGCCAGCTTATGTTGGTGAGGGAAAGCATGCTGGAAGGGCTCTGGTGTTAGGCAGAGATACATCAGGGTCTCCAAAACAGGTGCAGAGAAGGCTGGGACTGGGACCCAGGAAGTCCCCTTCATCTCACTGGTCTGAGCTGACGTCTTCTGGCCTTCCTTCCAGATTCCTGGCAATGACCGGCCAAACCCTAGTCAGGTGCTTATCTCTGCAGCAATGAGCTGCCCCCAGGAACAGGGCGTGAACCTGGCTCCTCTCCTGGTTCCCCTGGGGATGAGGGAGGCGAGGTTCCCAGAAATCTGGGGAGGGGAACAGCACAGTAGATAAGCAAACCCTCTGGGTGACTCAGAACCCCCAAGCCTCACAGACACAGAACTTAGAGAAGGAAAAAAAAAAGTGAGGAATGGGCAGACTTCTTGATTTGGCCACATATTCTTTTTTTTTTTAAAGGTCGCTACTAAAAATTATGTTAGATTTATTTTAAATTAACATAGGAAAACTATCACTTTATGGCCCATAAAAAGAAATTTCACCTATATTTGATGTATATTAGTCATAGGTTATTAATTTCATAATTAAAATTCCATGTATACAGTACATGGACTTGTTTTTTCATATTTAATATACAATGGGTATATGCGTGGCACACAAAAAAATGAAGGATTGTAATTGAAAGCCAGAGTCCTAGCCCAGTCCATTGCCACTTCTCACCCATCTGTTACCTCCATATCACTGAGTAACATGTCTGTGTTCTTTATCTAGCTTTAGAAATTTTCTCATGATTTACAGCAGGGATGGCCAAGAATGCAGATCAAACTCACCATCCTTTCACTACTGGTATCATTTAAATTTTTTTTACTTCTGGGATATTTAAAAGATAAATTATAACTTCTATTTTTTTTTGTCATAACTGGTTAACGTGTTGCCTCTTGATTTGCCTCTCAGATGAAGAGAATTCCTCCGTCTACAGTTCTTTCTCCTTCTCATCAATCCTTTTCTGGCAGTTATAATCTTTACTTTCATGTTGTCTAGGTGGATTAAAATTTACACTGCTGAATATTGAAGTTTTTGGCCAAGACGAAAAGCAATAAATGTTAATTCTATGACTTAGAACCATGCTACTTGTACAGGCAGCAGTATCCTGAGGCCAAACTTGATTTTCTGTGGGCCAGTGGCCACATATTCTAGACGCTCCCCTGGGGGCGGATGAGGCTGGATTCTGTCCTAGGAGTAACCAGCATCCTGGCCATTTCTCATCGGGCGACCAGCTGCCCCATGAGGTGGTCTTCTAGTCACAAAACCATACTCGCTGAGGCTCCTCCTTCCCCAGTGCCTTCCAATACCACCTGTGTGGGCAGTGGGGTCACGCAGCTAGCAGGGTGGAAGCCTGGAGGCACAGGGGGGCCCCCACCTGGGAAAACCCTCCTGAGAATGATCCAACCACGAGAATTCTGAATGATTCAGATCCACTGGTGGTAGTGCGGCCAGGGAACGGGATGCAGGTCACAGCGGGCAAAGGTGGATGGATTCGGACCCTGCAGTGGGAGCCCAGGCACCTTCAGCCAGGGCGAAGGTGTAGAGAAGCTGAAGGAGTCAACAGACCTTTAACAGATGATACCAGCAGGGCTTGGCAGAGGGAGGAGGCAAGAGCGACTCCCAGATTCTGGCTGGCACGACTGAATGGGTGATGGACAGGATCCATGGGGCTGAGAACACTGCACCAGGACCAGGCTCCGGGACTAAGATGATGAGTCAGGTTGGACATGTTGAGGTTGAGGTGCTTCTGTACGGGCATCCCTGGAGGAGAGAGGGGGCTGACCCCCTCCCCGACACAGTGCTCTCACCCAATGGGATCTTGTGCCACAGCCTCCTGACTGCCCTGCCCAACTCCGAAGGCCTCCTCCATTCCGCTGACACACCAACTGCCGGGAATGTTCCAAAACGGCACTGCCTAGATTGAAATTTTCATTCATTTCATGGTAATATTTCCCAGCAAGGCACACACACCTGGTGTTTCCCTGGTACATCAGACTGGACACGACAGAGGGTCAGATATTATCTAACCTGCCACTGGCATAAACAGGCATGATCCTAAAAATCTCCATTTTTAACTCTCCACCGTCCACAAACCTGCTGTGTGAGATCTCCCTTCTATACGTCTGGATTACACGACAACCTGTCACTTTCTTTTTAAATTTTTATTGAACCTGAAGATGCATGTAAGAAAGTACACACTGGGGTACATGCTCAGTGAATTTTCACAAACTGAAGATAGCTGCATCATTAGCATCTAATCCTACAGGTTTCCGTGTCACTCTGGCTGTTAGAACAATGACAGTTTGGGATATTAATAGGTCTAATCTATGACCAAATGTCTACTTTTCATCCACTTCAAAGCTTATTCTCTTTCCCCCGACCAAGGCCTAAGACTCAGAACCTCAGCAAAAGTTTTGTCCTGAGAAGCCCTCCACTGTGCTTCCTGAACAGCACAGGGCAGCCTCATTTCTTCGGGAGCAGTGCCCCAAGTCTTTACAAATGGTTCTTTCAACACCACCTAACTGGGCTACACAGAACCACTGACTCCTCAAAGAAATGACTCTGGAAGGGTGCCTGGTGGCTCAGTCGGTTGGGTGTCTTCCTTCGGCTCAAGTCATGAGTCCAGCATCCCGGGATGGAGCCCCGCATCAGGCTCCCTGCACAGCGAGGAGTCCGCTTCTCCCTCCCCCTGCTCTTGGGCTCTTGCTTGCTTTCTCTCTCCCCCCTCTCAAAAAAAAAAATAAATAAATAAATAAAAATAACAATAATAATATATAATTTAATATATATTAAATTATATAATTATATAATAATATAATATAGTAATAAATAAATTATAGACAATATAGACATAATAAATTAATTAATATTAATATTATAATATATAATACAAAAATAATAATATAAAATAAATAAATAAAACTTTTCGGAAAATGACCATATAGTCTCTTCCTGATTGAGGCTTTCCTTCCGTTAAATGTATATCAGAAGAGAACTAAAACTGATCAATGCAAAAGAAATGCCAGAATCAGAAAATTGGAAAGTCACCATTCTGGAATCTCTAATGAAACAACAGCGCTAGTGGGAAGCATGTGGCCATAAACTGCGAGGAAAGTCATTAGGTGAGGGGCCGATGGGGTGCGCTCCGACGGAGGGATCGAGCTGATCACAGTTAAACCCAGACTAAACCCAGTGATGAAGTCCAGCATCCCTAGAAGAGATTCAGCCAAATACCATGTTTCTTCTGATACGATGCAACAGGAAAACCACAGCTCCATCTGTCAGGACTCTTACCAAAAGAAAGAAAGGGAAAACTGCACCCAAGTCTAACCAAACTTCTAGATCTATGACCAGAAAATTACAGAAGCGCACTACACCACATTGTGAGAATGCTGTCAGTCCAGTCCAGCTTGTGGGAAATTCTATAGAACACATGGCTCAGTTTTCCAACAAATATATGTCACCCTCGACCCGCAAGGACGACAAGAAGCCCCGGTTCAGATGTATCTTCTCTCTCTTTATTTCGGCAAATCTACACACTTATATACGTTTACATGACCAATCAGCGAGCAGGGTGACCAATAAGGGGCCAAGCAATGGGGAGAGCCAATGAGAGTCCTGTTACTATGCTGATTAAATTTGAAACAGCCAATGACTATGTCCTCCTTGAGGCGGGCTTCACCAGAAAGTTCGTTGTTCACTTGCAGCGTATTTTGCTGGCAGTGAGCCAAGCGCCATGTAATGGCGGGGACTTTCCCAGCCGGAGGCTGTCCCCGCAAATATAAAGGCACTAGAGGTGTGAATTTAAAGGGTAGTGCCAGACAGTTTCTGAGGGGGGTGAAGAAATGGTTCTGTAACCGGAGTGTGGTAGGAGTTACATGAATCTACCCATGCGTTAAAATAGAATTATATACCCAAAAGTCAATTTTACCATATGATATTTACTTTTTTAAAGATTATTTGAGAGAGAGAGAGAGCAAGCAGGGGGAGGGAGAGGCACAAGCAGACTGTCCTGAGCGCTGAACCCCAAGTGGGACTCAAGCTCACAAGCCCAAGATCATGACCTGAGCCAAAACTGAGAGTCGGACACTTAATCGACTGAGCCACCCAGGCTCCTCTACCATACAATAATTTAAAAACAAAAAAAAATTCAGCAGCATGAAAGGTTACAAAAGGGACTAAGAAAGGACTCCTGGATGGCTCAGTCAGTTGGGCATCTGCTTTACGCTCTGGTCATGCTCCTGGGGTCCTGGGATCAAGTTCCACATTGGGCTCCTTGCTCAGTGGGGAGCCTGCTTCTCCTTCTGCCTGCTCATCCTGCTTGTGCTCTCTCTCTCTCTGACAAGTAAATTTTAAAAATTAAAGAATAAACTGTGGAGAACTACTAGAGATTACTAAGAGACACAAGTCGAGCAAATACAGCATGCAGCCCTGTTTGACTCTGGATTCAAAAAACTGACTTTTTAAAAATTAGAATATTCAATTTCATTAACAGAAATTGTATTATTAGTTTCAGAGGTGGAATCTAGCAATTCATCAGTTGCATGTAACACCTGGTGCTCATCACAGCATGTCCCCTCCTTAATGCCCATCACCCAGTCACCCCTTCAGCAACCCTCAGTTTGTTTCCTAGTTAGGAGTCTCTCATGGTTCTTCTCCCTCTCTGATGACTTCCCATTCAGTTTTCCATCCCTTCCCCTATGATCCTCTGTGCTGCTTCTTATACTCCCCATATGAGTGAAACCATATGATAATTGTCTTTCTCTGATTGATTTATTTCACTCAGCATAATCCCTCTGGTTCCATCCACATTAATGCAAATGGTAAGTATTCATCCTTTCTGATGGCTGCGTAATATTCCATTGTATATATCAATCACACCTTCTTTATCCACTCATCTGTTGATGGACGTCTTGGCTCTTTTCACAATTCGGCTATTGTGGATTATTGCTGCTATGAACATTGGGGTGCACATGCCCCTTCTTTTCACTACATCTGTATCTTTGGTGTAAATACCCAGTAGTGCGATTGTTGGGTCATAGGGTAGCTCTGTTTTCAACTTTTTGAGGAAACTCCATGCTGTTTTCCAGAGTGGCTGCACCAGCTTGCATTCTCACCAACAGTGTAGGAGGGCTCCCCCTTCTCTGCATCCTCACCAAAACTTGTTTCCTGTCTTGTTAATTTTAGCCATTCTGACTGGTGTGAGGTGGTATCTCACTGAAGTTTTGATATGCATTTCCTTGATGCCGAGTGATATGGAGCACTTTTTCATGTGTCTGTTGGCCATCTGGATGTCTTCTTTGCCAAAACGTCTGTTCATGTCTTCTGCCCATTTCTTGATTGGATTATTTGTTCTTTGGGTGTTGAATTTAGTAAGTTATTTACAGATCTTGGATACTAGCCCTGTATCTGATATGTCGTTTGCAAATATCTTCTCCCATTCCATAGGCTGCCTTTTAGTTTTATTAACTGTTTCCTCTACTGTGCGGAAGCTTTTGATCTTGATGAAGTCCCAGTAGCTCATTTCTGCCCTTGTTTCCCTTGCCTTCTTGTCTTGCAAGAATTTGCTGTGGCCGAGGTCAAAGAGATTTGCTGCTTGTGTTCTCCAGTAGGATTCTGATGGATTCCTGTCTCCCATTTAGGTCTTTCATCCAATTTGAGTTTATTTTTGTGTGTGGTATAAGAAAATGGTCCATATTTAATTGCATCAAAAACTTTAATACCTAGGAATGAACCTAACTGAAGAGGTAAAGGATCTGTACTCAGAAAACTGCAGAACACACGTGAAAGAAATTGAGGAAGACACAAAGAAATGGAAAAACATTCCATGCTCATGGATTGGAAGAACAAATATCGTCAAAATGTCGATGCTACCAAGAGCAATCTACACATTCAATGCAATCCCTATCAAAATACCATCAACATTTTTCCCAGAGCTAGAACAAATAATCCTCAAATTTGTATGGAATAAGAAAAGACCCTTAATAGCCAGTGGCACCATGATACCTGACTTCAGGCTCTATTACAAAACTGTCATCATCAAGACAGTACAGTACTGGCACAAAAACAGACACATAGATCAATGGAACAGAATGGAGAACAAAGAAAGTGACTTTTAAAAAGACTTCTTTAAAACACTAGGGACACTACATCTGGAATGAATGATGTACTATATGTTGGCTAATTGAATTTAAATTTAAAAAATAAAACACTGAAGAAAATGTGAATGTGTACTGATGAGTAAAGAGCATGATGCTATTATACAGCATGGTGTGATAAATGAGATGCTGATAATAAAGTCCTTATCTGTGAGACAGACTAACATACTTCAAGGTGAACTGATGGGATGTCTGGGATGTCTGGGATGTGCCTTCAAATACACACAGTATAGTAAATGCATAGTGGATGACAGAATGAAGCAGAAGAGGGGGTTTTGTCTCTTTGTTCAATCTGTGCCCTCAATATCTACCTATTGGGGTGTGTGGCACACAGTGGACACTCAGCCAACATTAGCTGAATGGATGAATAGCCCATGTGAGTTGTCACTCCTGTCACTGCCTGTTCCCCAAACTGCCACGACACATGGCTCTACCAACCCTTCTCCGTCTTAGCTCTCCTGTCGCCCCTAACTCCTCTGGCAGCCAGCCCTGCCACTGCTTGTTGGTGAACCCAGGTCTAATGTCATGCTCGGTTTGCCTCCAGCTCAGGTCAAGATCTCGGGGTCCTGGGATCAAGCCCTGTGTTGGGCTCCCAGCTTAGCAGGGAATCTGCTTCTCCCTCTCCTCCTGCCTCTCCCCCTGCTTGTGCTTTCTCTTCCTGTCTCAAATGAATAAATAAATAAAATCTTTTTTAAAAATTAAAAAAAGAATAAAGTCATACTCAGGAGCACCTGGGTGGCTCAGTCGATTAAGAATCTGACTCCTCAGATACATTCGTTAGATTACTCCTTTCTGCCCGTGGACACCGCCGAGCAAGCATCATTCAAGTCTCCCCTCCCACCACCGTCATGTCCAAGTCAGAGTCTCCCCAAGAGCCTGAACAGCGGCAGAAGCTCTTCATGGGAGGTCTGAGCTTTGAAACAACCGATGAGGGTGTGAGGAGCCGTTCTGAGCACTGGGGAGCACTTACAGACTGTGTGGCTATGAGAGATCCAAACACCAAGTGCTCCAGAGGCTCTGGGCTTGTGACATATGTCCTTGCGGAGGAGGTGGAAGCAGCCATGAACGCATCCACACACGGTGGATGGAAGATTGTGGAACCAAACAGGGCTGTGTCGAGAGAAGATTCTCAAAGACCTGGTGCCCACTTAGCTGTGAGAAAGTTTTTTTGTGGGTGGCATTAAAGAAGTCACTGACGAACGTCATCTAAGAGATGATTTCGAACAGTGTGGGAAATCAAAGTGACTGAGATCATGACTGACCAAGGCAGTGGCAAAAAGAGGGGCTTTGCTTTTGTAACATTGGATGACCCTACTCTGTCGACAAGACTGTCATTCAGAAATCCCATCCTGTGCATGGCCACGGCTGTGAAGTCAGGAAAGCACTCTCTAAGCAGGAGATGGCTCGTGCTTCATCCAGCCAAAGAGGTCGAAGTGGTTCTGGAAACTTTGGTGGTGGTCGTGAAGGTGGTTTTGGTGGGAATGACAACTTTGGTCGCAGAGGAAACTTCAGTGGTTGAGGTGGCTTTGGTGGCCATCAAGGTGGTGGTGGATATGGTGGTAGTGGGGACAGCTAGAATGGATTTGGTAATGATGGAAGTAACTTTGGAGGTGGCGGAAGCTATAATGATTTTGGCAATTACTATAATCAATCCTCAAATTCTGGACCCATGAAAGGAGGCAATTTTGGAGGCAGAAGCTCTGGCCCTTATGGTGGTGGAGGCCGATACTTCGCCAAACCACGAAACCAACATGGCTATAGTGGTTCCAGCAGCAGCAGGAGCTACGGCAGTGGCAGAAGGTTTTAATTACTGCCAGGAACAAAGCTTAGCAGGAGAGGAGAGCCAGAGAGGTGACAGGGAGACTACAGGTTACAAAAGATTTGTGAACTCAGCCAAGCACAGTGGTGGCCAGGCTTAGCTGCTACAAAGAAGACATGTTTTAGACAATACTCATGTGTATGGGCAAAAAAACTCGAGGACTGTATTTGTGACTAATTGTATAACAAGTTATTTTAGTTTCTGTTCTGTGGAAGGTGTAAAGCATTCCAACAAAGGGTTTTAATGTAGTTTTTTTTTGCACCCATGCTGTTATTGCTAAATGTAATAGTCTGATCATGACGCTGAATAAATGTATCTTTTAAAAAACAAAAAGAATCTGACTCCTGATTTCAGCTCAGGTCATGGTCTCAGGTCCTGAGATTGAGCCCAGCATCCTCCACACTCAGCACCGGGTCTGCTCAAAGTTCTCTCTCTGCCCCTCCTGTCACTCTCTCTCTCTCAAAATAAATAAATAAAATATTTTTTTAAAGATTTTATTTATTTATTTGACAGAGATCACAGGTAGGAAGAGAGGCAGGCAGAGAGAGAGGGGGAAGCAGGCTCCCCACTGAGCAGAGAGCCCGATGCGGGGCTCAATCCCAGGACCCTGGAATCACAACCTGAGCCGAAGGCAGAGGCTCAACGCACTGAGCCGCCCAGGAGCCCCAAATAAATAAAATCTTAAAAAATAAATAAATAAAGTCATGCTCAGATAGAAGCAAAAAGAAAAAACGCATCGTCTTCACGGGTACCGTCTCCTCCCAAAGTTCAGTGCTCGGGCTCAACACAAGTTCTGCCTTTTCTTTTATGGCTTTCGCTACACCTGTGAGCTCAGAGCAATGTGGCCCTGCCTATCTCTACGACAGCACCCTCCTACTGTCTTCGACCATGAATCCTACACCGCAGCCCACAGACCACTTACCATCTACCATGAGCATGTGACGTATCAAACTTCTCCATCTTTGCACTCAGACTTCCCTCTGCCAAGGACACTCCTTTCTCCTTATGCGGCTGGTGAGCTACGATCATTTTTCAAGAGTCCGTCCAAACATAAACTCCCCTCTGAAGACTCCCCCTGACTCCCCCATCTCTGTGCTTTCACACCTCTATTAGAACTCTTGGGCATTTTATTTTCATTGTCACTATCGGGCTGCTTCCCCCGAGATCATCACATGCTAACCCAGTGCTTACTAGTCACGAGTCCGGTCACTTCACATATACTGACCTTTGATCCTCAAGGAAAGTCATAATATAGCTGCTGTAATTTCCCCAGTTCTACAAAGGAAGAAATGGAAGCACAAAGGAGATGAAACAGCTTTCCTTGAGCCACATCCAGTAATAATAGTAGAGAAGATGCAGATAATCTGGACAGTCCGCATCTTTTTTTTCAACTCTCCCAAGACTGCTCTTTAATCCAGTGTTCCCCAAACTGCTTTTTGTGATGCAACTGTTTCAAAGCCTAGGTCCCTATACATTCCTTTATGTTTTTTTTTAAATTTTTTAACTTTTTAGGGGTGCCTGGGTAGCTCAGTGGGTTAAAGCCTCTGCCTTCGGCTCGGGTCATGATCCCAAGGTCCTGGGATCGAGCCCCACATCGGGCTCTCTGCTCAGCAGGGAGCCTGCTTCCTCTTCTCTCTGCCTGCCTCTCTGACTACTTGTGATCTCTGTCTGTGAAATAAATAAATAAAATCTTTTAAAAAATAATTTTTTTAACTTTTTAAAGTAATCTCTACGGTCAACGTGGGGCTCAAACTCACAACCCCATGATCAAGAGTTGCATCTCTACCAACTCAGCCAGCCAGGTGCCCCTCTTCATTGTGTTTTCATCTACTGGTTGATGTGTGCCCTGGTGGGGAGCCAAGCTACAGCCCACCCTGCCTTACGTGGCTATCCTCTGCAGCCAGAAGGCCAAAGCTCACAAGCTAGTGGGGCTGTCAGTGGAGAAGACCCACACGTTCCTTTATTCTAAAGAACTCTATAATGGCCAGGGACATTGTAAGAAATATGTAACAGATAATCTCTAATCTTGTTAAATATTTTTATCCCCTCTATTGTTAGGTAGCATCTGTTTCTCTCCAACCTGAAATTCTGCTGGGACTGCAGCCTTGGATCTCTAACTGCTGCTGGATCTCCTTGCCTACTCCTTGCCTTGTGTCTCTACTGCCTACGTTTGGATCTCAAAATAACAGTTGTTGATGTCCCCTAAAAATGCAATCGGAGAGGGGTACCTGGGTGGCTCAACTGCTTAAGCGGCTGACTCTTGATTTCAGCTCAGGTCATGATCTCGGGGTCATGGGATCAAGCCCCGTGTTGGGCTCTGCTCTCAGTGCACAGTCTGAGAGTCTCTGTCTCCCTCTCCCTCTGCTCCTCCCCCAACAACTATAAATATATAAATAGGCATGCAATCGGAGAGATTCCTGAGTCGTGGCTGGGCACAAGGACCCGTCAGCCTCCTCTGCAGGGAACTGTGGTCATGTGGCAGAGTGCCCACTCCTGACAGTGACCCCACACTGCCTCTCCTACATGAGCAACCTCCACGGGCTCTGGTGTGAGGCTTCCCGGATGTGTTTATCTACAAACCACATTGTCAGTTTTAAGAAATTCACTAAATGACCACAGGATTCAAGATGTGTACTACGTGGCCGAATTTCAAAAGGAAAAAGGAATTAAAGGCCAAAAGGAAGGGAGAAGTGAAAGAAACACAGGGAGGAAGGAGGAAGGGAGAGATAAAGAGGGACAGAGAGAGTGAGGAAGGAAGAAACTGGTCCCAAAATGCAAGAAAGGACGAAATCTGAAAATTAAAATCTACAAAATATTGTGTGCAACATTACCTCAATGAAGAGGTATACCACGTTGAGAGCTCAGAAGACTCAGTATAGTGATGTCAATTCCCCCAAATTGATCTATAGATTAACACAATGCCCATAAAATACCAGACAGCTGTTTGTTTGTTTGTTTGTTTTTTAAAATATTTTATTTATTTATTTGACGGACAGAGATCACAAGTAGGCAGAGAGACAGGCAGAGAGAGAGGAGGAAGCAGGCTCCCCGCCGAGCTGAGAGCCCAATGCAGGGATCGATCCCAGGACCCTGAGATCATGACCCGAGCCGAAGGCAGTGGCTTTAACCCACTGAGCCATCCAGACACCCCAGACAGCTGTTTTGAAGAACCAGACAGCCTGAATCTCAAATTTAAATAGAAAATCAAAGCATCTAGAGTATTCAAACAAACTGGAAAAATAAGAGCAAAGCTGGAGCACATATACTACCTGACTTTGAAGACTTTCTACAGAACTGGCTAACCATAAAGCTAATCTACTCTGTTATTATGTATTAACATAAGTTAATGTATGGAATAATAATATATATCATTAGCAATGTGATATTGGCACAAGGATGGACATATAAATCGATGGAAGAGAGTCCAGAAATAGACTACACAAAAATAGTCTATTGATCATCAATTAAGTCTCCAAGGTAATAAGGGTTACCTTTGTAACAAGAGGTGCTAGAATTATTCGATACTCAAATGCAAAAGAGTGGATCTCACCCTTACCTCATACCACATGCAAAGATAACTCAAATTTAAAAAACCTCAACACAAGAGTTGAAACTATAATACTTTTACACAAAAAATGTAAGAGAAAATTTTTTTAAACTTTGATTTGGGTGAAGTTTTCATAGGACAAAAAAGGATAAGCCAGACTTCATCAAAATTTAAAAACCTGCTCTCTTCAAAAGACACTGTTGAGACAATGAAAAGCCACACCACAGACTGGGAGAAAATATTCGTAAAACGTATATCAAATAAAAGAATTGTCTCCAGAAAATATAAAGAACTTTTATAACTCCATAATAACAAGACAAACAACTCAATAAAACAAAATGGGCCAAATATTTTAATAGACACATTACCAAAGAAGATCTGTGAATGGCAAATGAGCACATGAAAAGATGTTCCACGTCTTCAGTCACCAGGAAAATCAAATTAAAACCCGAATGACTAAAACTTAAAAGCCTGTCAATACCCAGTGTTGGTGAGGATGGACAGCAACTAGAGCATGGCTGGTGGGAAAGGAAAATGGCAGAACTGCTTTGGAAAACAGTTTGACAGTTTCTTGTAAAGTTAAACATACAATTACCATATGATTCAGCACTTGTACCCCGAGGTGTTTATCCCGAGAAATGAAAACATATGCCCACACAAAGACTTGACGATGTATGTTAACAGAAGCAGTAAATCACGTTCAAAGCCAAACACTGGAAACAATCCAAATCTGTGTCAACAGGTAATCAGATAAACAAATTGTAGTATTTCTATACAATAGGATATTACTCCCCCCAAAAAGGAAGGGACTAAAGATGAAATAGAAATAGATACACATGTCCCTGTTCTTCCCACTAAGTATGAACATTATCTAGAAAACACACATGCACAGACTCTAAAAGGTAGAGATAAGAAGAAAGACTGTCTAGGGACCTCGGGACCTCAGAAATGACATGGTAGTGAGTTTGGGGGTTTTGTCTCATGTATCTGAGTCTGGATGCTGGAGAAACTGCCAACCTGGGAATACCAACAGATACAAACAAACAAAAATCCCCAAGAAATTTCTCTGGCCAACGGAAAAAGAAAGGGGCAAACTAGCAAGATGGAGAACTTCTAGACACAATTGGTCTACGCCAGCTGAACACCATGAAAAGGACCACAACCCCATCACCACCCCCATCAGTAAATGCTGAATGGACAGCCCCAACCTCTACTCTTGTCCGGCTGTCACGAGGCATCTCTTACATCCCTTCCTGTTGGGGTATCAGACAAAACTGGGTGGAGAGCAGGGACTTTCATCCCTACGTGGTGTTGATAAGGTTGTCCTTCAAAAACATCAGGGGAGACCACATGGGGATCCTAGACTTCCACCCCCACCCAGCCTCAACAAGGTGTCACTCTCACCCCACTGAGTCAGTTGGAGGAGGCCTACTGGATTGGCGGCGTGGATGAAAACACATGCCACGGAACCACACAGACCCATTGTACCAGCGTCAGCTTCCTTTGTGAAACTGTCCTATAGCTAACATCAATATGTGCATGGGACCTCTTTGTCCTCTTTGCAATTTCCTATGAATTTATAAATATTTCAAAATAAGAAAGGCTTTTTAAAGAAAGGAACAACTGATACCCATAGTAAAGTGGATAAATTACAAAGACATTATGTTGAGTGGATACAAAAGGATATATGAGGGCGCCTGGGTGGCTCGGTGGGTTAAGCCTCTGCCCTCAGCTTAGGTCTTGATTCCGGGGTCCTAGGATCGAGCCCCACATCGGGCTCTCTGCTCAGTGGGGAGTCTGCTTCTCCCTCTTTCTCTGCCTGCCTCTCCACCTACTTGTGATCTCTCTCTCTGTGTCAAATAAATAAAATCTTTTAAAAATCCCAAAAGGATATATGATATATGATTTCACTTACTTATAACCCTAGATACGACAAATCAAATCTATGGTGACAGAAGGCAAACCAGTTATTGCCTAGGGCCAGGGAGGTTGGCTGCTACGGGGCACAAAGAAAGAGAAATATTTTGAAGTAAAGAAAAAATTCCAGTATTTATGAGATCATAGATATAAGAATGTATAAGTCTTTCAAAACTCATGGGAATTACAATACCTGCATTTTATTGTACATAAACTATACCTCACCAAAGTTGACTTAAAATTACTTCACAGTAAGACCAAAAAAATCCTGTCATAATTTCATGAAGAAAAGAAAAAAATTCTAATATACAGTAAAATATGTAATTGTACATTTTTGCTATAAAATATGGCATACTTGGCCATCTGAGTACCAACCGGCTGAGAAAGTCAAGTCCAACTATAATATCCCATATGTGCACAGAAGCCTTATTAACATAGGTACTTGGTCTGTAATACCCTCCAAAGTCACATCCATACACTGGATACCCTCCTGTTATCCTAGAAGACTGACAGGTGGACGTCTAATGGCCCATTTGCGTAGAGGGGCACGCAGACGTGTACTCCACCAGACAACAGAAGGTGACCACAGCTGCAAATACAAGGAGGGCAAAAGGATTCCTCAATATGAAGATTTCTCATACAATCCGCTCAGATCACAAGAGACTGAGATCCCACTACTGCTTAAAGT
This sequence comes from Neogale vison, assembly GCF_020171115.1. Taxonomy (NCBI): domain Eukaryota; kingdom Metazoa; phylum Chordata; class Mammalia; order Carnivora; family Mustelidae; genus Neogale; species Neogale vison. The sequence goes on from NC_058095.1 coordinate 56,146,473, forward strand.
ATTCTACTTATCCAGTATACAAAAGTACAAGATCACCACCAAGTAACTCCAGAGAAAACCCCCAACCTAAAAAATTTCAAACAAGTTTCAAAATATGGGGGACAGATTCTCTGTACTATCTTTGCAATTCTTCTGTGAATCTGAAACTATTTTAAAATTTAAAGTTTATTTTAAGAAAAGAAACAATTCTTGGGGTGCCTGGGTGGCTCAGTGGGTTAAGTCTCTGCCTTTGGCTCAGGTCATGATCCCAGGGTCCTGGGATCGAGCCCTGAATCAGGCTCTCTGCTCAGCAGGGAACCTGCTTCCTCCCCCGCCCCACCTGCCTCTCTGCCTACTTGTGATCTCTGTCTGTCAAATAAATGAATAAAATCTTTTTAAAAACAAAATAAAATAAATTTAAAAAGAAACAATTCCTTTGTGGGTTTTTTTTTAAAGATTTTATTTATTTTAGAGAGAGAGTTGGGAGAGAGGCAGAGGGAGAGGGTCTCAGGCAGACTGTGCACTGAGCAGAGCCTGATGTGGGGATGGGTCCCACATCCCTGACCTGACCTGACCAGTTCCCTGACCTGAGCTGAAACCAAGAGTCAGGTGCTTAACTGAATGTGCCACCCAGGCACCCCAAGAAATGATTCCTTTGTAAAATAAACCACTGAGTTGTCTTTTCATTGTTTGTTTTTTTTATGTTGGTGACACTGTGGCCTGAGCAGGAGTTATGACATTTCTGGAACACACATCAGTGGAACCTTAATAATGTCACTGACTTCACATGCCACTTTTCGATGCTAGGTGGAAACCACAACTACTCACAGATGGACGCTTTCAAGTGGATTTGTGGGAGGGAGATTTGGAAAACTGTACCCAAAATACACCCCCAAAAACATACTGGTTAGCAACTGCCACTGCTCACAAAAACACCTCCAGATGCCAGGAACAATGGAAAAGGCAACAAATGTTACTACAGAATTAACATAAAGGAGTTGGCCAGTGGACAGGTGCTCTCTTCCTAGAGACGTCTTTATCTGTGCAAAAATACAAACCGAATGGGAGAAGCCAGATCAAGGTGACCTACTTTATTTTTTTAAAGATTTTATTTATTTATTTGACAGACAGATATCACAAGTAGGCAGAGAGGCAGGCAGGGAGAGAGGAGGAAGCAGGCGCCCCACTGAGCAGAGAGTCCGATGTGGGGCTCGATCCCAGGACCCCGAGATCACAACCAGGGCGAAAGGCAGACACTTAGCCATCTGAGCCACCAAGGCGCCCCAAGGTGATCTACTTTAAATGACCTCCTCTAGGAGAGCAGATGGACACCCTTCCCAAGCTTGGGGGGGCAGGCAGCAGGACAAAACCTGACCCCCCAAAAAACAATTATTCGGGGGGAAAAAAACAACAACACAGGATTTCTCCTTCTGAATACATAAGGGAAAAAAAGTGAAAATTTAAGGCCAATCACTGGGCAAACAGTTTTCTCAAGCCCAAATGCACTGTCTTTTAAATGCCCCAACTCATCCAGAGAGGTTCTAGAAACATAAAAAAGCCAGCAGATGCCAAATTCCTGCCCCTGAGAGAAGTTCCCAAGCAACGAAGAGAAGAGAACCATCAGAAAAAGGACGACAGGAAGAGAGCAAGAAGTTCACTTCACGTCCAAACTCACACAGGCCCCCAGGCCGTCTGGGGAGAGTGCTGCTCAAAGGCTGCACATGGTTTTAAGTCCGATTTCTCGGACCCAGGACCCCTGTGCAGAAATTGACCCCTTGCATTATTCAGGATTCTTTGTTCACATGTAACAGAAAGTCAATTCAAAGTGGCTTTAAAAAAAGAAAAGAGATTTATTGGTTCCCATAATTTAGAAAGTCAGAAGTAGTCTGATCTCAGATGTGGGTGGATCAAAGGGTTCAAACAATATCATGAGGACTCAGTCTTTCTCGTCCGTGACCCAGCTCTGCTTTCCTCCACGTCAGCTTTCTTCTCTACAAGTCTCCCTCCGAGTGGAAGGCACTGTGGTCGGCTGGCCTGGAGTCTACAAGCTCTGTGGAAACATGAAGGCGTCATTCCTCCTATTTCCATCCAAATCTCAGAAGCCTCAATGGCTCCGAGGAGCCCATCCTGGGCCATGTGTCCCCATCTTGGCCAATCCCAGTCCCAGAGCACGGGACTATCACTGACTGGTGTTCAGTGACTCGGTTACCAGTAGACAAGGAGCCAAACCACTGGACACCCTGGGATCTGCCAGCCATCCACATTCCAGGAAAGGCAATAAGAGTCCAAAAACAAAACAAAAACAAGCAAACACACAAATCTCTGGCAGACAAGCGGGTTTCTGGATTTGTTCTCCTCAAGAAGAGAGTAACAAGCACTGACACGTTAAACTTCGTAAGCTTCTTTGAGGAGTCTGGAGTTATGGGTTCATATGTGGAAAAAGCATGCAGATGAACGTGTGGTCCAGGGTCTGGGAGGAACATCATCAAGGTGAGCACTATGGAACTGTTAACTAACATCGCAGAAGCGTCTAGAGAAGGAAGAAATAGCATACCCTAACAGATAGGGTGGAGGTGAAAAATAGTTTGATCCAAATATTTAAAGAAATGTATGTCAATTTTGTAACAAACTGGTGAAGCAGGATATATTAGTTGAACTGCCTTTGCTTCTTTGATTCATAGTTTGAGAATCATAAGACGGTTTCGAAATATCTTTTCAGTCCCCAGTACAAGGGGAGTTGGTTAGGAGGAAATATCACTGGCGATGACAAATTGGCAGGCTCAAAGAAATGGGGGTCTACCTGCTACACCAAATTCTAACCAGGGACACGACAGGAAATATATTATAGATAAATGAAAACCTATGCTCCAAAATTGGAGTGAATGGCTGGTGGGGAAGAGAGGGACAACTTGCTAAAACACGGAAGTCATGCTAGCCTGAGAGGGAAAAGCAGCCTAGAACATCAACAAGAATACAGAGAGAGCGTATAGTCCTTTCCCCGGGGAAGGAAACAAGACCGGTGCCCTAAAGTGTGGGAGGCACGTGGAAGCCGCCGTAGGGAAAATGGAGCAGTCACGCTCTGCACCTTGCCAGCAGCACATCCATCCACTTCAGCTTCCAGTGGAAACAAATACGGAGTGCCACCCTGACAGCAACACCAGCCCCTCCCCCAAGCTGGTCTGTGAAAACCAAGACAGCACGCAATGGAGCAGATGCCATCAACTGTGAAGAGGACTGCACAGAGAAAGAATTAGCAGGCAGATGAGAAGCTTCTAGCCTCAGAAGATACACACTCGAAAACCGGGAGAACTCGCTGAACTCTACCTCTGAAACTAATAATACCTTAAATGTCAATGAATTGACTTTAAAGAAAATAAAAATTATTTTTTAAAATTGGAAGAACTTAAACCCAATGAAATACAATTGATAAAGTGTCAGATTGGAACTTCAAGATAAGTGTAAATGGTATCTTCAGAGAAATACGGGTGGGTGGTGCAGTCACAAAGCAGGAACTGAAAACTACTAAATGGAGCAAGTTGCAGAGCTGGAAATTTAAAAATGTCATTGAGATTGCAAGTCAGTGGCAGAACGGACAGAGCTGAAGAATGGCTTTGTGAGTTGGAAGACTCAGTCAAGGAATTCTCTTAAAGTACAAAACACAGTAATATCACTTTTATTACAAAGTAAAGAAGAAATATTAAGGAACATGGAGAATAAATCCAGAAGTTCTAACATCCACCCAAAAGTTCAAGGAGTGGTGAGAAAAAAATGGAAGAGTGGCACTATTTTTTTAAAAAAAATGTTTTTGTAAGTAATCATGAAGGACAGGAGCTCTTCCCCCCTCTTTGCTCTCATTCCTTTCTCCACTAAAATGCTAGTTAAGGGACATTTTTAAAAGCATAATTATGGGATGCCTGGGTGACTCAGTTGGTTAAGCGGCCACCTTCGGCTCGGATCATGATCCCAGGGTCCTGGGATCAAGACCTGCATCGGGTTCTTTGCTTGGCGGGGAGCCTGATTCTCTCTCTCCCTTTGCTGCTGCTCTGCCTGCTTGCTCTCTCTCTCTCTCTCTCTGTCAAATAAATAAATAAAATCTTTTAAAATAAATAAATAAAAGCATAACTACAAAAGGAACAGGAGATTGCTGGTTTGCCAACTGTATGCAGAGGGGGCAGGGAGAGACGGAAAAAAGAGGCTGTTTACCCTAGATTGGTAGGTGGCAGTTTTAATAAGCAAGGGAACTTACTTACTGAGGCTTGTCTTGGGTGGCACCAAGATGAGCAGATCTCCACACCCGGCTGCCAAATCTTAAAAGTTTGTGAAGAAGCCATAAGTGGATACAGTCCCGTATACTCCCCAGAGGGTGTCAACAATACATTACTCTCTGTGTCCCTGAAAATGGCTCCCACCACAGGAGTGCTCGGGAGAATATTCATTCCAGGGGAGGTGGGAGGAGTCTCTGATTGCCTGAGTCCAGCTCTTGGGGGCACTGTGATCACATTCTCTCGATCACTTCTCCCAACAGAGATGATGCAAGGGTAGATAAGAGACGACATCTATGGCTTGGAAGCTGAAAGCACATGGACAGGTGGTAACCAGGTTGGCAGAATAGAGAAAGTTGAAAGTCAAATGCCTACCGGGTGAGGGTGAGCCCATCAGCACCGATCCCCCAGGAAGGCTCAGGAACTGGAATACCAAGGAACCTTGCCGTTATGAGTGTAGGTGAGCCTGAGCACAGCCAAAATGCCTGAAAATCTGCATGGGAAACAAGCAAATGGCCTCCATAGTCCTTCATCAGCCCCCTTGGGCAATTCTCTCTCCTTCTCCCCAAAAGAAGACTAGAAGTTTACCCTCTTATAGGACAACAGGACTCTGGACTCGGGACACCAGGTGGGTGTGCCCTACTGAAAACAGAAAATCTAAGAGAAAGCCAACATGCCAAACGGTGAGTTCCCCATCCTCTTTCTCCAAATGCTGCCAAGACTGCTGATGGCCAGGCTTCCACACCCCAAACAGGAAACTGGAACGCTGCTCTTTGGAGGAGCCAAGCATCCAACTAGTAAATGCCTAAAGATAATGATGCTGAGGTCCCACTCCAATGGCCAGGTCTCTGCTCCTTCCCTTGAAAGCCCCACAGTGGGCACACTGACTTTCTTAGTGGCTCAGACTTAAATGTGAAGAGAAAGCCAAGGATCACCAGACATTTAAAAAGAGAAAGGGACCCAAAAAACAGGAATAGTGCAGGAATAGAAGGGTTTTTTTTTTCCAACTATAATTACCGTGTTCAGAAATATTACTGACTTAGCATCCTTGAAACAAGAGGAGGGTGGGTTCTCTTAAAGTTTTATTTAAATTCCACTTAGTTAACATACAGTGTAATGCTAGTTCCAACTGCACAATATGATGATTCAGCACTTCTACACACCCCCCAGTGCTCATCACAAGTGCACTCCTTATTCTCCATCACCTATTTCACCCATCCCTCCCCCACCGCCCCCCGGTAACCGTCAGTTTATTCTCTACAGTTAAGAGTCTATTTCTTGGGGCTCCTGGGGGGCTCAGTTGTTAACCATCTGCTTTCAGCTCAGGTCATGATCCCAGGGTCCTGAGATTGAGTCCCACATCAGGCTCCCTGCTTGGCAGGAAGCCTGTTTCTCTCTCTCTCACTCCCCTTGCTTGTGTTCCCTCTCTCGCTGTGTTTCTCTGTGTCAAATAAATAAATAACATCTTTTTTTAAAAAGTCTGTTTCTTGGTTTGTCTCTCTTTCTTTCTTTTTCCCTTTGCTCCTTTGTTTTGTTTCTTCAGTTCTGCTATGAGTGGAATAAAGCGGCATTTGTCTTTCTCTGACTGACTGAATTAGCATAATACTCTCTAGCTTCATCCAGGTCTCTGTGAGATTTCATTGTTCTTAACGACTGAGTAATACTCTACTGTAGCTGTATCCTGCATCTTCTTTACCCACTCACCAGCTGCTGGGCACTTGGGCTGTTTCCGTAATGCGGCTATTGTAAGTAACACTGCCATAAGCATCAGGGAGCGTGTAGCCCTCAGAACCAGTATTTTGTACATTTGGGTAAACGCCCAGTAGTGTGATTGCTGGATCCTGAGGTAGCTCTGTTTCTAACTTTTTGAGGAGCCTCCACACTGTTTCCCACAGTCGCCGCGCCAGTGTGCACTCCCACCAACAGCGCACAAAGGTTCCTTTCTCTCCACAGCCCTGCTAACACCTGTTCTTCCTTGTGCTGTTGATCTCTTCTGTTCTGACAGGCGTGAGGTAACACGCATTGTGGTTTTTTTTTAAAGATTTTATTTATTTATTTGACAGAGAGAGATCACAAGTAGGAAGAGAGGCAGGCAGAGAGAGAGAGGAGGAAGCAGGCTCCCTGCTGAGCAGAGAGCCCGATGCGGGACTCGATCCCAGGACCCTGAGATCATGACCTGAGCCGAAGGCAGCGGCTTAACCCACTGAGCCACCCAGGTGCCTCCGCATTGTGGTTTTGATGTGCATCTCCTTCATGACGAGGGATGGTGAGCATTTCCTCATGTGTCTGTTGGCCCTCTGGATACCTCCTTTGGGAAAACGTCTTGTCATGTCTTCCGCCCATTTTCTAACTGGATTATCCATTTTTCGGTGTTGAGTTTTATACGTTCTTTATATACTTTGGATACTACCCTTTATCAGATGTGTCATTTATCAATATCTTCTCCCACTGCAGAGGTTGCCTCTTAATTGTGTTGTTTCCTTTGCTGTGCAGAAGATTTCATTCCCCAATGGTTTATTTTTGCTTTTGTTTCCCTCGCCTCAAGAGACACGTCTAGAAAGAAGTTGCTACAGCTGATTTCAAAAAATTACTGACTGTGTTCTCTTCTAGGAGTTTCATGGTTTCAGGTGTCACATTTGGTTTCAGGTGTCACATTTCTTTAATCCATGTTGAATATATTTTTAATGTATGGTGTAAGAAAGTAATCCGGTTTCATTCTTCTGCACGTTGCTGTCATGTTTGCCCAACATCATGTGTTGAAGAGACGGGCTTTTTCCCATTGGATATTCTTTCCTGCTTTGTCCAAGATTAGCTGATCATAGAGCTGTGGGTCCATTTCTGGGCTTTTTCTTTCTGCTCCATGGATCTGTGTGTGTATTTTTGTGCCAGGGCTGTACTGCTTTGACGACTACAGCTCTGTAGTAGAGCTTGAAGTCAGAACCATGATGCCACCAGTTTTGCTTTTCTTTCTCAAGGTTGCTTTGCCTAAGGGGTTTCTGGAGTTCCACACAAACTTTAGGATTGTTTTTCCTAGCTCTGCGAAAAATACTGACAGTATTTTGATAGGGGTTGCACTGAATCTGTAGATCGCTTTGCGTAGTACGGACATTTTAGCACTATTTGTTCTTCTAATCCATGAGCATGGGGTGTCTTTCCATGAAATTTCTTTCATCAGTGTTTAATGGTTTTCAGAGAATAAGTGTTTCACCTCTTTGGCTGGATTTATTTCTAGGTATCCCTGGTTTTGGTGGAGCAAAGTGCTTTTTAAAAGTAACAAAGAACAAGACAGAAAAGATTCAATAGGAAAAGCATTTTTAGTTTAATAGAAAAAGTGGAGATGAAGTTGAGGAGATCTCCAGGAGAGCCGTAAAAAAGAGCTAGAAATTAGAAAAGGCAATATGTGAACTATTTCCTTTTTCTTTTCTTTTTTCTTTTTTTTAAGATTTTATTTATTTATTTGTCAGAGAGATGGACAGAGCACAGGCAGGCAGAGTGACAGGTAGAGGCAGAGGGAGAAACAGGCTCCCTGTGGAGCAAGGAGTCCAATGTGGGACTCGATCCCAGGACCCTGAGATCATGACCTGAGCCAAAGGCAGTTGCTTAACAGACTGAGCTACCCAGGCACCCCTTCTTTTCTTTTTTTTAAGTAGGCACCACACCCACCCAGTGTGGAGCCCAATAGACGGACTATTAATTGGATGTTTAAGTCACTGTATTTGGAGATTTCTTTGTTATGGAAATTAGCCTATACTTACACTAACAAAAATACCTTCCAAAATCTAAGGAAGTTCATTTCCCATCCTGGTCTTGTCCTAGGCAAATTACCAAGCAAGTGTGAGTTGAATAAAGACATTTTCAAATACGCAAGATCTCAAAAAAATGTACCTCGTGAGCCCTCCTTCTCAGATTGCCCCTGATGCCAGATTCCGTGTGCACTGGCCGCCCAGTAAATAAATGTGTAAGGACTGTCTCACTAACCACGATTCTATATGTCACTGAGAAACCACCCTATCCAACACGGGCCCATGAATTCCAGAAAACATTTTTAATCAAATCATCTATACAGATAGTAGGCCTGCAGAAAAGTATTTCCTTGAGACCCTGCACCCTCCAGAGGCAGCCCTAATGGAGACTTTTAGAACATTGAGGTTGTAAGTAATCTTTGGGGAGGGATTCATGACAGGGATCAGGGCAGAAGGCGACTGAAGGGGTGAAGAGAATGGGTGCTGAGGCTGTCAATCATGCCATGACTGCTTCGGGCTGTTCCACCTGTTCGTTACATGTGTGGCTTTGAGGACATCCCTTCCCCAACTGAGCCTTACTTAGTACCTTCATTTACAAAAGAGGAGCAATGACATCGACTTCTCAGAGTCTTGTGGGACTGATTAAATGCATTCCTTTTCTTTTCTTTTAGTTTTTAAAGATTTTATTTATTTATAAGTAGGCAGAGAGAGAGAGAGAGGAGGAAGCAGACTCCCTGCCAAGCAGAGAGCCCGACTAGGGGCTCCATCCCCGGGATCATGACCCAAGCCGAAGGTAGAGGCTTTAACCCACTGAGTCAACCAGGCGCCCCTAGATGCATTCCTTTTCTTATGTTCTTCAAACACACACACACACACACACACACACACATACACACACACACCCTGATTGTAGCCAATTGTCTGGGGCCAGGAAGGGCAGGGCATGAATCTTAAGAGGGTCGGTCTCTGCACTCTTCAGTTTACAGACACTCATGGTAAAGACATCGATACCTGAGAATTCCATCTGGTGAGGTCATTTAGGTACGTGGAGAAAGTAGCAGATGGCCTGTTAGTTAGAAAACACCTTGAAGACACATTTTGGTTTCAGAAAGCCAGGAGGCAGAGCAGAGTCTGAAGAGGAGGTGAGACTATGAGAAATAAGTGTTTTACACAGTAAGAAAAATGGGGATTTTTCCCCAAGCACGCCATTGCGGAGGAGAGGGTGGAAGTGGGGAGAGGAGGTAAGAGAGCCTGTGAATAAACAGAAATAAGATCAAGTAAGAAAATTCCAGATTTTGTGGATTGGGTATGGGGATGCCAAGGATCAGGTCAAAGAGAAGTTTCTAGCGGAAGGAATGACTGCAAAAAGGGTTAAGAATTTAGATGGCTGATACGAAGCCTTACAGGTGATCCTGGCTTTATTTTAAATTTTGATATCATGTTCATCCCATATTTTTTCTTTGCATTCCTTTTGATCTTTTAAAATACTGTATCAAGAGGCACCTCAGTGGCTCAGTGGATTACACCTTTGCCTTCGGCTCAGGTCATGATCACAGGGTCCTGGGATTGAGCCCCGAATCGGGCTCTCTGCTCAGCAGGGAGCCTGCTTCACCCCCCCCGCCCCCGCCTCTCTGCCTACTGTGATCTCTCTCTCTGTGTCAAATAAGTAAATAAAATCTTTTTAAAAATAAAATAAAATAAAATACTGTGTCAAAATATACTATATCTTGATTACTGAGTTTTGGGAGGCCCCTGAAATGTTGTGCCCAAGGTGAGAGTCTCACTTGCCTCACTCTGGTCCCTGCCCTGGCTGTTACCTTTCGAACCTTCACTACCAGTCTTTTACATGGAAGGAACACCTGAAAGCCCAGGGACAGAGACCATCACGCAAGACATGAAAACTTTCTGGGAATCAGTGAGTAAGAAATTTGAATTATGTAGGATTACACGATAAACGTTAGAACCAAGAGAAAGGCAAGCAGTGGCTGGGATCCCAGAAAAGGAGTGGGATTTTCGTATCCCCCACGGCAGACCCCACACTCATTTGTCCTCTACCCTTTGTTTCTCTGAGACGGAGCGGAGGGTGCAACACACATGGGGGTGACCCTCCAGAGACGTCCTGAAAAGATCAGCCAGGAATCGGAGGTTGGTGTTCTAAGAAACTGGTGTTCTAAGAAAGTTGCAGTTAGGGGTGGAGAGAAGGCCCAGGATTAACTTCTCAACCTCTTTACAGAAATGCGGAGAAGAGCCAGCTTTGGACCAAGTAAATCCAAGCAGTTTAAGAGATGCCAGTCTCGTGAAAGTGGGCCCAGGAGACCTACCTTGACCCCATGTTTGCTTAAAATGCAAGTTGACAACATGTGAGAATGGGACCCGGTGCCCACGCCTGATTTTTACCACTGATGCAGGGGTGGGAAGAGCGAGGGAGGGGCTCATGTCAGCCTGTGACAGAGCCTCGGGATCCCTGTTCCAACGATTAACAATCTGGATGATTGAAACCTTTTCTCTTCCTTGTGTCTAGCAACCAAGCAGTGAGCACTGCTGAGGAAATCACAGCCCTGAGTCACGTTTCTCTACCTTCTCCATTACCACCCCCTTACAAAACCCAGAAAACATTGGTTTCTTCATTGCTCTCTGTCCCTACCGCTTGAAATGTTCATACTTTCACGTATCTGTTCACCCGTGTGGTCCTTTGGAGGGCCACAAACCACCATTAACATCTGAGACGTCACGTGGGTCCACGCCCGTGTCCTCTGTGCCTTGCCCGGATTTTATCTGCCCTCTCTGGGTCTTCCAGAGCAACGGTCAGATGAGCCACCATTGAACTCCAGAGGCTTCTATGAGCAACATGTCTTAAGCGAAAACTGCAAGCTGTAGGAAGTGTGGACAGTAGGGCAGAGATTTTCTGAACAACCCAAACCAAGCACCCCTCGAAGCATATTCATGATCGCAGATGATTTTCGAATGCACAGAAACCTGAGCAGACCCTTGGGGCTCACCGTGGGCATCCCTGCTGGGATTGGGGTAGTGAAATCAGTGGGAAAGGAGGCAGCTAAAGGGTAAAAATCTGCCAGCTTTTTTCCTCTCTGAATGGACACGGCTCCCTGAGAGGAAACCATCTTTGACTCTTCTCTGAGCCTAGAGCGTCCCTCTCTCTGGCCCCTTCTGAGGTCCCCCAAAGGCTTGTCCTTCCTGGCCACACCCTCCCCGTCTCCCATGCCACTCCAATCTCCCTTGGTCTGCAGAATGGGTAGGTGAGGAGGAGGGGGTGAATTTGCCTAAAGGGCCCAAGACACTACCTGAAAGAAAAGAGACTGAGATTCAGAATTTCTTTTACACGGTTCAATAGTACTCAAGTCCTCTGTGGAAGCCTGAGAAGGTTCTACCACAGATCCCCCAACAGGAAGGAACACAAGGGGTCCCAAAAGTGGCCACTCAAACGACCAGGCTCAATGCCAAGGCCTGACAGTTTCAGAGGCTAAAGCTGGACACGGCCTTGGCTCAGTCCCCTCACACCAGAGTCACTCTTGGGAATGGTGCCCAAGCCCGTGTGAACTAAGAGCTTGGAAAGCCTGAGCGTCTATCACTATCGGTGGCCTATGCGGGGATGCCTGCACCCGTTAGACGGTACAGGACAGAGTTTCTGCAGCTATAGCCCCGAATAAGGACAGAAGCGAGCGATGACACTGAGACAGAAGTGCCAGGCGTCTTACAAGGAGCGAGTCCTCAAGGGACTGACTGGAAAACGGGGAATCGTTTCTCCCCCACAGTCAGGTCCTATATCTGCACAGCCTAACGTGACATGGTTTATAACGTGACATGTCCGCATGTCCCAGTCACCCTCGAGGAACAAAGAGACATGTCTAGAGCCCTGTGCCGAGTACGAGCTCAGACACTGCTGTGCCAGGCGCAGTGGGGTTACCCTCTCGGGGGGCTGCAGCTGGGACCACACTGGCACACGAGAAAGGAAGGAGATGAAATCATTCCTCGGTTTAGAAAAACACTTGCACAAGCCTTTCTGGCCATAAAACCTCAGGGCCACCCCCCCACCCCCAGGCCCTGGCGGTGACCTAGTGAGGGAAGCTTTGATCAGGAAGTTGGCTGCCCTGCGAGGAGAGGTCACGGGAACGTGGGAGCCGCCTGGCTGGTGGCGTGGGGAATGGGGTCTGGGAGTCTGGAAGAGGGGGCGAGCTCAGCCTCGGGGTGCTCATGGGGCCGATGAGGCCTTCCTTCCCGCCGACGGCGAGGCAAGATCCAGCGTTTGGCCCTTCCAGCAGCATGCGGAACAGAATGGTCACATAAGGGAAAAAAAAATTAAGTAAGAGGTTTAATTCTCTGTATTGAAAACAAGAGACTGCTCCCCAGTGCCCTTGTCTGAGGACATTTACGTTACAAAACATGTCATTTGGGGCAGTTCAGCGCCTGCCTTGGGCTCAGGTTCCGCATTGGGCTCCCTGCTCGGCGGGGAGCCTGCTTCTCCTCTCCTCCTGCCCCTGCTCGTGTTCCCTCTCTCACAGTGTCTCTGTCAAATAAATAAAATATTTTTTAAAAAAGAAAACGTGCCATTTTACGCTCTTTCTCTGTCTCTTTGAAATGTGTGTGAATCTTTTTAGAAGCTAAACAAGCTTCTTGCCTGCTTTATGATCCAGGAATGTCTTTCCCAAGGGCCTGGGATCTACCTCTTTGAAATGTTCACATCAAAGGAGATAGTGCCCCTCTCTCCTACTTCTGTGGGAGCCCAGGAGCCTAACCCAGGGGGGCTCCATGCTCCAAGCTGCAAAACCGCCTGCCGTCATAAAGATACAAGAACTCTGGGGCGCCTGGGTGGCTCAGTGGGTTAATCCTCTGCCTTCACCTCAGGTCATGATCTCAGGGTTCTTGGATCGAGCCCCGAATCAGGCTCTCTGCTCAGCGGGGAGCCTGCTTCCCCCTCTCCCTCTGCCTGCCTCTCTGCCTACTTGTGATCTCTGTCTGTCAAATAAGTAAATAAAATCTTTAAAAAAAGATAAAGAACTCTGTGCTTCTCACAATCGAGCCTAGCAATCACACGGACGGTCATCCATTACCAGGTGATGGCAGGATGAACGGTGCAAAAGGTGCCATCAAGCCTCTGCCTTGAGGGCTGGTTCCTGGCTATCTTGAGGAGGTGGAATGGGCTGCACCTGCCTGTCCAGAGGGAAGGGGTAAGGTGTCTTTCTGTCTTTGTGGTCTCATCGTGGGTTACTTGGGAGGCACATCCCATACTGGTTTAATGCTTCTTCAGAAAGAAAACTGGTTTTCTCCGCTACCTTTGTTGGAGAGGTTTTTCGGGGCCAGGAATTGTATTCCCCCAACATAACTCAAGTGCTTAAAAAGGAAAAAGAAAAGAAGTGGGGAAAAGGTTCTAGAGGAGTATGACCCCTAGTGGGAGTCTAGGGTCTCTGGAGGGACCTGGAGAAACTGCGTGGTGGTAGGGCAGAGGAATTTCTAGAAGGGACGCAGACATTCAAGTGGAAATTGTTTCCCATGAGTAAATAACAGCATAATCACAGATAAAACACACTGGCTTCAGCTAAGTGTTTTAAACATACTAACTCACTTCGCATATGCACTAACTAGAATGATTCTCGATTATTCCTTCCCCCTCTGCCATGTGATCCTGCTGTGCGCTAGACAGGGCAGAAAAGGTGTCACAAAACAGTGGGGAAGCAGGTTCAGGGGTGGACTGATTTGGCAAAATCAAACAGCCTCTCGTATAGGCAAAAGCAACCTTTTGGGGTCTGTGTGGGAAAGGTCAGACACAGCTACTACATAGGGGGCAATGTGAGCCATTTTACTGGGTGAGCCCCCCAAACTGCGAGAACTGGCAGACACCCAGTTCTGAGCGCAGACGATGTAGGGAGGGGTCAGCCTGGAAGTAAGAAAGGGAATGGCAGCCTGGTAAGGACCAGACACTTCTGTGAGGTTGGGAGGCTGTCCTGTGGGCCGAGAAGCCCTCTTATCCCCAGTAACCACCATGCCATATCATTTTGAGGGTCAGGCTCAAGAAAGAAGCTTTAACTTGCCCTGCCCTAGCATCGCCAGGCATAACCTGGGAACCAAATGTTTCTAAGGGACCTGGAGCAGGGCCTAGACAGGGACCTGCCAGAGGCTTCCTCAGATTCCTGGGCAGGGGTGAGCGTGACAAAGCCTGAGTCTGGAATCGGCCTCCCAGAGCTTACAAAGTCCCTAACCAGCACTGGCCCCCAGTTTCCTGTCCTTAGAGCCCCGCAGGAAATATCTGGGGGGGGTGGGGATAAGGACAAGGAGGCTGATGAAAGAAGTGGGATTTAAGGCCCAGTGAAAGCCGTTTACATATAATTTTTCAGGAGAAAACAATTTGGGTAGGGGAAGAACTCATCAGGATCAGTGAGACAAATTAATCTCAAACCGCAGGGCACGGAGCTGCATTCACCTGGCAAGGACAAAGGTCATGGGAATCACCCTTGTATGCTGGGTTCCTACCTGACTCCATGCGGCAGGCACACTAACACATGAGTCCCTAATATTTTCTGCACCCACTGAACGTAGGACAAAAGGAGCTTTGACTGCCCTGTCAGGCCTCTCTGTTTCTGGTGTATCTAGGATGTGCGAAACTGGGCTGTGGGACAGAGGGGAGCAAGTCCCTGAGCTGCTACTTTTTCAGGCTCTAGGGAGCCCCTGGTCGTTTCCTGCAGGAATGGGCTCCAGTGAGGTAGAAATCAGGGACCAGAGGTCTTGAGGGAAGGGGAGGGGGATGCGGGTGGGTCTGCGGGAGCCCAGCACGGCCTTCCAGGGCAGCCTTCCCCAGGTGCCAGCCCAGAGAAGGGGAGACTTCCTCCCACTTTGGAAGACCCACTCACCCTCTCTTCCTCCCGCCTCCGTAGAGGCCAGGATCCTCCGCCTCACTCCCAATAACCCCGGGGCCACCGCGACCGGCGACCCCCGCCCCTGAGGTCGGGCGGGGCGCCTCCATCCTCTTGGCCCCGCCCAGGCCCAGACCCCTTTATCTTCCGGCAGCGACGCCCCACCCGGAGCCAGGCCCTGCCCCGCAGCCCTGCCGCCGCCGCAGGTTCGGGCTAGTCCCGGGCGGGGACAGGGCGTGAGGAGGGCGGGCATGCAGAGCATCTTTAAAGGCCCACGACTCCCCGGAGGCGCCTCGACACCGCCGGCGGCCCCGGGCGATCCCCACCAGGGCGCAGGACCGGGCTCCGCGCCCGAACTGCCGGGGGCGCCATGGGCCGCTACCGCATCCGCGTGGCCACCGGGGCCTGGCTCTTCTCCGGGTCTCACAACCGCGTGCAGCTGTGGCTGGTCGGGACGCGCGGGGAGGCGGAGCTGCAGCTGCGGCTGCGGCCGGCGCGGGGCCAGGTCAGCGGACGGGGAAGGGGCCCGCCGACCTTGGCCCGGCCTGGGACCGCGGCGGTGGGGCGGCGGGGTCGCGGGGGGCGGGGGGCGGACGAAGGACAGCCAGAGCGCGCCTGGGAGGACTTGCCGGGGCAGGGAGAGGATCCGGAGCCAGGGCCCGGGCTGGACTCGAGTCCCTCCTCCCTTCCGCCAGGGTCCTCGCAGCCTCCACGGCTTCCCCAAGTGACCCCAGGGCCAAGGTCGATGCGGGAGGAGCGGTCTGGTGAGAGGCTGCTCAGAGAGCGCTGCGCGGGGACAGCTCAGGGACGGACGGAGGTCGGGGACGTCGGACCCTGGGGCGCAGGTGTCTGGAGCAGGGAACAGGTGTTGTCTCTAGAGGCCTTGGGCAGCGGAGGCTCACGCACACCAAAACGGCCTCTCCGGGGCCCCTGGTGCTCAGTGTCCTGGGCTGTGGTCCCCACAGGAGGAGGAGTTTGATCGCGACATCCCCAAGGACTTGGGGCCCCTACAGTTTGTGAAGTTGTGCAAACACCACTCCCTGGTGGACGACGCGTGGTTCTGCGACCTCATCACGGTTCAGGGCCCGGGAACCTGCGAAGAGGCCGCCTTCCCCTGCTACCGCTGGGTGCAGGGCCAGGGTGTGCTGAGCCTGCCGGAGGGCACCGGTGAGGGCTTGGGGGGCAGACGGGCAGAAACACCAAGTGAAGTGGCCATCCGAGCTGGGCACAGTGGGTGCTGGGCACAGGAGGTTGGGACAAGACAGGGGTCAGGGAAACGTCACTCAGTACGGAAGTTACAGCCAGGATGAAGGGCTTCCAGGGAGGCTGGAAGGGAAGGTCGTGATCTGGAGACACCCTCTTCCAAGAAGGGGACGGGCCTGGGGTCGGAGCAGTAACGGAAAACAGAAGAGCAGAGTGGAAAGGAGATCCGTGTGTGGCCAGACTAATGGGGGTGTGTGTGGCTGGAATGGAATGGCGGCAGGTGCAGAAGGAGACAGGGACCCCTGGGCAGGTGGAGCTAAGGCAAGAAGATAAACGCTCTGAGCCATGAACCCAGAGCAGGTGTGGTTGGGGAAGCATGAAAGGAGACTGTGAGGGACAGGGAGCACCGCGACAGCAGGGCAGGGACCATAGGAATTTGTTAGTGTTGGAAACAGGAGATGAATCAGGAGACACACGAGGGCAAGGGCAGTAAGGATGGAAACGTGGAAGATACAGCTTTGACACAGGCAGGGACTGGCCCAGAGAGCAGGAGCAAGTCAACAAAGTCTGTGGTGGGAAGTCTAAGGAGAGTGACCCTGGGAAAGACAGCCGGCACAGCTGCTACACAGCAGCCTTCAAGGACAGTGGAAGGTGTGACAGGTGAGGCTGGAAACATGAAATCGAGCCAGGCAGTACGTGGTAGAAACAGGTGTGGTCCCATGGTGATTAAGACGTTCTCAGCCTGATGAAGGGTATGAATCCAACCATAGGTATAGATGATTAGGATCCGGTAGGGATAGACAAATCGAGGAAGAAAGGAGACATGCAGGGGAGAGCACAGGTCCACACAGAACCGTGCGGTCAATCATCTTAATGCCCGACCCCCCAGCACGCCTGCCAGGAGACAATGCCCTGGACGTGTTCCAGAATCATCGAGAGAAAGAACTGAAGGAAAGACAAAAGCTGTACTGGTGAGCACTGGCCCGTGAGCACCCCAAAGGTCCCCTCTTCCCTGGCCCTGCCCCCGTCACTGACCAACACACCCTCCCTGAAGCTTGGGCCCCATCTCCTAGCTGGGACACCTGGAAGGAGGGGCTACCCCTGACGATAGCGGCCGGGTGTCAAGACGATCTGCCTCCGAACATGAGATTCCACGAGGACAAGAGGCTAGACTTCGAGTGGGCGCTGAAGGCGGGGTGAGGAAAAGCCTGGGGCTCAGAGAGGAAGGGCCAGGAGACCCAGGAACGGGGGCGACGAGGGAGGGGCCGAGAGCTCGGCGATGGGTTCACGTCCCCATGCTTGTTTAGGGCGCTGGAGATGGTCCTCAAACGTGTTTACACCCTCCTGAGCCCCTGGAACCGCCTGGAGGATTTTGATCAGATCTTCTGGGGCCAGAAGAGTGCCCTGGCTGGTCAGTGGTTCCCCAAGATGATCCCTATAGACCCTGAGGGCCCCTTTGGATGACCCAACCGCCACACCCCAGAGTCCCCCATGATCCCTTCCCTTAGGAGACCTGAACATCTCACAGAGGCCTCCAGAATGAAAACCCAGGGGCTGGAGACTGGGTGGTGGTGTGCTGGGACCACTGGGGTAGGGCCTGGGGGAGAGGGACCTCTGGGCTGTGATAAGCACCTCCTCCTCCCCCCAACCTGACCCCACAGAGAAGGTTCACCAGTGCTGGCGGGATGATGAGCTTTTCGGCTACCAGTTTCTCAATGGGGCCAACCCCATGCTGCTGAGACGCTCCGCCTCCCTGCCCTCCCGGCTGGTGCTGCCCCCGGGGCTGGAGGCACTGGGGGCCCAGCTGGAGAGGGAACTCCAGGTACTGCCTCCCATCCTGCTGGTTCCCCTGGCCTTGCGAAGTGCTGAACGGGGTGGGGGGGGCACCAAAGATGAGTCAGGGGGAGGGAGACTGTGGGCACCCACCCTGCCTGGGTGCAGAGTCCCATGCTGGAAAAACCTACAGGTGACAAAGCGTGCAGGGGAAACTCTGAGGTGCCCCCAGGGTGGAGGGCAACGGTGTGGGTTCCCAGGGCACAGGTGGAGCCAGCGATGGTAACAGGGACAAGGGCATTCGCTGGCTGCTGTCCAGACTCCCGACCCAGCCACTCGGGCAGGCAGGGGAAGGTGAAGGAGGCGCTGCCGGAGGTGGAGAGCGGGGAGGTCTCTTGGAAGAGTGCTGGGTTCAGAGGAGAGGAGCCGGGTGTGAGCGTGCGCGAGCATGCGTGGGTGTGTGCTGGATTCCGCGACAGCAGACACTGGGGACCCTGGGGGTGGCCGGCAGCAGAGCAGAAGTTTGGACACGTGGGGAAAGAGCTCAGTTTGCTGAGCCAGGGGGTCGCTGGGGGCAAACACAGGGAGCAGCCACGGAGGGGTGATGGAGAGGGGGCTGGCCAGCGTGGCCGAAGGATGGCTTCCAGCACCCACACCGCGGACAGCACTGTGCACAGGCCGGGTCCTGACCCCGGGGCTGCTCCCGCACACGGGTCACTGTCCGTTCGCATCTATAAACGGAGAGGCACTGGCCTAGATGCTCCAGTCCCGCCAACAGGACACTGGTACCGACACGGGATGGCGGCCAGAAGCTACATCAACGTGTCCCCCTTGGTCCTGGCCCTGGAGGTGTGATTTCCACTCGAACCACGGGCACCTTCCTCCTCTCCCCAGAACGGTTCCCTGTTTGAGGCCGACTTCATCCTGCTGGATGGAATTCCAGCCAACGTGATCCGGGGTGAGAAGCAGTACGTGGCCGCCCCTCTTGTCCTGCTGAAGATGGAACCCGACGGGAAGCTGCTGCCCGTGGCCATCCAGGTGAGGCGCCCTGGGCGTGCCCCACCCCGCACCGCTCTCTGTTGGCCCCAACCTCTGCTCCTGGGGATGCAACCCCCACTCCTTGGCTCCCAAACGCTTCTCCTCACACAGTGAGACCTGTCTCCTGTCACTCCATTTGCCTGCAGTCTGCTTTCCCCTGACTCACCCAACTGGAAGTTCTTGTTCTGCTCAAGAGTCACAATGGCCTTTTGGATTCTCACCCTGGACCCGCTGGTTCTCAGACTTTAGAGGGCATCGCAGTCACTGGCGGGCCCATTAGCGTATGCGGCTGGGGCCAACCGCCCACAGCCGGACTTCCTGATTCCGTAGGTCTGGGCTGGGGACGGAGTGTGTGTATTTCTAACAAGCCTCTGAGTGATGCTGGTTTGGGAACATACTTTGAGAAACACCCTAATCCCCCTGGAGCCTTTCTGACTCCAAACACTCACCACTGGACGAACACCCTTTCTCCCGCGGTTCTCAACAGCTACAAGTACTGTCTGCTGTCTCACCTGTCCGGCTTCCCTTTCCCACTGGCCAGCCCCCCGCAGCATCTCCTCCCTGCAGCCCCCGCTTTGACGCTCCCGCCTTCACCCCCTCCATTCAGGCACTGGTGTGGCGACACCGCCAGCGAGAGGCAGGGCAGAAGATGGCCTCAGCCCTTCCCCTGGATTGTAACCCCTGGGGAGCAACCGTCTTCCTCACTCCCCCGCCATTCCCACTGACCCCCACCCACCCACCAAAGAAAAACAAAGTCTCCATAACAGGCTTGATTTCCTGTTTACAGATCCAGCCCCCCAGCCCCAGATCCCCGACCCCGCCGCTGTTCCTGCCCTCAGATCCCCCACTCGCCTGGCTCCTGGCAAAGACCTGGGTCCGAAATTCCGACTTCCAGCTCCACCAGCTCCAGTACCACCTCCTCAACACTCACCTGGTGGCCGAGGTCATCGCTGTGGCCACCATGAGGCACCTCCCGGGGCTGCACCCTGTCTTCAAGGTACGTGCTATGCTCTACCCTCTGTATCCCAGTTCAGACCCCAGGAACAGGAAACAGCCCGAGAGCCAACGACAGGGCGACCACAAAAATGTTTGTCAGTTTGTGAGAGCAAGAGGGGAGACGAGCTGGAAGACCGCCTACCCCCCAAATCCCCTTTCAGTTGCATCATTTAGGGTTCCTTGAGGACATCTTACTGAAGGAGCCCCCTGAAATTCTCAGAGAGCTGCCGACCTAGCAATGGGCCTATATTCTAACAGGGGTGTTGTTAGGAAAACAGCAACCTTGTTTCTGCCTTACGAGCCTCTCTGTGCAGCCAGGACATGTGACGCCCATGAGACCATCCAGAGACCGGTATCTGGAACTAAAAATTACAAGAGACAGCCCACAGACACCAGAGAACTGATGGGAGAATGTTCTACCCCAGCTAAGGAGTTTGCTAAGTAGGAACAGGTCAGAAGACACCCCAGGAGGCAGGTGGAAAAAGACACACGTTGGAAAGATGGTGATCTGGAAGAAAAGTAAAAAGAAACCAAGGACTTGGCTGGGGGTGGGGAGCCACAGTGTGCCGGGCACCAGACCGGAGAAAGAAAGGCCAGAGGACCGTGCTGTGGCAGCATCCAACAACCCACAAGCTGGGGGTGTGGTAAAAACCTAGAAATATTGAAATCTGATAAAAGAGTGAGCTCAGTATCCATTGCTAAGCAGAAGGCAACAAAATAAGACTCACAGTTGCGTAAAAATGTCCTCAACATCTTGCACAGGGACACGGCTAAGAAGGGACAAATCCAGTGGTAATTGCCAGAAACAACCCACCCGGGAGGAGAGCCAGTCTGGAAGCTTCCATTTTAGGTGCCAGGAGCGGAAATGTTGGCAAGATATGCACACAAGTTCCAGCCGCGGGGTTTCAGCTGGGGGCTTCCCGGCACTCCCGCCCCCAAGCCTGGCCACCGGTAGCCGTGGCCCCTCTGAGTCTAGAGTAGCACAGATCAGACGGATTTATGGCTCTCAGGGTGCTCCTGCGTCACAATCTTCTGGTCTTCAGGAACAGGTCAGGCTTCTATTCGGGCTCACGCTCCCCCATCACGAAGTCAGCCCTGTCCCCACCTATGTCAGCCTTGTCCCAGGGCAGACGGCTGGGCTGTGGTCAGTCCCACGGGAGAGCAAAGTCTGCTTGCTCACAAAGATTCCGTGCGCGGGCTGGCTCTGGCCTCAGATGCTGGGGTGCGCATCCAGAATCCTGACCTCCTGAATCCAGAATCCTGAGCACCACGGCAGGGTTGTGAAAGGACAGAAGGACAGAACACAGCCTCATGACACTGGCTAAAAGCTACGAAAGTCCTTCGTTCTTGCAAGGACCACTCCTGTCATTAGGGGCTGCTTGTCCTCAGGTAGCCGCTCTGCTCCCGTGGACTCTGGACTTTCTAGGACACTCGGCATCTCTCAGGAACTTTCTGGAAAGTTTCGGGCCAGTGCAAACTGCCTTCACATCTTGATCCTGGAGGCCCCGCTTGGGTCGTTCGCTGAGCGCAGCACCCACAGGTCTGACAGACAGCAGCACCGCTTGACGGCCGCACATACGCTGGGTGCAAATAAGACAAGGCAGTCGGGGGTCAAAGGCATTCCTGCAAGGACCAGACAGCCTTCTTCCGTAGCTAGCACGAGTGTTTGCTAAAGCTATACAACAGAGGGATCTGACCGCCCAGCTCGGGGTGGCGCGGGTCTGATGTCAGGCCCCCTGCGGGGTCAGCAGGAGGCTCAGTGCCCCCCACCCCGTAAGTGGCTCATGGCACCCACCCCGAAAAGGGGCCTCGCACTGCAGCCCCTGACAGGGAAGCAGCCAGAAGACAGCTTCAGCTGTGAGGACATGAAGGACAGAAACATAAAGTCCATCACGGGGGCTGGTTCTTGACACCAGCAGTCAAGGTGGGAACCGAGACAAATGGCAATGACTCTAGCACCAGGGGCTCCATGGGGGCCCGACGGCTGGAGCGCTGCAGCCCCCGAGATGGGAGGCCCTGTCATCACCCGCAGTCCACAGGATGGGAACTGACACAGATCAACACTCAGAGGGCCCGTGACCCTGAATGAGCACAGAAGCAAGTGCTTTAGTACAGCGTGATGGGCAGCAGGGGGCAGGGAGAGCAGGAGAGGGAGCGATGGGAGTGAGGGGAGCAGCAGAAAACCAGACCCACGGGGCAGGCAGGGCAGCGAGGAGAGCCTCCAGCAGGGAGAGGCCACGAGGCTGGGCCCCATGCCCCATGAGGCAGGACCCCGCGTGGCCTCCATAACCACCCCCACCCCCTCCACCCCAGCTCCTGATCCCGCACATCCGCTATACCTTGGAGATCAACACCCGGGCCAGATCCCAGCTCATCTCAGAAGGAGGGATATTTGATAAGGTGAGGAGGTAACAGGGCCTTGCGGGGGTGGGGCCACTTGTCACCCAGCTCTCTGTGACCTCCTGCCACTTTCAGGATCCCAGACCAACCCTGGGGAGTGTCCCTTCCCCCCCATGTCCGTCAATGAGCAACCCCACCTCGGAGCCCCTTGCTTGGCTCCGTCCTGTCGCTCAGGGCCTCCCCTCTCTGCCCTCTCTGCCGTCGCAGGCGGTGAGCACGGGTGGCGGGGGCCATGTGCACTTGCTGCGTCGGGCCATGGCTCAGCTGACCTACTGCTCCCTCTGTCCCCCCGACGACCTGGCTGACCGGGGCCTGCTGGGAATCCCAAGTGCCCTCTACGCCCATGACGCTTTACGGCTCTGGGGGATCATCGCCCGGTGGGTGACGGTGGGAGCGGGGCCAGGGAGGGGGAGAGCGGGGCTCCCACCTGACGTCAGCATGGGCCCAAACCCCACATGGAAGCAAGAAGGGCCCGACAGGAGGGGCAGGAATTCAGTCCTGGGCCGAGAAGGAAGAGTCAGGAGGCAGCAGGGAGGGTCTGAAGCCGGGGAGACTAAGACAGGAAGTACGGGGAGGGGAAGCCGCTGGTGGCTAAACCACAGGGTCCCAGGGCCTGGCTGGGGTCAGGGGAGTTTGTCAGGAAGAACACCTTTCAGCCATGCGGCCAAAATTCATAAAACAAGGCCTTAAAATGTTTCCTTCCTTTCTAAACCCATGTTTAGAAAGAGCTAAGGGATGTCCCCAAAGATGAGTCTAGTAAAATCTGTCCCCGGACACAGCAGGAGTCACCTGGGCCCAGGCCACAGGAAAGCAATAGAGGCTCTTCTCGCGGGAAGCTCACCTCCCTTCTCCCCCGGGCAGATACGTGGAAGGCATCGTCCGCCTCTTCTACCACAGGGACGACATTGTGAGAGGGGACCCGGAGCTGCAGGCCTGGTGTCGGGAAATCACCGAGGTGGGGCTGTGCCAGGCCCAGGACCGAGGTAGGACCCTTCCCCAGGGACTGGGGCCCTTGGGCCGCTCTGCCCCTCTGGGTTCAGGACCCCAACCCTGCATCCCACCTCCCTTCCAGCCATGTGCATAGCATCTCAATCCCATTCCCACCTGCTAAGACTCAAGCCACTTCTAGACACCCAGGGGCTGTCCTCCTCAGAGACCCTGGCCATCACCCTCTACTGCCATCCCCAAGCCCCAGGCGCATCGTGGGGCCCAAGCATGGGGCCCCATAAGACCAGAACCGCAGCCAGGGCGGGATCTTCCCAGGCCCTGCTGGGACCCCTGTTCTCCTCCTGGTTGTCTGTTTTCTCACGTGAGGACAGATACATGGGAAGAGCTCCCAGCAAGGCCCATGATGTCCCACGCTGCTTTCCCTCCCTGCCTCTCCCACCCGCCACTGTCCAGCACACACACATGTCCAGGGTGCACAGCGCATGTCCCACACTGCCCTAGTCCCATCCCGTCCCATCCCAACTTAGTACTATACAGGTTGGTGCCAACTGGGACCCCGCGCATGGCCCCTTGGGGCCACATTTCTGGGGCCAGTCCAGTTCCCCCTCCTCTCGGGTAGGATCCGGCTAGACCTAGGGCACCCCTACCTGCATTTTAACCTTTGGGGAAGGAACAGCCTTTCTCGAGTTCTTGCTAGGTTCATCTCCCCCTGTCTAACACACATGGGCCTACAGGGGCTGCTTTAGATCATTCTTGGGGTACATGCCAGCACCTCTGGCTCTCCGGGACAACTCCAGATGTTTACTGGGGAGAGCCAGGCCCCAGGGATGCGGCCAATGATAAACCAACACCTGCATTCACCCTTCCGGGCCCAAACTTTGTCTTGGACACCTCAGAACTGTCTCTCAGATCCCCCAGGCCCCCAGAAGACCCTTCCCCCTCTCTCCCCGCTCAGCTTCTCCCCAACCACTCTCTACGTTGGGAAAACAAAAATAAATATTCACATGTCAGCTTTAATCTCCACCAACTGCCTCTCATCCTCTCTTCCTCCACTCACCTCGGTTCTCATCACGCACTTTGCCTAATTTTCCCAGCAGCCTTTTTAGAGGAAATGTGCTAAAATTACAAACAGCTTGAGAGTAGCAGTCAGGAACCCGAGTTCAAGGTCAACCTCTGCCTTTTCCGGACCATGTGATCCTGACAAGTAGTTCTCTCTCTCTGGTCTTTGATTTTTTTTTTAACTGATAGAAAGGGAGTGATTATATTTGTTCCACTTAACTCATAGGCTTAGTGGCTCTAAGTCACCAACTCCACTGTAGAATCAGTGGCCTGAGATAACCTTTGTGGAAAGCCTCTCTTGGCTGTGACACTATAAATACATGACTTCTTCTGTTCCTCCCTTTATAACTCGGGCATTTACAATCCTCTATTGGGAAACAGGAGGAAACGTCCCTAAATTCCTAACCACTTTTTGAGGCAGAAGATATTCAACCACTCAGTGCTTTTTAGCCCCCGATAATAACAATTCCATAATAATTCCATAATAACAATAATCGTTATTTACCGAGCCTTTGTCACGTACAAGGTAATTTCAATATGTTATCACCCACATTTTATAAGCGAAAAAATGGAAATTCAGAGAGATTAAGTAATCAGCCTAAGACACCCAGATTATATTGCTTGAACCTGAAGTGAAACTCAGGTCTAATGCCAATGTATTTGAATAATTGAGTGAATAGACACCCATCAAAGCCAAAATACAGTGGACCCTCAAACAGTGTGGGGTGGGGTGGGGGGATTAGGGGCGCTGACCCTCCCCCGCACACGCCAAGCAGTCAAAAATCTGCCTATAACTTTCGACTCCCAAAAAACTTAACTACTAAGAGTCTACTGTTGACTGGAAGCCTTCCCAATGATGTAAAGAGTCTATTTACCCCGTCCTGTGTGCCGTATGCATTGTACGCTATATTCTGACAGTAAAGCGAACTAGAAAAGAAAAAACGTGAAGAAAACCATACAAAGGAGCAAATACATGTCTGTACCCACTATAAAAAAAATACATACCTAAATCGATCCACGCAGTTTGAGCGCGACTGGTGTAGACACCCCCAAGACGATCACCTGCATTTCTCTCCTCTCGCACTGGAGCCCCTCAATCCTGTTCCTCTCTGGCAGGTTTCCCCGTCTCCTTCCAGTCCCAGAAGCAACTCTGCCATTTCCTTACCATGTGTGTCTTCACATGCACTGCTCAGCACGGGGCCATCAACCAGGGCCAGGTATGAGAGCCGAAAGCCCAGGTCCCTGAAGGCAGGCGTCTGGACCTTGGGATTCCTAAGGGAGAGACAGGGGTTCAAAGCATAAGTCTCAGGATCCTAGGGTTGCAGTTTCTTCCCCCAGCTGGACTGGTATGCCTGGGTCCCTAACGCCCCATGCACAATGCGGATGCCCCCGCCCACCTCCAAGGAAGAAATAACGATGGCCACGGTGATGGCTTCACTACCTGATATCCGACAGGCCTGTCTTCAAATGACCATCACGTGGCATCTGGGTCGCCGCCAGCCAGACATGGTAAGAGGGGGCTCTGGGGAAAGGGAAATGACGGTTGGAAGGGAAACATCGGAACAGGGGCTAGGCCCTCCGTGCTTCTGCCTCTGGACTAGAAACTGATGCATCCTTTGTCCTTTCCTAGGTGCCTCTGGGGCATCACAAAGAAAAGTATTTCTCAAGTCCCAAGGCCAAGGCGGTATTAAACCAATTCCAAACAGATTTGGAAAACCTAGAAAGAGAGATCACGGCCCGGAATACGCGACTTGACCTGCCGTATGACTACCTGAAACCCAGCCGCATAGAGAACAGCGTCACTATCTGAGGCCTGTGGCATCCCCACCTCCAAGACTTCAGATCAGCTCCAGGACTAATGTTTCCAGTTTGAACGTCATGGTTTCCAGAGTCTCTGCAGCTAAAGCTCTATTTTCTCCCCCAACCAAATCCCCAACGTCGGTATCCGCCCCCCGCCCAGGGAGGGCAGCAAACCTTTAACATAAAGGCCAGATGATAAATATTTTAGGATTTGTGAGGCTGCATCATCTCTGTCCTAACTACTTAGCTTTCCCGACAGAGCACAGAAGCAGCCGCCAGATGATGTGGAAGTTAAGGAGCGTGACCGTGTTCCCATAAAAAATTACTTATGAACAGTGAAATATGTCACAAAATTCTCTTCTTCCTTTGCTTGGGTCCACCATTTAAATATGCAAAGAGGATCTGTGCTTTGCCAGATGGACAGGCACAGGCTGTGGGTTGGATCTGACCTTCAGGGGCCATCCTCGCACCGGGTAACCCCGCATTAGCCTGAGGCACTGACCCTACTTGCCAAACAGCCAGAGGATGCTCTGAGGGCGGATGGGGAAGATTTCCTGCATAATCAACTACCTCAACTAATTCTCCTTTCCCAGGAGCTAGATCCCCTACACCGGCGGCCAACCTAAAACTTCATGACTCTGTGCTTTGGCAACGTTCCCTCCACCCTGTTCCCCCTCTTCACGCACCTACCCCAAAAGTCCTCCAGTAAGAATGGTGTTCCTGGGGAGAACAAAAACCTGCCATCCCTGGATGGCTCCCTCCCCTCCCCCGGCAGCCTCGAGCTAAGGAGACCTGAGATTCCTGTCCCAGGGCCCCTCTCCCAGCCCCTGCAATAGTATTCCTGAGTCTCTATGTGTTTCCCTGGGTCCGAGTTTTCTGTCACAAGCTGTTTAAGAACAATAAGCATAAAATAAACAGGAAAAAATATTACAGAGTCATGTCCATTGCTGACCAGTGTGTCTTTGTGTGGTTCTGGGGTCTTGGGATCCAAATGACCCCTCTCGATTATGCTGCAATCGCTGTCCTCACTAGAACATGTACAGACAGCTCAGTGCAAAACTGCATTCTTTCAACACCCGATTTCCCTAAATGACCATCACAAAGCTGCCTCTCACCGCTAAAGCATACAAACATTTTCCCCCCAGAGGGTGACCTATTCATGTTTTTAAAAACTGTGTACCCTCCCTTACCCAAGGGAGGATATCCAAGGGAGGATAGGGTCGGTCTCCTTGGTGTACACGGGGAGGCAAAGAACACCGTTGCGTCCTCACTCCTCTGTCCAACACGACCGGCAGGACCGCTCTCCCTCACCACTGGTTCTCTGGCTCTGCTCCCCACCCCCCCGCACTCTTCTGAGCGCCCGCATTCTTCTGGACTCGGCCTCCAAGACCATGCAGCATTCTGTGCTCGGGAACAAAATGGCACTTCATGGGCACCCCCGGGGCGAGGGACCCGCAGCCACTTGAAGACGTCCTGACCACAGCGGGCCTCGGGAAGGGGCTCCTAAATCCTGTTCCGTGTCGGAACAGCTCTGCGCCAAGGCAGGGTGAGAAGATAGGAGACAGGGGAGTTCTTTCTCGCTGTCAGTCTCCGCGTCTCACTTACCACGACCCAGCACCCGAAACTAAGGCATCTGCGGGCAAACCCCGCGAGCTGCAAGCCTCTGCACCCAGCAGCCCATCGCCAGGGTAACCAGGCCGCCGAGCCCCTCCCTCCCCACGCCCGGCGCCTGCGGGCTCCTCGTCACGTGACTTGCCTGGATGGTCACGTGGCGCGCCGGGTCCTCCCATTCCAGCCTGAAAGGGGGGGACCAGAAACGGAGGGCGTTGCTACTGCAACACTGCGCCCCGGCTACAAGGGTTCTAAGGGGCTTCTGAGGGGCTGCTTCGGCCTCACACACCGCCTTTCCCTGCCGGAGATCAGGGAGGGCCCGGAGGCGCCCCGCGATCCCCCCGCGGCCCCCCCGGCGCGATGGTTGGGGCCTGAGGCCACGCCCCCTTGGCGGCGCTCCGGGCTGCCAGTCCTCCGCGGCGCGAGCCTCCGGGTCCAGCTCGCTCTTCTTGGGCGCGTCCGGGCCGTCCTCTCGCCGCCTTCCCGCTCCGCCCGCAGCTAGACGATCCCCGACCCCCTTCTTCATGGCGTCGCTTCTGTGCTGTGGGCCCAAGCTGGCCGCCTGCGGCATCGTCCTCAGCGCCTGGGGGGTGATCATGTTGGTGAGGGACCGCCCGGCGACGGCCGGACAGGGCCCGAGGGGCCCCGGTGTTGGAGGGCTGGAAGGCTGGGGGACTCCGGGCCTTAGAAGGCAGCAGGCAGGCCGGAGGGGGTGGTCGATGCGCCGCTGGAGAAGAAGACAGCTGAGATAGAGAAATGGGGAACTCGAGCGGGGCGGGGGTGGGGGGAGCCCTCGAGGTAAGAGGGAGAGGAGCTGGGCCCTTGAGAGATGCCTGCGCTGAGCGGAGGGCAGCGGGAATGGGGAGCGCTGCTTCCCGAAATGGGCAGCCGCGGCCTTGTTTCCCCGGGATGACCCACCCCGCTCTGGGAAGAAATAGTACGTGATTTCCACAACCCCTTTCTCCCTGTCCCATGATAACGCCGCCTGTGGAGAAGAGGACAGTCTGGCTTGCTCACTGTTCTGCCCTTGCACTGCCCCAGTCGTCTCTCCCGGCTCCCACCCAGTCCTGGTGACGGAGTCTGAGCCCCGTAACGGCCACCCCAGTCCCAGCGCGTTCCGGTGGCTCCCAGACCCGGGCGTTGTGGCAACATTAGAAGTGGGAGGGGCTTGGAGAGCGACCAGGTTGGGGGCTGGGGTTCAGGGAACCCGTTCGCTGCCTTTTTGCAGATCATGCTCGGAATCTTTTTCAATGTCCATTCGGCCGTGCTGATCGAGGACGTCCCTTTCACCGAGAAAGATTTTGAGTAAGTAGTCAGGTGGCAGAGGCGAGCCGGGGGCAGGGGGAGATGGCCGAGGCCCCGAGTCGTAGGCAGGAGCTGCTGGTGGCGGGGTGCCTGGGCCCCGAGGCTGGAGAACTGAGTGCGCCGAGCTTTTCCTCTTAGCGCGCTCGGAGTCAGCCCCCGCGGCCCTCCGCAGCCCAGGTGCGGCTGCTTCGGTATTTTACTCGACATCCCTAGGCCACAGTCCCCCTCTTGCCGGGGGCACGCGATCCTGGAACTCGCCCCGGAGGGTTGGAGGAAGCTTGAGTAACGCGAGTAAAAGCGCTTAGGCGGAGCCCGGCGCCCGGGAAAGGCCGGCCGCCACGAATACTGTTGACCCTTGTGTACCCCATGCCCGCCGCAGGAAGGACCCCCAGAAGATATATGACCTGTACGAGCGAGTCAGCTACAACTGCTTCATCGCCGCGGGCCTCTACCTCCTGCTCGGAGGCTTCTCTTTCTGCCAAGTCCGGCTCAACAAGCGCAAGGAGTACATGGTGCGCTAGCGCTTCCCCGGCCCCCCGTTCGCCCCCATCTATTTAAAGACTCTCTCCAGGGGCTCGTGCCCCCGCCTCCGCCCCCATGCCGGCGCCCCCGGCGGGACTGAAGCCCTCACTGGCCGGCGTCCGGGCCCCGCGCGGGGAGGCTGGGGTCGGCCGTCCCCGGTCCCTCCACAATAAAGCGGAACTGTCCTGCTGAGCTGTGTGTCTGTGCTTGGGGCCGGGGCGGGCGCGGCGCGGGCACCGGGGCGGGCGGGGGCGGGAGGGGAGCCGCGCGCCGCGAGCCGACCCGCCGGCGGAAGTGGAGAGAGGCCGGGCCGGAAGTGAGGCGGCGTCCGGCCCTCGGGCCTCGCTCGGCGGGCGCCGCCGGAGCCACCGCGGCGGGCGAGGCGGGGAGCGGCCGCCTGGGAGCCAATCGGCCGCGGGGAGGGGCGGGACTTCCTGCGCGGGGGGCCCCAGCGGCTCGGTCGCTCGGCTCCGTGGTCCCCGGCTCGGCGGCGGCGGCGGCGTCGTCTCCTCCGTGGGGAGGCGCGCGGGGCCATGACGTCAGCGTCCACCAAGGTTCGGCCTCGCTCGCGGACAGCGCTCCCTGGCGGCCGCGGGCGGGCGGCCCCATCCCCCTGCCGGCGGCGCCGGCTCTTCCGCCCGGGGCGGGGGGCGGGGGGCGGGGGCCAGGCGGGAGCCGCGCTGGGGTGGGGCCAGGGGCTCCGGGCGGGACGGCGCGGGGTGTGCGCGGCCCCCCGTGACGCCGCCCCGCCCCCAGGTCGGAGAGATCTTCTCGGCGGCGGGCGCCGCCTTCACGAAGCTCGGGGAGCTGACGATGCAGCTGCATCCCGTGGCCGACTCATCCCCCGCGGGGTACGTGAGCCGGGCGGGCGCGCCGACTCGGCCACCGGCGCGGACGCTCTGGGTAGGGACAGGTGGCGGAGTGCCCTGCGCCGGGCGCCGCGCTGAGCGGGCGCGGAGACGCGCGGGTCGCGGGAGGCACGGCGGGTACCCCCGCATTCTGCGGCTCCCGACCCGGGCCCTGCGGGCTGACCTGAGCGCCGCTCGCCGCGATCGCGGTTCTGAGAGCCCCGCGGATGGGGTTGCTTCCAGCGGGCCCCTCACGGCCGCGGCCGCCCGGGGCTCAGGCACAGGCAGGCTTTCCTTCGATCGTGGCTGTCGGGACAGGTGTGGTTGGGGTCCTCAGGATGCCCACAGGGCTTAAGGGGGAGGAAACCCTCTTTAGGGACCCACGGAAGGGACCCCAGGCACTGGGGGGAGGAGGCTGGCGGCTGTGGAATGCACTGCCTGTGGGCTGGCTGCACACCCCCCTCTTCCCACTTTCCTGTCCCCCTCTCCCCCCTGACAGTGCCAAGTGGACCGAGACGGAGATAGAGATGCTGAGGGCTGCCGTGAAGCGGTTTGGGGACGATCTTAATCACATCAGCTGTGTCATCAAGGAACGGACAGTGTGAGGGAGGGTGGCCGGCAGAGGAAGGGGGGTGGGCACCGTCTTCCTGCACACCCGTGGTCCATCGTCCTGAGAACCCCTTTCCAATTCAACGGCCTTTCCTGCCTCGCTGCTAGTTGTGTTAGCAAGAGCTCGAGGACTGAGAATAAAAGAGTGGGTCAGAAGTTACTGAAATGCTGTCCTAACCAGGACCTTACGAGAGTTTTATTTCGGGTTGCCTTGAGATGCCCAGCAGCCGAGTTTGGTGATGGGAGTCCCCTGGCAGTTTACACAGCTCCTTCGAGCTGCTGATGCGGTGTTTCTGGGGGTGCTGTGACACTGAACTAGCTGATTGGAGTCTACTCCTAAGTCTCAGTCTGCCTGCGGGTCACCAGAGCTCACCTGGTAGCCTTGCGTGCCCGCATATCTGTCCCACAAGAGAAGTAGGACGCGGGCCTTCCCCACTGCACGGTTGAGGTAGTCCACTCTTCACATCCTGTCTGCCCTGAGTGTGTGCGAAGCTTCAGGAGAACATGAGAACCCTACCAATGGCTGGCGCCCTAACCTTGGTGCTCACGAAGGGCTCCCCAGTATTCCTTCACAGTGGCCCGTTAGCCCTGCCCTTCCCCTCCCTTCTTCCCTCCCGCGCTCTGATGACTCCCTAACCTGCTCTCTCTTCTCTTCAGGGCCCAGATAAAAGCCACCGTGAAGCGCAAGGTTTACGAAGACTCCGGCATCCCTCTTCCAGCTGAGTCGCCCAAGAAAGGACCCAAGAAGGTGCCCTCCGGTGTCCTGTCACCTCCTCCAGCTGCCCCTCCGCCAAGCGGCTCCAGTGTCCCTGAGGCCGGGGGGCCCCCCGTAAAGAAACAGAAGGCCGGTGAGGGCTGCCGAGTGGCTACCTGGGGGATCAAGGTCCTGTCTGAGGTTCAGGGAGAGAACCGGGTGGGTCAGAGAAGGACCCATCTCTTTTCCTTTCCCTGTCAGGGTTCCCTGAGAGTGGGTCAGGTGGCTGAGGGAGGGGGAGCTGGGGGGCAGTCGGAGAACCTAGAACCTAGCTTATGCTGTGGCCCTCCGCCCCCGCTCCCCAGATGTGACACTCAGTGCTCTGAATGACTCGGATGCCAACAGCGACCTGGTGGATATTGAAGGGCTAGGAGAAACTCCTCCAGCCAAGAAACTCAACTTTGACCAGGGTAGGAGTCCTCCTCCTCCCACTCCCACACCAGCTGGAGGTGTGGGGGATGGTCTCCGCAGGAGCCCCCTCCCCCGGTACAGAGGCTTGGGAAGAGCAGGTTCCCTGGCACCCTGTGCAGGGCATTGGGTCAGCAAGGAGCCGGGGGCTTAGGGGAGGTGGGAGTGGTCTTGGAAGCAGGTGCTGGGGGGGGGTGTCTTGGAAGCGTACTTGGGGCTCGCTCCATCTCGGCCCATTTTGCTTCCTGTTCCAGACAGCCTGACCCTGGATTCTGGCCTTCTCATGACCTCTGCTGACCC
This sequence comes from Neogale vison, assembly GCF_020171115.1. Classification (NCBI taxonomy): domain Eukaryota; kingdom Metazoa; phylum Chordata; class Mammalia; order Carnivora; family Mustelidae; genus Neogale; species Neogale vison. The sequence continues at coordinate 56,178,894 of NC_058095.1, forward strand.
TCCTTTACTCTCTCACTGAGCCTCCCACCTCTGACCCCTCTCACTGTTACCCCTGGACCTGTGGATCGCCTGGGACTCTGAGCAAGCCTGCACAAGAGGGACAGTCACAAGGCTGCTGGGGCCACACCGGCCACGCCGTTCTGTACGCGCATCTGTCCCCAAACCCCTCTGACCTCCACCTGATGGACTTTTTTATACAGAAAACAATAAAGATTGCCCTCTCCACCTGGTGCCTGCAGCGTCACATGATTGGGGCACGGTGGGCGAAGGCCTCCCTCCAGAGGCCCCGGGGCTTGGCCCCTCCCCGCAGGTCTCACCACCCTGCCTGGAGCAGCACAGCCCATATTGGCAGACTCTGTGCCCAGTGCCAATATTTCTGTGCTGCTAGAGCCAGGGGAGCTGGGTGTGGGCAACAAAGACTCCAGTCCACTCTCCAGAGGCCAAGCCTAATCCCAGGACCTCTGGCAGTCCATATTCCTGAAGCCCGCCCAGGGAGTTGAGTGGGGCCATTTCCAGTGCTCCCAGGACCACCCCTCCCGCCCCCCTAGCTCACAAGAAGGCCCAGATGTTTTCTGTGTCGCTTCTCCAGGGTGGCCTCCCAGGGCCAGGCCTCGGCGGTGCCTCCCCCACCCTCGCTCTAACACCACAGTGTGGTTTGGACGTGGCCACAGAGCCGTGCAAACCACAGTGTGCTGCTGGGGCGGGAGCAGGACTGGGGTGGCTCGAGAGGAAGGGAGCACAAGATGGTGCCGTGAAGACCCCCACCACCAGGAGCGGGGACCTAGAGAAGGCTCAGAAGGCATACACGGCCCCAAGAAGGGTTGCGGGGGTAATGAGGAACCGGGGCGAGAAGCTGGCAGGCCACAGGAGGGAGAGTGGCCTAAGGGCTGAGCCTGCCGTGGGATACGACTGGAACCACCTTCCCTCCGTAGCAACTCTGCTCAGGGGACCCCTCCGGTGGGGTCAGAGGCAGAGGAAACGGGATGACTGGGGGGGCCACACACTGCCTCCCGACTCAGCAAGGGCAGGGACCCAAGGCTTCCTGTGTCCGTTCCTCTCCTCCCTGGGTCAGAACCCAAGAGAAAGCAAGGAGAGACAGAAGGCCAAGGACAGCAGGGTTGGGAGTTGGCAGTCCAGAGGTGGTGGGGCCGGAACATGGTGGGGAGAGGGGGGCCGGAAGTCGCCCTGGGCCCTGGGCCTGCCACAAGATGGAGGCCAAAGGCAGGAAATGGAGGCCAGGGGGAAAGGGGAGCAGCAGGGCCCAGGAAGAGGGCTGTCTGGACCTGGGGGCCAGGTACTCAACCCCCAGCACTGTTCCCACTCCCCACCGCGCCCCAGGGCCCACACCCGACCCCCCACGACAACCCCCATCAGCCCATCCACCAGGCCCAGGAAGGCGGGCCCACCCCAGAAAGCCACGTTTAAGCTGAGACAAACATGGCTCTCCCCACCCCCACCCTAGGCCTTCCCTCAGCCTTTTCCTCCTGACCAGAACATGATTTTTAAAAGCACCCCACAGAAAGCAAACTCCAAGGGCCAAAATCCCTTCCACAAATCAAAATAACACCTTCTACAAACCTAAAGTTTTCCTCCTACCTCCCATGCCGCCCTGTACCACCCCCCGGCCGACACACCCCCCAAAACTCTTAGCAATCAGAAAGATCTAAGATGGTGGGTGTAAGCAGTCTTTTTAGGCCCCGGGGGACACCGGACCCCCTCCCTCGAAACCCCTGTCTGTCCTGCCCCAAAGCCTGCCAAGGCCTCCTGCTCCTGACTCCAACCTCCACAGCCCCCCCAAACTCAGCAGCTGCCCCCAGCTCCCAATCTCGGCAGAGCCTTTGTGGGGGTGAGACAGAGATGAAACACTGTGCTAACGGCTGGGGACATTGGGGGGGGCTTCTGATCTCAGCCTTTGGTTTCTATCTGGGGGACTGCGTTTCGGGGCATAAGGGAAAGCCTCTCCGATCATCCCCCCAGTTCCAAGACTGACAAAGCCCAACCCCACCCCAGCACGCACCTCCAAGCCTCCCCCCCAACCGCCACGTCTCTCCTGAAAACAGGGGACACTTTCCTCCCCACTTACCTCAGCTACTCTCCCCTGAGATCCTGGTCCCTATTTTGAAGGGAGCAAAATTTGGGGTGCATCCCTCACATTTGGGGTGCAGGAGAAAGGAGCCGCCCCAGTCGCATCGCTGGCCTCCTTCCTCTCGGCTGGCTCAGGGAGTAGGGAGTGCCCTAGGGAGGGGGGACCCCCACAAGAGAGCTCAGAAGGGGGTTCCTCCATTCCCAGTCAGAATTGGGGACACCCCCCCCAAACCCGTCCCAGCCCATCCGTCTCCAACTCGGCGGGAGAGGCAGCTGCAATGCCCCAGTCAGATTCCCCCAACACTACATTCCTCACCCCATCTAGAGGGGTCCCGGGGGCCCCAAAAAATCCCAAAAAAATCTAGGATGTTGGCAGGACGGTCCTGGACTAGCACCCCAAATTTGGGGTCCTCAGATACCCCCGTTTTTTCAGGAAAATTCCGTCTTTCACCTGCCTCCCGCCAGCCCTGCTCTGTCCCGATGCCAATTTTGGAAGTCACTCCCTCCTTCCTCCTCCCCGTCTCTCCAGGCCCCCCCGCTCGGGGGCGAGGGTCCAGGAAACCTGGCTTCCAGACCGGGGGGCACTCCTCGAAGGGCCAAGGGCCAGGAGGTCAAGCTCATAGCCCCAGTCTTAGGGAAGCAGGAAAGCCCGATCCTCCCCTCCCCTCCCCCCTGGCTGGTCTCCGTGGTGGTTTAAGGAAAGCCTGGAGGATTGGAATCTGCCATTGCTGTTGCACAGGCAGGTTTTTTGCCTTGGGTTGGGGGGGTGGGCGGTGGGAGGGAGGGAGGGGAGGAGAGTCGGAGAGAGCAGGGACCCAGGCGTGCAGAGCTGGCCTGGCTTACCCCCTCGCCCCTACTGCCGTGGAGCACCCCTCCCCCCACCCACCTCACCCGCATTCCCAGTTCTCCGTCTGCTTTCTGTTTGGGGCTCTTATCCTGGAAACTCAGGGTACAAGAATCACCTCCTCGCACCCCCGCCACCACCTCTCCTTGCCAAAGTTCCAACAGCACTGTCCTAGTCAGGGGTGTTCCCGTTACCACGGGCTACCCCATCCCCCCCCACCTTCCCAGAAAGTGAGGTGTGCTCCCTTAAGAAATTGGGGTTCAGAGTCTGAAACTGCCTTCTCTCTGTCACATCTATCCAGGTCACATAGAAATAAGAGGAGATACACTACCCACTACCTTTCCAAATTTCTCCCTTCAAGTCCTGGGCATAATTGGGGGTTCAGTAAAGAAAGAGAATTCTAGAATCTGGGGTGAGAGGGAGTAGCTATAAGCAAAGGACATCCCAAACCAGCTTCATGCTCCAAATTAAGTGAACCCCCAAATCAGGCTCACCTTACGACCCATCCCTCGGCTTCATCAAACACATCCAAAAAGTGACAAAACACCCCCAAATAATGACACCCCAAAACTTTAGTCTCCTACCCTGCACCCTCACCTTGTTTCTCCCCCTGGGAAAAGCTTCGTGGCTATCTATGTATACACAGGCCACTCTGCCTTCAAAGTAAGTTTCCACAACATTCAAGTACCAAGGTCTGTTTCCCCTCAATGACCCACAATACTACACAAGGCCTTCAAACCCGCTCCCAGTTTCCTATTACATTCCACCTCAAGCTAATAAAAAACTCCAGATTGAATTTCATGTTCCCCCTAATCTAACCCCAGCCTTGAAACGTACATGGCTTCCCAAAACAAACTGTACCCCAAAATCAGCATGACTACTCTACTTGAAATCAGATTGTCCATACACACCAATGACTATCAATCCAGAACACAAAACCCTCATCGACCTCCCAAAGCATGCCTAGCAGGTTGTCCTGACATTCCAAGATGACAATCTCCAGATTATGGGGGTCAGGGTCCCCAAAACTAACGCAGCTTCAAAATCAGCTCCCTGCCTCAAACGTACCACTGGAGCTCAGGCTCAGGCCTTCTGAGTGCAGCCCCCAGTGCCCAGAACGACACAACTAACTCAACACCCCATAAAAAACATACACTCCACAGCAGACCAGGTAACCCAAAATCAACTCCACCCTGATACCAAAGGGAACCCCAGGTCGGACTCCCACCTCCAGACTCAGCAGAGGCCACAGTAACCCTCACATACAAAAGCCACAGCACGGTCCTGAATCCCGAGGGGTCCCGGACTCCCAATTTCTCCGCAGTTCTTTCCTGCACCCAAATAAAGACACCCTCGGGTCAGATAAAGACACCGCAGGCCCGTAGGCAGCTCCATGGATAATGGCCAGTCATTCCCGGGCACCTGTGTACTCTCTTGAACCCAATGCAAGTCCTGCTTCGCAGCTAGAACTCAGCTCTGCACCCCTCCTCCAAATAAACATCGCGTCCCCCCAACCTCTCCCCAAACAAAATATGAGGGTGGGACCCGTGCGCATCTCTCAGATCAGGAACCTCCAATTAGGGTTATCGGTGATTGGGCCCCTCCTGCCCTCTCTCTCTCCTTTTACCCCCGAGGCCCTCCCTGTTTTTCCTTCTCTCTGTCCACCCCACCCAACCCTCAGTTTAATGTTCGCTAAAAATTCACCTCTACCGACAGATAACAGGGTCTAGCTTCATGAGAAAAGAGAACCCTGAGCTCCCAGGGCTCAGACCCCACTCCTGGTCCCACCACTTCCCTTGCTCCCAGAGCCCACGGATTTCTCACCCCAGATTAGGAACCCCAGCCTCGGAGGGAAGTCCCCTCTGTCGCCTAGCTCTCCCTTCCTCCGCCCAGCCTTCGTCCCCCCCACCCCACCCCCGAGGAGACAGAGGGACAAAATCAACCAGCGCAAAGGGGAGGAGGACGAAGGCGTCCGCCTCTGAGACCGAATGGATCTTGCGCCCCGGTCCGAGTGGACCCCAGCCGGGTGGAGACGGCGAGGCGAGGCTAGTGCTCGTCCGCCCCCTCGTGGAAGGAGTCGAGCATTGCGGGGGGGTTTGCCTACTTGCCGCGCTGGACCGGGGCGTCCCGCCAGCCTCCGAGCGTAGCCGACGGGCGGGTGCCCGAGGCCCTTAGTGAGCTGGGACTGGGGGAGCGCGAGCGGGCTTTGGGCGGGAGTCTGTGTCTCCGGATCCCTACAAGGGTTCAGAAGGGAGTCGGGAGCGAGAGTCCGGACGCCCAGGTCTCCTGAGCGTCTCTCGGCCCCCACCCGGGGCTTTCCCCACCTCCTCGAGGGGAAGCAGCTGGCGGAGCCGTCCGGTCGCAGGACAATGGAAGGAAACGAACTAGAAATCATATCCGTCCCCTCCCCGCCCCGCCCGATCAGAGCCCCCCTTTCTGCAGCCCCTGCTAGAGGACCCTGTCATTCGCACAGCGCCCTCCCGCTGTCTGGGACCCCACTCCAGTGCGCCGGGGCCTCCCCAAACCGGGTGCCCCGTTGGGTTCCCCTTTATCTCCCCTGACACCGTCCGTGGGAAGGGGGAATTCCGCTGTATTCACTCTCCAGTTGACAGGCACCCCCCTTTCAAAAGCCAAAACACGGATTTTCGCTGCCTCAGGCCCCTCGACGACCCGGGTCGCCCCTATTTCCAATATCGCTATCCCCAGCCTCCTCCCCAATGCCAGTGTCCCCTCGCCGGTCCCACTTTCAGTGGCCCGAGACCCCTTACGTTACGACCACCCAGGGTTTCTGAGGTCCCGCCCTCTGGCGGGAGACCCCGCCCCGGGCTCGCCATCTGGAGAGCGAGGGAGGAAGGAAGGATACAGACCCAGGCGTTCACCCCACCTCCACCCCCGCCCCCGCCATCCCGGCCAGATAAAGGAGCCGACGCCAGGAGGGGAGCGAGACCCCGCCCCCGAGAAGAGCGGCCGCAGCCCCTGCGGGACGGGGGTAAGAACGACGGACCGAGGGAGCCGGACTCCTGGGTTCCCGAAAAGGGTTGCTGATGGTAGGAAGACTGAGGCCCGGTGCTTGGGCTGAACTAGGGGTCCGGGACCAGACAGGAGTGGAATTCCGTGCTTCAGAGAGGGTGCCTGGGTGGGATTTGGAGGGGTGAGGACGCGGGCCGCCTGGGGTACCCGGGCAGGTCGGACAACTGAGATTGAGGCGCGCGGTGAGGCCGAGGGGAGCGGGGTGCTGCTGCGGCACGAGCAGTTCAGCCGAGGGCGCCGCGGGCCGGACTGCCCACGCGGGCCGTCGACGCCGCGGCGTGGGAACACCCACCCCGCGCGGGCACCGTGGAGTCTAGCCGGGAGGCGAGCGCTGGTGGGCGGGGGGCGGAAAGCACTAGACAGACCCCACGAGGCTGCGCGAGCCGGGCGGGGGGACTCGGCCCGGGCTGCACGTCGGTCAGAGGGGCGAACTGCGGAGGGAAGGTGTCTGAGCACCGCCCGGGTCGCTGAGCCCTTTCCCGGGCACCTGCAGGCCTGCGTCGCCATGGGTTCCACCAGTGCCCCGGAGCGCGCGCTGGGCTACGTGCGCGAGTTCACCCGCCACTCCTCCGACGTGCTGGGCAACCTGAACGAGCTGCGCCTGCGCGGGATCCTCACCGACGTCACTCTGCTGGTCGGCGGGCAGCCCCTGCGAGCTCACAAGGCGGTTCTTATCGCCTGCAGGTTCGAGGAGGGGCTCCAGGGGCGTGGGGCGGGACCAATGGGAAAGGGGTGGTGTCATAAGGTCCTCGGGAGGGGATCCGGGAGGGAATCCGGAGCCAAGCCTTCTGGAAGCAGGAGGCTGAGCGTCGAGTGGAGCGCGTCGGGGAACTGGGGGGATAATGGGGAGGAGGTGGAGTTTCCTCATGTTGCGTGTGTCGGTGGATTCCCCAGGCCCTGACGTAGCCTATCTGCCTTCTCTGCAGTGGCTTCTTCTATTCGATTTTCCGAGGCCGCGCAGGTGTGGGGGTGGACGTGCTCTCCCTGCCCGGGGGCCCCGAAGCCGGAGGCTTCGCTCCTCTCTTGGATTTCATGTACACGTCACGCCTACGCCTCTCTCCTGCCACTGCACCGGCCGTCCTCGCGGCCGCCACCTACTTACAGATGGAACACGTGGTCCAGGCCTGCCACCGTTTCATCCAGGCCAGGTGAGGGGGCCCCCGCTCAGTGTCCTCTGTTGAGTGAGGTGGCATCCCAGGTGTCACGGGTAGAGGTCAAGATCAGGAAGGAGCACTAATATCCATCACACTTTTCCCAGCTATGAACCTTTGGGCATCTCCTTGCGGCCTTTGGAGGCGGAACCCCCGAGGCCCCCAACGGCCCCTCCACCAGGCAGCCCCAGGCGCTCTGAAGGGCATCCAGACCCACCTACCGAGTCTCGCAGCTGCAGTCAAAGGCCCCCCAGCCCAGGCAGCCCAGACCCCAAGGCCTGCAACTGGAAAAAGTACAAGTTCATCGTGCTAAACTCTCAGGCCGCCCAAGCAGGGAGCCTGGCGGGGGAGAGGAGTGCTGGTCAACTGTGCCCCCAAGCCAGGCTCCCCAGCGGCGATGAGGCTTCCAGCGGCAGCGGCAGTGAAGAAGGACCCATTCCCGGTCCCCAGAGCAGGTACAGACCCTGGAACCTCAAGAATTGGCAGGGGCTGGCCTCAGCTGGGAGGTCAGGAGCCGGGAGGGAGGGGGTGGGACTTCCAAAGCACCACCGGTTCTGGCTCTCTGGTCAGTGTTGGCTAACCTCCAGAGGGTAAGCCAGCCTCTGGCTCCGAATTCTCCAGGCCAGAACGCCTTCCCACCCCCCAATAAAATCTCTCCTAATCCTTTTCTCTGGGCTTGCCACCTGCCTAGGCTCTCTCCATCTGCTGTCACGGGACACTTCAAATGTGGGGCTCCAGTCAATAGCCCCCACCTCCTCACAGCCCTGGCTCAAGAGACCCCTGCATCGCAGTCTGGGCAGGCTTGTCCGCCACCAGGTCAGAGCCCTTCCTTTTACCACTGCCCTTGGCTTTTCTCCTCAGGCTGCTCAAGGCCAGTTCGGGCCAAAAGGAAAGGCTGGTCCCAATTACTACAAACTGGAATCACCTCTGGAGCTCTTAACAACCCCATTGCCCAGGTCACACCCCACAGATCAGAGTATCTGGACGTGGGAGCCAGGAATCGGTATTTCTTTTAAAGTTTCCAATGAGCTGCCAAGTTTGGGAACTTCCGGCCTATTCCCATCAGGGCTGAGTGGTGGGCCCAGGCTTGGCAGGGCCTCTCCGGCAAGCTGTCGAGCAGAGCAGTGGTCCAAGAGAGGAGAGAGAACAGAATCTTAACCCAGCACCTGGGACCTCTATCTACCACCACCACTATTTTTATTTTTAAGATTTTGTTTATTTATTTGATAAAAGTAGGTAGAGAGGCAGGCAGAGAGAGGAAGGGAAGCAGGCTCCCTGCTGACCAGAGAGCCCGATGCGGGGCTCAATCCCAGGACTCTGGGATCATGACCTGAGCGGAAAGCAGAGGCTTTAACCCACTGAGCCACCCAGGCACCCCCACCACCACTATTGAAGAGATTAGCAGAGTAGTCTGAAGTCAGACAGACACGAAGTCAAATCCTGGCTTGGCCTCTTATGAACCATGGGACCTTGAGTAAGTCGAATGAGCTCCAGAGCCTTAGCAGTAAGTTGGGGGGAAAGAAAACCCACTAGGAGTGTGGCTTGAGGACTCACTGGAATTGTCATTACCCACGCCCCTCCCAGGAAGTGAACCGTTCAGCTGCCAGAACTGTGAGGCAGTGGCTGGGTGCTCGTCGGGGCTGGACCCCTTGGCTCCCGGGGATGAGGACAAGCCCTACAAATGTCAGCTCTGCCGGTCTGCCTTCCGCTACAAAGGCAACCTGGCCAGTCATCGCACGGTGCACACAGGTAAGGGAGGAGAGGGTCCCGGCCCTCGTGCTGCGGGCGTCCTAAGGCTGAGTCCCTGATCTCCAGGCTTCCCTGCCCTCAGGGGAGAAGCCCTACCACTGTTCCATCTGCGGAGCCCGCTTTAACCGGCCGGCCAACCTGAAGACGCACAGCCGCATCCATTCGGGAGAGAAGCCCTACAAGTGTGAGACCTGCGGCTCGCGCTTCGTGCAGGTGCGGGGCGCGTCTGGGAGCCAGCTCCGGGCAGATCTGCTAGAGGGCGGGGCTCACCGTCGGGGACTGGGGGTCTGCCTCTCCGACGCGCGGTCTGAGGTCCCCCTGCCTTCCCAGGTAGCGCATCTGCGCGCGCACGTGCTGATCCACACCGGGGAGAAGCCCTATCCTTGCCCAACCTGCGGCACTCGCTTCCGCCACCTACAAACCCTTAAGAGCCACGTTCGCATCCACACGGGGGAAAAGCCCTACCACGTGAGTGCGGGACCTGGCCTGGCGCTTACCTGGGGGCGGGGCTCTGGGAGGAGCGGGCCTGGGGCTCTTGGAGCTCTCCGAAGTGGGCGGAGTCCTGGAAGATAAGGGGCGGGGCCGGGGCTGGGAAGCGCACGCGCGTAGAAGTTAGGCTCAGGACTGGGCGCCGTCCGGGGGGCGGAGCTAGGAATGGAGGGACGGGGCCTGGCCCTGCGGCCCCAGCGGAGGACCTAGGGAGACGCGAGGACCGAGGAGCCTCTCTCCCGCGGAGAGCTCTACTGGACTGCTGTCCCTCCGGGGTGGTTGGGGAGGGGGCGGGAGCTGACCCGGCTGTCCCCCTACAGTGCGACCCCTGCGGCCTGCATTTCCGGCACAAGAGTCAGCTGCGCCTGCATCTGCGCCAGAAGCATGGAGCGGCGACCAACACCAAAGTGCACTACCACATTCTGGGGGGGCCCTAGCTGCGCGCGCCGGCCGGATCCCACGAGCTTCCCGGACACCCGGAGAGCTGCGGGCTTGGGCGTGGGGGGCGTGCGAGGCCCCTCGGGTGTCAGAAACGGCCAGCACCTTGAATTCTCGCTGGGGAGAGCAGGGGTGGCAGGTCCGCGCTTGATCTGCCTCCGTTTTGCTGGTCAAAACCTCTTCCCCACAATCCAAGCTGTTTCCGAGGAGACAGCCAGATGGGGAGCTGCGGGTGGCGGGGCGGGCGGGGGGGGGGGGGGGGGGGGAGGGTGGAAGGCTGGAGGGACGGTCCTCCACCTACAGCGCCCCTCTCCTTTGGTTTCTCTGTAAATATAATTTATTGAGGCCTGTGGGTGGGACCAGGGCCTTCATTCCATGGCATTTCCTACATCCCCCTTCCAGAAGTGTGATCCAAGGTGGCCTGAAGCACAAGTGTGTGGGGTCACAGCTCTGCTGGCAGAGATGAGCACTTGGCTGTCTCCTTTGGCTTGACCGTTTCATGTGTTTGCTTGTCGTAACTTCATCTTCAGAGTTGTTTTTCCTGTCTGTGTGCTTGTCCGTGCATTGGGAATGGAGAAAGGGTCTCTCTGTGTCCTGTCCCTCCCAGTCCTAGGTCTGGAACCTTATTTGTTCTAGGGCAGCTCTGGGGACATGTGGGGTTGTGGAATTGGGTCAGGAACCCTCTTTGGTATTTTGGGTATTATAGGTTCTCTAGCGGGCTAGAACTGCATATAGACTCCCCTCTAGTTCCAAGACTTAGAGGACCATTTTTTGTTTTTGTTTTTGTTTTTGTCTTTGTTTGGTGAGCCGGAAATGGAGGTCTGGTCACCTCGGTATGGCTCCACTGTGTCGATCGGCCATGCGCTGGGCTTTAGTTGAGCCCAGAATCCTCCCCCTGGGGCCTGTTCTCAGCACTGGGTTGATCCCTTCCTTATCAGAGATGACACAGCCTTTTCTGATTCTGCCCAGACTCAAAGAATGCTATGACCTATGGGAGAATTATTAAACTCTATCTTGACTAAGAGATAAAGAGCCATGACCAGTCCTTAACTGTAGAGGTGTCTGGGTTCCAATGTTCCTTGGGGTTCTCTCTACCTGAGACAAGTTCCTTCTTCGTTTAGTGGGTTTTTGGACATCATCTGGCAAGTGTCCAGATTTCAGAAATTTCTTTCCCTCTAGAAGTTACAGGCACCTGGTATCTTTCTTACCTTAGAAAAGCTAGGTCTGTGACCTGGCCTTCCTGTCACTGCATTCCTTTCTGGAACTGGTGAATGCACTAGAACCTTCCACAGGGAGAGAAAAGGGGCTGAGTTCCTTTCTGGATTTGCTGTAGTTTGTGATTATGATTGGGATTACTGCTGGGATTAGAGATTTACAAGATTTAGAAAGTAATTGACTGGTGGTCCTTCTAGTTGACCAAGTATGTCTGGGTAGGATTAAGAGGTTGGTTGAGGGGCACAGTCTCCATTGTAGGTCAGGTAAGTAGAAAGTTGGGAATGGGGTTGCCTCTTAACTAGATGGAATGTCTGGAATGTGAGATGAAGCCTTCATTTACAGTCCTTCCCCTGCTGTCTTGGGACCTGTTTGATTGTGGGGTATGGATGGAGGGTAAGGGGCACTTTGAAATTTGCGAGGTGGGCTTCCATGAGCTGGGTCAGGACTAATCGCCGCCACTTAGGACCAGCGAGAAAGCAACTTTTCTTTATCATTCCCTCTTCCTCCCCACTGCAGAAAGGAAGCAGGGAGAGATCACAACAGAGAGATATTAGAAGGAACCACGATTGATTTTTTTTTTTTCCCCTAGTTGGATGGGCAGGTGGAGGTCACTTGTAGGGGTGGAAATGTTAGATCTTGCAAGATTCGAATCTTGGAATAAAGATGACTCTCTGTGCTGCCTACTGTGTCCCGGGTTCTTGCCTGGGAGGATCTGGGAATGGGGTGAAATGTGGCGGGGGGGGGGTGGTTTCTTCCCTCCTAGATTCCGTCTCCTGTTCTGTGCCCATTCGACCGCCCCATCCCATCAGACGCTTCAAATGGCCCTTGTTCTCCCCTGCCCTGCCCTTGCCTTCCAGCTCATTGTGTAGGAACCAGTGACTTCATGAAGTTTCTCCGGAGCCACCTGCATCCTGCGGCTCTGAAGTCACTTCCTGCCCGAGGTGTGGAGGCAGCAGGGAGAAACCAGGAAGTCACTAATAATACCAGGAGCCTGGGGGATGCATCCGTGCAGGGATCTGAATGCTTGGGACCCCCCCCCCCAACACCACCACCAGCGCCCCCCAAGGAAAATGGACAGGACTTGGGTCCCCTGAGGACAGAAGAGCATGCAGATGGCAGGGAGAAGGTGAAGCCTGTGGTCAGGCCCCTCTGCCCCTCCCCCAGCAATGGGGCCTTGGGATCTACCCAGCACCCAGGCGGTGCTTCTCTCCCACACTTTCCCTGTCCCATTGTGTCCTGGGTGTGCATCTCTGTTCAGCTGGGGGGCAGAGGGTCACAATTCTGTTAAGTTCCCTCCCTTTTCGGACTTAAAATTCCTCATCTGGGGAATAAGTCCATTAACATGGTCTTCAGTTCCTGCCCACATTTACAGTGTGGGGTTTTGTTTCTCCATCTTAAAACTCATGACCTAGATTAGAGCTATTCCTAAGTAAAACATAAAACAAAAAGCCTACACTAAAACCTCCCTCCCCACCTGGACCCCGGCCACTTCAGCTTATGCCCCGTTGAAAATGAAATCAGCCAATATTACTTAGCCTGCAGTACCTATCAGGTCCTAAACTTAAGCATTCTTGTGCATGGCCTTTCGAATTCCGCTCCCCTGATAACCCTCAAGAGTAGGTACCATTATTATCCCCAATTTACAGTCGGGAAAACCAACTGAGAGGCTCGACATCTTGGTGATCCTATGTCCTCTGTGTACTTAGTGTCCCTGTATACAGCCACATCGATGGCCTCGTCTTGGCCTATTTCCCACCACCCAAAATGTTGACCCCACTTAACAAAGTTTGGGGGGGCTATGATAATTTTTATTTCCTGCATATAAAATTAAAATTACAGGGCTCAATATGCTTTTTAAAAATTACACAGCCCAGGGGTGCCCAGGTGGCTCAGTTGGTTACGCCCGGGAGATGTCATCTCAGCTCTGGTCATGATCTCAGGATGGTGAGAGAGAGAGAGCCCCATGTCAGGCTCTACACTCTGCAAAGAGCCTGCTTAAGACTCTCTGCTCCCAGATGCCCTCCCCAGACCCCCCCCACCTTCGCGTGTACATGCACCCTCTCTATAAACGGACAAAAAACAGCCTCTCATGTGTCACTTGTCTGGATATGAGCCCTTGAGCCCAAGTTGCAAGGTCCAAGTCCTGGGGGGCAGGAATTAGAAGGAAGAAACAAAGCCAAGCCATTAGTGTTATGTAAAGTGGAGAGACTGGATACTGGTTGAATAGGAGGGGCTGACCGCCCCGTGATAAGAGCTTCCCTCTTTCGACAACCCCATCACGAGATCAGAACCTGCTGTTAGGAAATAGTTTTACCAGAGGGCAGAGGAAAAGCTTTCAACCCCACTGAGGAGGGGGTGTAGGTGGTGCTGGGAGGCCCTGAGTGCATCCACGGCCGCCCTTCCTCTCCCGAGTTATTTTTGGTCTCTGTGACTTGTAGATTTCCTGTTAGCGAGGACAGAAGCAACAGGAACCGAGTTGCCACTGCAGACACAAGTGCCCGCAGTCCAACAGTCCGTTTCCCCAATCTCTTCCTCGGCCCCGGTGCCCCTCGGGGATCCGGGCATCAGGGTTCTAGTGTGCACGGGCGCTGGGACAGGTATTTCGTTTGAGTCTCAGGGCAGAACCCCTACACTCACCCCGACCTGACCTTGCCACTGGGCCCCTCATTCAGCAAGTTAGTGTCCTCCTTTCCTGAACCTGTTCCCCCCCCAACCCCCATGAGCTCCCTCCGTGAGGGTCTTGGCGCGGGATCCTGGACCAATGGGCTGGTGGGGTGGACGGGAGGTGCAACAGCCTCCGAGCAGGTCCCTCAGTTACGCGGGGCCCATCGAGTCGACCTTCCGAGGGCCCCCTCCAGACGCATGCGCCCCACTCACTGTCCGGGTCCAGAACCGAGCTCTAAGCCCCGCCCTGCCCTCCTGGCTCCACCTCCCCGGCTCCGGGGTCCCGCTTCCCCGCTGGCCAGCGGTGAACAGGCATGACAGCTGGGACCCGCAGGTTGCTGATGACCTCAGGGATCGCAGCGATAAGGCGGAGGGATAACCCGCACGGAGGCTGGCGCGCTGCAGAGCCGGCGCCGAACCCCAGGGCCGCCTCCGGACTCCAGGCTGAACGTCGGGGCCCCGCCCGGGCCCGTGCAGCCCAGGCCTTGACCAGCTGCGCTCGGCCCACGGAGCCCCGCCCCCGGGAGCCGCAGGCGCGGAGGCCGCCCGCTCTCCCCACCTAGGCTGCCGGGCCGGGGGAGAGGCTTAGGCGTCCACCGCAGCCTCCCTGCCTCCGGGGCTCGTCGGTGCCTTCCTCTGCAGCCGCAGCAGCCTGGCCTCCGGCGCGCGGCTGGGCGGCCCGGAGAGTAGAGGTGGGGGGTCCCGCGCCCTGCTCCCAACCGGGCTGCGCGGAGTGTCGGCAGCCCCGTGCCCTCGCCGATGGCGCCCAGGGCCGAACCCCCCGACGGGGGCTGGGGGTGGATGGTGGTGCTCTCCGCGTTCTTCCAGTCGGCGCTGGTGTTCGGGGTGCTCCGCTCCTTCGGCGTCTTCTTCGTGGAGCTGGTGGCAGCGTTTGAAGAGCAGGCGGCGCGTGTCTCCTGGGTCGCCTCCATAGGGATCGCCGTGCAGCAGTTCGGGAGTGAGTGCCGCGCCCGGGTCCGCCTTGCTCCGTGGGACCGGGAGGGGGATGCCGGCACGCTGGGGAGGAAAGGGCGGGGCTGGGGAGGCTACTGGCCGAGGACCGCGGAGAGATCCTCGCACGACTGTCTTCCTCTTTCTCAGGTCCCGTGGGCAGTGCCCTGAGCACGAAGTACGGGCCCAGGCCCGTGGTGATGGTGGGGGGCATCTTGGCTGCGTCGGGGATGCTGCTCGCCTCCCTTGCTACCTCCTTGACCCACCTGTACCTCAGTATCGGGCTGCTCTCAGGTGAGACCCTGGACAAGGGCAGGAGAGGCCAGCTGCCTCCCGACTTTCACCTTCTTCCTGCCAGCTCCGAGCGGCTAAGGAGGAGCCGATGGAAGGTTTTGGCGAGCGCCTGTGCCCGGAAGGGAAGGACGTCTTGAGAGCATTGACTAAAGTGATCAGCATGTGCAGGGATATTGAGAAATTCAGAGATGTTGAGGCCAGAATTTGCAAGCCTGGGGCTGTTGGGGCTGGAGTGTCTGAGGAAGAATGACCATGAAGTTGTGCTAGGCACTGTGGCTGCAGAGTAGAAGCCATAATCCTAGTTTACAAACAAAGAAAGGTTCTCGAAGCTTGTGTAACTTGGCAGACGGAGATCACACAGCCAGAAGTGGTATAGCCCGAGGTATAGATCAGAAGTTGGGATCTAGTTACTGTACATGCAGTATTTCTAAGCCTCCACAGTCCCATCGGGTGTCTTACGCCTGTCTTGCAGAAGAGGAGACCAAGGCTGGGAGAGGAAATAAAATACACAGGGTCGTACTGCTCGAAAACCAGGCCTGTGCTACCGTGGTGGGATTACCCAGTGCCCCGGGAGCCCTAAGAGTCCCCCAACCCCTCTCTCTTCCTTTTTGACAGGCTCTGGCTGGGCCTTGACCTTCACTCCGACCCTGGCTTGCCTGTCCCGTTACTTCTCTCGACGTCGATCCCTGGCCACAGGGCTGGCACTGACCGGTGTGGGCCTCTCTTCCTTTGCCTTTGCCCCACTTTTCCAGTGGCTGGTCAGCCGCTATGCCTGGAGGGGGGCCCTACTTCTGGTGTCTGCCCTGTCCTTGCACCTGGTGGCCTGTGGTGCTCTCCTCCGCCCGCTCTCCCTGAGGGAGGACCCTATTGTGGGCGGCCCGGCGGCCCAGCTCACCTCCCTGCTGCATCACGGCCCCTTCCTCCGCTATACGGCTGCCATCACACTCATCAACACTGGCTACTTCATTCCCTATGTGCACCTGCTGGCCCACCTCCAGGACCTGGGTTGGGACCCACTATCTGCTGCCTTCCTACTCTCAGTGGTGGCTGTCTCTGACCTCGTGGGACGTGTGGTTTCTGGGTGGCTAGGAGATGCGGTCCCAGGACCCGTGGCACGACTGCTGATGCTCTGGACTGCCCTGACGGGGGTGTCCCTGGCCCTGTTCCCTGTGGCTCGTGCTCCCACGGCCCTAATGACTCTGGCCGTGGCCTACGGCTTCACATCAGGGGCCCTGACCCCGGTGGCTTTCTCCGTGTTGCCTGAACTGGTGGGGACTGGAAGGATATACTGTGCCCTGGGACTGGTGCAGATGGTCGAGAGCATTGGGGGGCTGCTGGGGGCTCCTCTGTCAGGTAAGGAGGATCGGGTTTCCTGGGGTGGGCAGGTATGCATCATAGCCATGTCATGCAGTTTGGGGAGGGGACTAGTGACGTTATAATGTGCATGAATATTGCCCTTGGGGATGGCACAGAACACGGCCTCCATGGCCAATCCGAGCAGCCCCAAAGTGGGTCCAGGGACAAGGAAATAGGGGCCGTGGAAAGACTCTGAGGAGCTATGAGGGCCCCATGGCCGGGTATCTACAGATACCTGGTGCTCAGAGGTATCTGTACCTTGGGTGCTCAGAGGACCTGGCTGGACCCAGCCAGACGTTGCCTGCAGGTGTCTGGCTCTTCCCTTAGCCTACTGGGCCCCCCGCCAGCTGTCTGAGCTGTTGGGTCAAAGTTCTCCATGGCCCAGATGCCAAAACCTTCAGACCCTTAACTTTCTCCTCTTAACTATTAACTGAAAGTGTAGACAGGAGGGCTACAGTTACTTGAAAGAAAGGCGCAGGTGCACTGGCCCCATCTGGATACCCAAGTCTCCGCTGGCTGGCTTGGAGGCCCTTCCTGAAGGCAGGAAAGAGGTTGAAATTTCCCTACAAAAATGACATGTAGAAACCTTGGGACACCAGAGTTCTCAAGCTCATCCCGTTCTGTCTAAGTGAGTTCGAACTCTTCCGAGATGACGGGCTCAGGACTACGCTCTTCCCTTCATAAGTGTCAGGAAGTGGGGCACCCACGATGTGTTCTTTTTCTCTCTTGGACCTAGGTTACCTCCGGGATGTGACAGGCAACTACACAGTTTCTTTCGTGGTGGCCGGGGCCTGCCTTCTGGCAGGAAGTGGCATCCTCATCACTCTGCCTCACTTCTGCTCCCCGGCCTCTGCCTCCAAGCCCCGGGACCTTGTCACAGAGGCAGTGGACACCACAGTCTCTCAGACCAGGGACGTGCTGGGAAGGGACTGAACTGCACAAAGGGGCTGTCAGACCGAGAGGCCAGAGCTCGGCAGCTCCAGATTCTCCTCCTCTGGCCCATCCTGGTGCCCACAGAACCACAGTGCCTTAAGCATCTTGATCAGCTCCCCCACAGGGCAGGCCTGGGCTGGGCGGTGATCCTGCCTGTGTGCGCCAACCCCCTAGTATTTTGCTGAGGACTCTTATCTCTTCTTTGCTCCCACAACCTTTATGGAAGGATCCAGGAGCTCGGCCTTCTCCCTGGGGGCTGTGAATCAGCTGTGACAACTAAAGGCCAAGAGACTTAATGTGTTTTACATGTAATCTCTAGTGTCGCCCACCAGCTTCCTTCTCTGCGGGCAGGTGCTTGGGAAAGGGGGATGCCCTTTTGAGATAAAACAATAAGGAAACGGGGTGATCATCAGAACCTCAAAAAGACTTGGGGCCTGTGTGCTTGGGTTGGCCGAGTGGGCTCGTGGCTAAGAAGTGGAGGGAAGGTCCCCACTTTAACCCTGGACTCTGCTGTCTGGACCACACCCCCTCCGTCTGGCCCGCAGACCTCCCCTTTCCTACTGTCTCCCGAGACTTAGAGGACAGTGGTGAGGACACAGGGGTGGGAGGGTGGCTTGGGAGAAGGAGCTGCTACAGCAAGAGCTGAAGTCCGGTCCAGCATTTTCCTCGGGCTGGGGGAAGGAGCCTGAAATGCAGGGAGGGGTTAGCTGGGGGGTCCGGATGGGGCAGATGGCCCTCTCCCTCCTGAGCCCTCACCCCAACACACTGAAGCTGACAGGTAGGCAACTTCTCCGAGCATCCTTGTGTTTTTATTGTTTTTTGAGAGAGAGAAAAAAAGAGTGACAGTGGAAGAGGGGCAGAGGGAGAGAGAGAGAGAGAAAATCTTAAGCACACCGCATGCCCAGTAGGGAGCCCACTCAAGGGTTTAATCTCAGGACCCTGAGATCATGACCCTGAGATCATGACCTGAGTGACGTCAAGAGTCAGAGGTTTAACTGATGGAGCCCCCCAGGGGCCCCCTTGAATATCTTAAGTAGAAGGAATGTTTTCATCCTCCCAGATTGGCTAACAGTTGGAACTTGCAAGAAACTGGATAGAAATTCTTTGCTGGGGGTGGGGCTCGAACTCGTGGTCAACAAGCAGTGTCTAGAGCGGACTGGGGGCCTCCAGGGGAAAGCAGGGCGACTTGAGGAGCTGGAAGCAGCTCCCCTCTCTCGGGGGGAGGCGTGGCCGGCCGGGAGGCTGGCCGGCAGGAGGGCAGCGCCCCGGGCAGCCCCAAGTAGATGAAGCTGCCGGAGAGGATAAAAGAGCCGCAGGCGAGGAAGGAGGCGGTGAAATCTCCCGTCTCGTCCCTTAGGAAGCCTGTGAGATAGGGGAAAGGAATTTAGGGGCCTGGGATCCCGGGCAGAGGACGGTTGCGAGCAGATCTGTTCGCTCGGGCCCTTACCTGACAGCGGAGGGCCCAGAAGCCCCCCGAGGCTCATCAGCATCATCACCAGCCCCGTGGCCTGGACCACGCCTCCGACGCCCACCAGCCCCGGGAGCACCCCGAACACCAAGGGCGCGTAACTTCCTGCGCTGAGCCCGTAGGCCCCGGCCGCGGCCAGCAGGGCCCCTTCGCAGCCCTCCAGGCTGCCCACCAAGGGCACCAGCCCCACGGCCAGCAGCCCCAGCCCGGTCAGGGCCCCGAACACCGCCAGCAGCCGCGAGAGGGACACCCATCCCTGGTCCGCCAGCCACCCGCTGATGAGCCGCGCGCCCGCATCCCCCACCGCAGCCACCGCCACCACCAGCGCCGCCCCATACCCGCCCAGGCCCAGGTCTAAAGCGTGAGGGGCCAAGTGCACGTAGGGGACGAAGTAGCCGCCCCCGACCAGGGCTGTGCCCAGGGCGAACACCAAGAAGGCCCGGCGCGCGAAGAGGTCCAGGCCGAGGGCGGCTAAGGGCCCGCGGGGTGGGGCCGGGGGGTCGTCAGGGAGCACCAGGGGTCTCAGGAGGGCGCCACAGGGGGCGAGGTGGAGGGTGACGGCGCCGAGGAGGAGGAGGGCGCCCCGCCAGCCGAAAGAATCAAGGAGGAGCTGCAGGGTGGGCGCCAGCAGCAGCGAGGAGGCCCCGTTGCCCGTGAGGGCCAGCCCCACGGCCAGGACTCGACGGCGGGAGAAGTAACGGGACAGGGTCCCGAGCGCCGGGGCGAACACCAGCGCCCAGCCGGAGCCTGCGGACGGACGGGACCGGATGAGGACCGGGATCCAAGACATGGGCTCCGGCAATCCCGGCCCCGCCCCTCCGGAGGCCCCGCCCGTCGCGTGAGGCCCCGCCCCTCGGGCCTCCAGCCCCCAAGAAGCGCGCACCTCTTCAGCATCACCCCTTGGGGACCCGGTACCCCTCTCCCCTCACCGGCAAGGAAGCCCAGGCCCAGGTAGAGGTGCAGCAGACTGCGGGCGAACGCCGAGAAGACAAAGCCCAGCGAGGTGAGGACGCCCCCGACCATCACCACCGGGCGCGCCCCCCAGCGGGTGCTCAGGGCGCTGCCCACTGGGCCTGGAAGGGGGCGGAGTCAACGGAAGACACGCCTCTGCGCCCCAAACTTGACCCAACACTTCTCCTTGGAGGCTGGCCAGGCCTAAAACGTCTCCCCCAACCTAAGAGCTCCTCCCCTTGACCTCGAGAACCTCCGTTTTCTGGGACTCGGTCCCACCGGGCGCCCTTTCCCAGGGAGTCCGGTCATCAGGTGGGTCATCCATCTCCGCCAATCCACCCCAGTTCCCGCCTCCCGCCTCGGGGCCCCCCTCACTGGCTGCCTGCTGCACCGCCAGGGCCAGGGCGCTGACCCACGCGGTGTCCTGAGTGCTTCGGTCAAAGTGCTCCGCGAGGTCAGGGAGGGCAAGGCCCAGCGAGCGTAACAGCCCGTAGGAGAGCCCATTCACCGCGAAGGCTGCGGCCGCCACCACCCAGCCCCAGCCCCCGTCCGGGGGTCCGGCCGGCTTGGGAGTCATCGCTGTCTGGGGAAGGAGGAACACACCACGTCTGTGCCTCCTCTAGGGTCCTGGGCATCCCTGAGATCCGGGTTCCGGTGGCTGGCCCGGGGTGGGCACGTCCCCGGGGCACGGTAGGGCGGGGCGGAAGGAGGGGGAGCTAGGCCTAGGGATACATCTCCAGGGTGCGCGCGAGCTCCTGGGCCCGGGTGACAGCCGGATCTCCCGGGCCTGGGACTCCCCCTCCCACACGCATCCCTTCCCCCTTACCCGACCTCTCCGGGCGGTGGGGGGAGGGGAAGGACGAAAAGCAGCTGGGCCAGGTGTCCTCCCCGCTTGCTGCGCGGGCGGGGCCCCCGAGGGGAGTGAGCGCCGAGATGGAGCCCCACCTGGACCGGCTCTCTAGGTAAACAGAGATCGCCACTGGGGGCCTGAGCCACCTGGGACGCGGGGGTGCGGAGGGCGGGGAGCTGACACAGTCAGCCAATCGGCCGAGCCGCGGGTGAGGCCAGACTCTGAGTCCCACGGGGATTGAATTATATATATATACACACACACACACACACAGCCCCCGCGGAGGGAGCGGCGGCGGGGGGTGGTGAATGCAAGCGGCCCCTCCCGGCTCAAGAGCACGCACCTGCCGCCTGCTGCTCGCGGAGGAGACGCGGGGATCGCAATCCCCAGGAAACCCAGGGCCCGGAGGTAACAGTTGGAAAGAGGGGTGACCCCCCCCAAAGCCTGCCGCGAGGAATACTTTTGTTCTCAATGGAACTTTGCTGGGGGACCAGGTCATTCTCGGGTATCGAATCGCTGACCTCCACCCCGGGCTTGTTCCTTGCTCAGCAATAACCGGCCGTCCAGGGCGGACGGGGAAGAAGAGGGCTCCCTCCGTATGAGGAGCTGGGATGTGCCGGGCATCAACCCACGTCACCTGTTCCTGCCCACGAGGAACCGCTCAAGAAGGTGTCCTGCCCGTTTTCCAGATGAAGTCACTAGGAATAGAGATGTTAGATGCCTTGTCACCAAAGCACCGAGGTTAAAGATGGTGAGGACATACGAATTTGGGTCTGTCCCTCTGCGGAAGGTACAGGGAGACCAGACCCAGCACGGAAACAGAATGCCCCCCCACCCCCAGAGGGAATGGCCTGGGCACAGTGTGATACCTCACTGGCCTGGAAAAATCCCTGGGATCGGAATCGCTGAACACTTAAATTCAGGGTTGTAGAACAAGGTGGAAAATCCGGGACCTGCACCCAGGCAGTGGCTTCTTGAAGAAGTTGATTTGAAAGCACCGTTTCTACGTTCGGGAGGCTTTACTTGAGCTGTTTGAGTAAGAGTGTTTCAGGTTCAGTGATGACACGGTATCAGAGAATTTGACGGTGTGTGGCTGGGAGCCACACGGTGGCAGTGTTTCCTCATCCTTGAGAGCGCGTCTGCGAATCGGAGGAAAACAGCCCATTTCTCTCCTTTGTCGATTAGGCCTTTCACCACGGAAGGAACACTCCCTCCCCATTACACACACACACACACACACGTCTCTGTTCCGAGCCCTTCTGCCAGCCTCAGCCAAAAGCACCTCTCCTGCTCCAAGGACATGCCTAGCTTTTTCTCACTCCTAAATTTGTGCATCTGCCGTCCCCTCTCCCTGCAATGTCCTGGATGGGGAACAGGTGTCCTTGAAGGTAGCCGGTTCTGCCAAGGACGCCCTAGGAGAGTGGTCTCACTGGTTTCCCCCGCCTGGGCTGCTGTTGTGGGAGACACCCGGCAGGGGAAGCCGGCCAGTTCTCAGCCACCGGGCGTGGAGAAGGAAGCCTACTTCCTGAGCTGGCAGCTGAGAACTCTGAAGCGAGTAGGCCCCCTCCTTACCCCCGACCCCCAAACAGATCACACCCACAGCCAAAGAGGAGACTGGACCCCCTGTGTCTGGGAGTTGTACAAAGTAACGCTAGGCAGTTTCTTATGAACCCAGAGGGCATCCCAGAGCCTGGGACTGGGATGGTTGGTCGTCAAAGGGCACGGTACTCCTATGCCTCGTGCTTCGTGCTCAGCCAAAAGGATCATTACGGCGCCAACACAGCAGTGAGGCAGGGAGAACGCGCTCCTGAGCTCGACCGTCTGGGTTTCACTCCCAGCTGTCACTTACCCTCCGTAGGGTTGTGAGCAAGTTACGTGCCTCACCTTCCTCATCTCTGAAATGGGCTCATAACAGCAGCACCACAAATGCGGGACCTAGCACAGGGCCTGCAATGTGGTGTGTGTCGCTACCTTTTCTGGAATTGTTGGACGACCCGGCTGGACCCTCCAGCGCCCCATCCTCCCCCCACCTGGCCACTTCGATTACTGCCTTGAAGGCAAAGAACCACGTGGGTCTAGTGAGTTCCCAGTAGAACGACAGGGGTTATGAGATGTGACTGGCGGCAAAAAGAGGTGGAGTTAATTTTGTTTTCTTCTTTATGACGAGTGGCTTTCTGAGCGTTTTCCAAAGTTGGTGAGAAAATGCTAGCGTCCCTATCTGGGCTCCAAAAACAAAAAAGAAAGGCGTCAGAATAAGTTTTGTTCATTTGCTCCTTCAAACAAAGTATTTTTAGATGCCTCACCATTGCTGGAAGCTATGCCCAGGGCTGAGGAAATAAGTATGAATGATCTGCCTCTCCCCTCTGAGCCCCCACCATCAGATTAGGGGAAAGGTGAAATGCAGAGAGCCCCACACGAGGACGGGGACAGACACCGCTGCATGGAGGAGCTGACTCATTCCGCTCGGGCCTGCTGGGAAGGCTTCAGAGAAGAGGAGCCCTTTACGTGGGGTCTTGAAGGATGAGTAGGAGTTTGCCAGATGGTTGCGTGGGCAGGGGCATTCCAGGCAAAGGGAGAAGCTTATGGAAAATCACAAAGGCACCAACCAGCTTGACATACTCTTTATTGTTTGGGGTGCTATGAAGAGCAACTCTGTGGGGACGAGAGAGGGTATAGGAGGGTGGCATAGGGCAGAGGATCCCGTCGTCACGGGTGTTGAAGGCCAGGCTAAGGAATTTAGATGTTTCTCCAGAGCCTGATGGTTCTCAAAAATTTCCACTGATGTAGCGTTCACTAGTATTCCATAGTATTTGATGCTGAACACAGAGGGGAAGGATTCACACCGGTCAGCATGGGGCAGGGGCAGGGCGGCAGGAGAGTCTGGGGTTAGAGAGTTTTTCTCGATGTGAGAAATTTCTTTGAAACATCTTGTTTTACATTGAAAATTCATCTGGAAGTTTTCATCCTACTTCATTCTACTTTCTAACTTTTTTTTTTAAGTTTAATTTATTTACATAATCTCTATATCCAACACGGGGCTCAAACTCATGACATGGAGATGGTGAGTCTCACGCGCTTCCCGCCAGAGCCAAGGGGGCGCCCCTCTACTTCATGATCTTTGACACGTAGGAAAATAATGTTTTAAATAACTACATAAATTATTTCCATTTTTCTGCCCAGGTCCCCACTGGCGGTGGGGGGTGGAACTCCCCTGCAGGAAGTCATGCCCCATCCCTACCCACTGGCCCCCTCACCCCTCTGGGAGCCCTCTCAGCCTGCAGGGACACCATCCGTCTTTGCCTTCCGTCCCTTGTCCCCATGTAGCACTGGAGGTGGGAACTTGCAGAACTGATCTCTGGGCAAAACTGGCTGAGACAGAATTGAGCTGGAGATTGGCAGACTGAGCAGACTGAGGGTCTGTGCTCCAGGGATGGGCCGGGATCCTATGGAACTGTTCAGAGGCCCTGGACTGCTAGTGGCTACCCACCGGGAGAAAGCTCCAGAAGCAGATGCTGGACCAGCTCAGGTCTTTAGGGAGATCAAAAGAGAGGTCAAACTCTGTCCATAGTTTGTTTTGGGGACCTGGGGATGTGCGAGTGTGTCGCTGTCCGTGAGCTCTAAAATTGCTTTGGGACTTTTTCTTGGGAGCCCCTGCAGGAGGTCCTCAGCGGAGGAGGCCCGGCCATTCCTGGGGCCCACCTGCTAGGGGGTGGGAGGTGTACCCTCTGTAGAAGGTAGGTGGGAGGGAAGGGGAGAGGCAAGGAAAAATGGCTCTACTTGAGGTACACAAAAATAGGAGGCTTTCCAGAGTTTGGCCCAGCTGACCTTGGGCTTCTATGTGCCCAGTTAAGGGGCCTCTTAGCCCTCACCCCAAAGTCTCCTCCTTCTTCAGCTCACCCAGAGACAAGGCTTTGGGCAGTCAGCAGAGACCTCCAGGGCCAGACCCTGGAAGAGTGGAAGGAAACAGGGCACAAAGGTCGGATGTGTGCTGTAGGGCCCAGGAAGCAGAGATGCTGAGATGCTCTGGGAGGGGGAGGGGATGGGGACGAGGCTTCGGGGGAAAGGAACCCACTCAGGGCAGTGGGGCTCACTGCGTGCAGGGAACAAGTCTGCCTGGGTGACCACATAGGAATGAAGATCTGAGCTGGGTCCCCTGAACAGTGGGGACTGGGACAGGGTGAGGAGTTTGCTGAGTCTGCAGCTGGGGGAACCTGGTGATGGGATCACAGGGCTGAGGCTAGAGCCGGGCTGGAGCCAGGACCTGGGTGGGGCTGCACCAGCCTGGGAGTCCGACCCCACTCCTTACTCCACACTTACTCCCTCTACCAAGTTTGCCTCCCGTGCCTCTTCCAGGCCCCCTGCCACCACCCCCACCTCCCAAGACCCCTCCCCAAGGTCTGCATTCTGTGGCTGCTGGAACTCTCCCGACAGTCCAGTTTCCAAGGATGAGGATCAGGATGGTGGGAGCCCCCAGTGAAAGGCTCTGGGCCTGGGCCGTGTGCCTAAATATCCAAACGTGTCTGATCTGGCATCTTCTGGAGGCTTTGGCTAACGTCTGTGTCAAAATTCTGAATTACAGGCTGTGGGCACCAACTGTGACTTACTGAGGGACAGAAATGATGGATTCCAGGATGCTAGGCAGTGTCAGAATTACCCAGAGGTTTGCAGAACTGGGTTTGGTAGAATGTGGGCCTGCCACTGTTGTCCCCAGCAGACGCTAGATGTCCCTTCCAGCTCGCTGCCACCACTGCGCCTGGAAATGGAGGCTCGGCATGTTCTCTGCCCCAACCCCCACGATCTCCAGATTCAAGGCCAGGGTCGGGGTTCCTGACCGCCTGAACCCCAGGCAGGCACTCTCATCCTGACTGGAAGGGACACCGGGGCAGAGCACCTGGGCTTTCAGCGTCCACAGATGGCTGGATTCTTCCTCCATCAAAAGGAGCCAGGGACATGTCAATCATATCTCAACAAAACACGGAACAAGTGTAGGTTCGCCTGCATTCTGTTTCCTCCCATTGTTCTGGACACACGCAGCCACCGCTGCATCTCCCCCCATCCAGTGTCTTCTCCAGCTCCCTGTGGGCCTCCTGACTTGATTTGAGAAGGGGGGATTGCACGAGAAAGGGCAGGGGTGAGGCCTGTCATTTCTCCTCTGCCATAACCCAACCTCTTAGCTACCCCTGCATTTGCTGGGCCCATTGTCTGCCTTCCCAGCCCCAGCCTGGGACCTCACCCTGGTCTCAGAGGACCCAGCCTCTTAGGGGACTCAGCTGACAACACCTGGACCTGCCCTCGGGCTGTCGGGACCCCAAATTCTGCTTCCCAGCTGAGCACTGGCAAGTGGGACCAAAGCCAAGGTGGGAGGAGACACAGAGTCAAAGAACAGGTTTTCCCGCCCCCAGGGATGTAATTTAGACTTCCCGGATTGTGTCCTGTGTCGGGTGGAGTCTAGAAGACCAAGTAAGGGCGAGGGAACCTGCTTTCTTCCCCCCTGGAAGAGCTCCTTGCGGGCACACTGGGAGGGGTAGGTGGGCAAGTCCAGACACTGCTGGGAGGGTATGCGGCCCCCAGAGTTCCAGAAGCCACATGACCTCTTAAGTGTCTGTGCACAGGGTGGGAAAGACCTCCAAAAGAGCTCAGATGGTCGGCTCCAATCTCTGCCCCTCCCACACTCCACAGTCCTTGCCTCTGCAAACCCCTTTCCAGCATCTCCCTCCTCCCAAAGCATTTTCAGTCCGAGCAGTCAGTCTCTCTCCCTAAGGGTCCCTTCCCTCTATCCTATCAGGCAACCAGCTTTACCCAATTTTCTTCCCTGAGCCTCAAGTCTGGTCTTATCTCTCTTGATTTACAATCAGAACCTCTGCAAGTGGGATGGATCCTAGCTTAAAGCACTTTTGTGAGTCTAATAGCTTCTGTCTATTTGAAGGTGCTGGCGGCTGGCCCAGAGGAAGGTCACACCTGAATGGGCCAACAGAGGTGAAGGGGGGTCTGGCCAGCCAGCTGTCTAGCAGAGACACCCTGATTTATGGGTTATGTCCCTACCCGCTCCTGGACCCAGATATCTGGGAGGCGGAAAGTTGGTGCTGAGAGCTGAGGGGCAGAGGTTCTGGGGGACAGTGGCCAGCGGCTGCTGAGAGCAGTGAGCAGCAGTGTGGGCTAAGACTGGGGCCCAAGCTCCATGGTACGTAAAGCCTGCTATTCTTGGGTGGCTCATGGCTTCTGGGTTTATTTTCATGTCATCCTTGAGGAGAGCTGATTTATCCCCTGAGTATACAGGGCTTAGGGCTAGAAGCTTTCCAAGTGTTTACAGATAGCTTACAGACCTAAGAAAAGTTTATTGAGTCTAAAACACAAAAAGAAGGGACTCCTGGGGGGCTCAGTTGGTGAAGCGTCTGCCTTGGGCTCAGGTCATGATCCCGGGATCCCAAAATGGAGCCAGGAGTCGGGCTCCCTGCTCAGCGGGGAGTGTGCTTCTCCCTCTTCCTCTGCTCTCTCTCTCTCACTCAAAGAAAGAAAGAAAAACATTTAAAAATAAATAAAACACAAAAAGAAAACTATAAGCACCCAAACTGATAAATGTTTAAATAAATGTGTGCAAAACATCACATTAGTCAATCACCTTCTTTGCTAAATTTCGTATTCCTAAAATTTCACAACTCTGGAAAACAATTTGTGGATAGGTTTTATTCACGTCCTAGAAGTTCCTAAATATTCATGGGTTCAATCAGTTCCTTGTAGGCAATTTATTTTTAAGATTTTATTTATTTATTTGAGAGAGAGCACAAGTAGGCAGAGCAGCAGGCAGAGAGAGAGGAGGAAGCAGGCTCCCTGCTAAGCAGAGAGCCTGATGCAGGGCTCAATCCCAGGACCCTGGAATCATGACCTGACCCGAAGGCAGAGGCTTTAACCCACTGAGCCACCCAGGTGCCCCCCTTGTAGGCAACTCTAAAAAAAAAAAAAGAAAATCCTTTCAAAAATCTTAACAGCCAAAAAAAAAAAAAAAAAATCTTAACAGCAAACGTATTTTGTAGGGAACATAAGTGTATGTTAGCACACAGGATTCTGACAGGGACCAGGGACCCTATAACCAGACTGCCCAGGTTTAAATTCTGGCTTTGCCACCTTCCAGCTGTATGACCTAGAACAAATTATTTCACCCACCTGTGCAAATAGCTACCTCCTCCCTAAAACAGGTGGTGGTAAAACAGCACCTACTTCGGAAAAGAAAAGGTGCCAGTGACGCTGATGGTGACAGCCAGGGCAGCTCCTGGTTGCTACCAGCACAACTTCATGGGACTGTTGTGGAAATTCAGTGGGTTAATATCTGTAAAGCATCTGGAACAATTCCAAGTAAGACGGAAGCTCTATTTAAATTGTTTGTTTAAAAAAGCAAACAAATGTGGGAGAGCTGTGGATTTCTCCCTGTTTGCTTATGTCTTTAAGAAAATTCCGTCCCAGAGGCGCCTGGGTGGCTCAGTGGGTTGAGTGTCTGACTCTTGGATCTTGGGAGTCATGGGATTAAGCCCCTCATCGGGCTCCACAATGAGCAGTCTGCTTGGGACCCTCTCTTTCCCCCAAATAAATTTATAAATCATCTTTAAAATATGAATAAGAAAAGGGAAACTTAAAATTACTAGAAAGATTTCCAGCAGAGAGCTCCCACAGCAGGAGCAAGCGTCCCCCACTCTGGGCATAACAGTGAGGCTGAGACCTGAGCTGGTCCCCCGCAAGGACTACGTGTGTGGACGGTGGGTCACCAAGCGGGTGTGGATCTGGCCATGGTGGGTGGCTTCCCCTCAGAGGAGTGCAAGAGATGGGTTGAGTCCTCCCAGATCCCAAACAGATCAGGAATTTGATTCATTGCCTGCCTTACCATAATTCTACAAAATGCACCATGTGGATGTGACCGTGTTGATACGGACAGCTTCCAAGGGCCAGGCCAGGAAATGGGGTGACTCTCAAGCAGGAAGACCCAGAGGGCATGTAACCCAGTCCTTCTTTGGCTTCACTGAATGTGATGGAGCAGACCTTACCTCGAAGAAAACAGACATCCTGAGAATCCAGGAAAAACCCTTTAGAGCAGTGGTGGAATGAGGACAGGGAAGGCAGGAGGGGGTTAATCCCAGCCCCTGCGGTTAATATAGACCTGCTGGGCTCTCAGGACGGGCTGTGACTGGTGGTCGGTGAGGGACGCTGGGACTGGTCCCATGGGCCCTGATGGCCGGCTCCCTCCCACTCCCCGCTGCCCACCCCCCCAACGCCGGCTCCGCAGGGCCCAGGGAAGCTGCGGCAGAGCAGAGCCGGACAGACGTGCTGCCCACGGAGGACAACCAGACGCGGCCTAGTGTCACACACATCCGGTCCTCTCCGCCTTTCGGGGCGGCGCGACTCCCCTCCCGGCCGCGCGGTCAAGGCGCGAAGCCAGAGGGTCGCGCACGGACTCCCGACCTGGGTCACTGCAGGAATCCGCGGCCGCGCCCCGGAGGGCAGGTGGTGTCGGACCCCGATTCTCGGGCGCAGCCTGCGGAAGGCGGTGGAGCCGGAGATGCGCCCGCGGACCCGGCTCACCGGACGGTCTCGCTCTCGCCTCGCAGCCGCTCCATCCCGCGGCAACGCCCGACCCCGCAACCGAACAGCACTCGGAAGAGCCGCGGCCAGAGCGGCCGGGTCGGGCCCCTCGAACACCCGCAATCCCAGTAACTGGGGCACCGCCGGTCGTCCCCCCGGGCCCGCGGCCTCGGCCAGTAGAAGCCGGCGCGACGCCCGCAGCCCCTGCCCCGCGCCGTCTCCCTCTTCCCACCCGGAAGACAAACTTTCACACAACCCCCCGCCCAGTGCCAGACCCTCGCGTACCATTGGCTAGAATGGAGTACCGTGTCTACGCCTGAGCCAATCACCGGCAAAAGAGAGTGGGCGTGTCCTGCTATGTTTAAACCAATCCTAATGGCGCTTCGCTGGGGAGGGGGCGGGGCTGGCCCGGTCCTGCGTCCCTGAGCACGCGGGAAGAGGCTGCGGGGCATGCCGGGCTGCCGGGCTCCCGGGCTGGGCGGGTGAGCGAGCCGCGTGGAGGACTGCGAGGCCCGCAGGCGCCAGCGTCCCTTTCCGGCCTGTCTCCGCTTCAGCCGCTTCCCAGCTGTGGGTAGGCTGTTGGTCTCTAGGGCGACCAAGGAGCGACAGATCCCCAGAAGGGGACCGCTGTGTGCCGGAAGCTGCAGCCTCCAGTCCGGGGCCGGTGGGGCAGCGGGGCCCGGAGGCCAGCAGGGCCCGGAGGCCAGCGGGGCCGGCTCCCTCCACAGCCCGGACGGGACACCCCCACCCTGGCCTCTTCCTGGCCCCCGTGCTTTGCGGACGGTTCTTGCCGGGCTGCCTGGGTGGCCTCTGGCGTCCTCCCCTCTGTGTCTGCGTCTGTCCTCCCCCGGGGACCACGGCCATCCTGGATCAAGCTACCGCGACCCCATCATACTGACTGCATCCGCAGCCGCCCTGTTCCCAAATAAGGCCGCAGCACGGGTGCCGGGGGGCTGGGACTTCAACACCTCCTGGGAGGACACAGTTCAGCCCTGAACGGGTGTGTGGGGCACCCTGGTCCCAGGATGGCCTTTCTGCATCACCCAATCCACAGGTTTCCTGCAGCTTTTAACCAGACAGTCCTTCTAAGTAGGGTTGCCACGCGGGTTCCAACTAATCCAAAGATACAAGGGCCACACCCTGTTCCACAGTCTCATCCCCTCCTCACCTAAGCCTCCTTGTTTCCAGAAACAACTTAGAAAAGCCGGCAGGATCACCGACGAGCAGTTCTATCTTTCTCAAACCCAAGTCCTTTATCAGAAGAGGGTCTCAGGTAGCTCCGAATGCAGAGGGTTTATTTGCAAAATCAGAGAGCCAGCACGGGACAGCTCTTAAAATTAGGGAACAGTCTTCTCTCAATCTCTCTGTCTCTTTTTTAAAAATTTTATTTATTTATTTATTTATTTGGGAGACAGAGACAGGCTCCCCACTGAGCAGGGAGCCCAGAGTGGGACTCGATCCCAGCACCCTGAGAGCATGGCCTGAGCCAAAATCAGACGCTAAGCCAACTGAGCCACTCAGACGTCCCAGGAGCAGTCTTCTTTTGAAATATATTCTTGCCACTCAGAAGAAAGTTCAGGGTGCTGATTGTTATTGTTTTGCTTTGTGAAAACGTAGCTTTAACATAACACTTTTTTTTAAAGATTTTTATTTATTTATTTGACAGAGATCACAGGTAGACAGAGAGGCAGGCAGAGAGAGAGGAGGAAGCAGGCTCCCTGCTGAGCAGAGAGCCCGACGTGGAACTCGATCCCAGGACCCTGGGATCATGACCTGAGCCGAAGGCAGAGACTTTAACCCACTGAGCCACCCAGGTGCCCCAACATAACACTTTTTTGTTCAGTCTTTGAGCTTTCTGATGCATCAGCTGTCCCAGATTAGTTGAGCTTCTCCTAGTCCCTACCCTGCCTTCTGGACATTAATATTCTTAATATCCAGACCCTGTCACCAATCACACACACTCATCTAATCAAGCCCACCCCCAGGATGCCGACTTTTCGGAGCTGGGGCAGCCTCCTCTTTGTGGCCCCCATGACTCTGCCTCCCGCAACCAGGCTGTACTTGATTTTGTCTTTGTTGTTGATGTGTCTGTGTGTGTGTGTGTATGACAGTTACAGCATGACCTGATGCACTCATTCCAGACCTGGAGAGCTTGTAAGAACTGGTGAAAATTTCTAATTAGTAATTTCAATATCATATATTTATTGTTCTTAATTTAAAAAAATACACTTTAGTGGAACCTGGGTGGTTCAGTCCATTGACTATCTGCCTTCGGCTCAGGTCATGATCTTGGGGTCCTGGGATCAAGCCCTGTATTGGGCTCCCTGCTCAGTGGGGAGCTGCCTCTCCCCCTGCCCCTCCCCTAGCTTGTGTGCTCTCTCTCTCAATCTCAAACAAATAAACAAAATTTAGAAAGCACATGTTACGCAGTTAGAAAATCCAAGATATTAAATGAAACTTCTGCAAGCAGGCTATACCATTTGGAGCAGTTGATGAGGCCTCTCTGTCCCCAACATCAAGCCCCACTTAGCTACTGTCCTGCCCATCCCCCAGGCAGCAGTGACCGCTCCCCACGGTCTCTCCCTCCTGAGTTGGGCAGATATGCACATAAACCAAGACAAAATTTCAGCTGGATTTCTGAATGTATTTGCAAAACTCACGATGGAAGCCACATTGTGAAGGGTAAGGTGACTAAATTTGTAAGAGGCAGGCTGTGGAGGAGAGAAAAGCTGTTTCGATTTCCAGCACTTTGACTTTCAGGATGAGCAGACCACAACGGCAGTGACACGGGCCCCAGGGCTGACTGTGTCCAGAGAGAATGCCGGGACAGAGCCAGCCCCCTGGGGCTTGGACATATGTGGTGCCACCCAGGGAGGGGGACCTGCAGAGGAAGCGGGGAGTCATTGCTGTGGGTCCTGTCCCAGGGATGCGAGCTCAGACCATTGATGGGGTCGGATTTCTGGGGACGGGAAGACTGAATGTGCATTGGGTTGGTGGTTCAGCAGATCAGAGAGAATCTGTGCTTATCAGATGAGGGGCTGGCAAAGGACCTCAGAAGGAAACGCTCCCCCTCACAGAGGGCCCCCCCAAAGTAGATGTGGCAGACGGTGTGTGCGGGCAAAGGGAGCTCAGGACAAACCCTGAGTCTCCCATCAGGACAGTTATCTAAAGATTTCTGCGTCCTTAAAGGAATGTGTGGGAGGCTAAGAGTGGCCAGCAGACCCAGGGGCCATAGGCTTTGGAGCTGGGAGAAAGCAGGGTAGTGGGTGTGGACCAGCAGCCCAGGAACCTTGGCAGATCCCAGGGTGGGGTGTGGGCGCCTCAGCAGACCCCAGTGAGGACACTGTGAAGCCCCGCTCTGACAAGATAGGGCCCCTGGACCCATGGGGTGGAGAAGAGGGAAGGGAGAGAACCCAGAGTTCACCAAGCCGGAAAAGGAGGGAAGGCCACAAGTGACCGGGGTGTGAGAACGGCCAGGTGACCGTCCCAGATCAGGGCCATGGCTGCTTGAAGAGAAGGCAGTCAAATCCCCTTATAGGGTTGGATCACACCATCTGCTTCTTCAGGCGCCCTATCCTGGGTCCTGCAGTCTGTGTGGGCGGGAGTGGGGCAGGCAGGTGTGGGGGCAGATGGGGCCGCTCCCCTCCCCCCACCTCCATCTCCACAGGTGGCTGACACTTGGCACCACCCTCTGGGGCCGCTTCCTCTCCTTTCCCCCTTTCCCAGCTCCCTGATTCCTCCTTTTGGGCCCCCCAGGGAGAAGGAGCAGGACTGGAAGGGGCCAGAGGCCATCTACCCTTCCTCCGCCTTCTGCCTTTCCTGACCCTGAAGTCCCCGGACTGTGATGGCTCCAGATAAGTTTGCCCAGGTCCAGGGGAGCCGCTCACCTTCCTCTCGCCAGTGCAAGTGCTTATTATAGAGCTTGTTTGTGACCGTGACGCCTGCCTCAGGGTTCTGCCTGGCACAGCCACCTCCCAGGCAGTGCACAAGATCCACAAGCCCTCACGGACACCCCAACAGACTAGCAGGACATGGCAGGAAGACCCCCCCCCCATCACAGCCAGTGACCTATGGGCTGGCTGTGCTGAGGGTTTGTAAAGAAAAGGATGAATGAATATCCTGAGGGTTTCCCAGTCTGGACACCTAATGCCCTAGGGGGACCAAGACGGGGGAGGGTGGGAGGGACCAACCCTCCAGGAGCCGAGGCCCCTGCCCCTGCTTGGGCTCCTTGGCGACAGGCTCACTGGCAAGGGCTGTCAATTCTTTGAGTTGAGCAATGAGCAATGAGCTCTGGTTACAGCTTGGCTGCAATGCTGTGTGATCTCTGGAGAGTTGGTTAGCCTCTCTGAGCCTAGGCATCCTCTTCTCAGAAAGGGGAATGATCAACCTTGAATGCACACATCTCTCC
Source organism: Neogale vison (assembly GCF_020171115.1). Taxonomy (NCBI): domain Eukaryota; kingdom Metazoa; phylum Chordata; class Mammalia; order Carnivora; family Mustelidae; genus Neogale; species Neogale vison. Next base: position 56,212,338 of record NC_058095.1, read on the forward strand.
TGTGTCTGGCCAGATCTCCTCCTGCCTCTCCTCCTTCCACCCCTCTTCAAAACCCGCTCATCTTTTGGGGGGCCTGTTTGGCTCCGTTGTTGAGCGCCTGACTCTTGATTTCTGCTCATGTCATGCTCTCAGGGTCCTGAGATCGAGCCCTCTGTAGGGCTCTGCACTCATCATGGAATATCATAGGGCTTAAGACTCTCTCTCCCTCTCCGTCTGCCCCTCCCCGCTAAAATAAAGAAATAAGGCTTAAAAAGTAATAAAATCTGCTCAGATTTCAGATATCACTTAACATTGATTCTTCAATGTAGGCTGCTTCTTCCTCCACTCCTCCCTCTGCTCATGCTCTCGCTCTCTTTCTCTCCAATAAATAAACAAAATCTTCAAAAAAAAACACAAAAGAATAACCTAGTTATTTTTAAGATAAAGAAAACTCAGCTGTACACACGCACCAGCTCCTAGATCTTCTGCATTTTTGTTTTGTTTGTTTAAATTAGTAACATTGGTGTAGGACAGCAAGGCTGAAAGACAGAGAAGGACACCATGGAGATTTTCCCTTCCTTTTCTTGTCTACCCCTCAGTCTCCCCTGGAAGCCCAAGCATCATCCTTTCACATGTACTCCTCCTGGGAGACCCTATGCATCCACAAATGTATTTATTTATTTTTTTTTTACCCAAAGAGTAGCATGTTTCGTACACCGCTCCCTATCTGGATTTTCCCATTTCACAACTTAATCTTCCTCTGTCAAGCGGTTTCCTTTCTCACAGGAATGACATTCCACTTGGCAGCTCTGCCGTCCCTGGGTGGACGTTTAGGTTGTAAATCGACTGGCTTGGGAAGGACACACCGTGTATCTGTGGGAGACATGAGCGGTGATTGTTTGCTGTTTCACGTTAACTGCTTTTGTCAAACTGTTTTCTAGAGGAGTTGTACCAACACTCCCAGCAGCTCTGTGGGCCAGTTCCTGGTTCCCCCAAACTCCCACAGATATAGTGAGTTTAAAAAACCTTTTGGTCTCTGGGCGCTTGGGTGGCTCAGTGGGTTAAGAGTCTGCCTTCGGCTGAGGTTGTGATCTCAGGTTCCTGGGATCGAGCCCTGGATCCCACTCCCCACTTCACTGGGATTCTGCTTTTCCCTCTCCCTCCTGCTCATGTGCTCACACTCTCTCTCAAATAAGTTACCTTAAAAAAAAAAAGCTTTTTATTCTGTGACAGCTTGATAGAGGACGAGGGTCTTTCTATGGGTTTAAGAGCCATTTGCACTTTATTTATAGATTTTATTTCTTTGGCAGAGAGACACACTGAGAGAGAGAACTCAAGCAGGGGGAGTGGGAGAGGGAGAGGCAGGCTCCCTGGTGAGCAGAGACAGGGATGTGGGGCTTGATCCTGGGACCCTGGGATCATGACCTAAGCCGACCGCAGATGCTTAACCAACTGAGCCCCCCAGGCGCCCCCAGCATCATACTTTTCAAAAGGCTCCTCACTCTGAGATTATGGGAGAATTATTCCCGGTTTTCTTTCAATGCTTCTATTATTTCCGTTTTTACATTGACCTCTCGAGTCACCTGGAACTCGTTTACGTTAAGGACCAAAAGAAAGATCTGATTCTCATTTTCCACGTGCCCGTCCACTTGCTAACACGTTACTTGTAGAATCTTCTTTCCTCTGTGGAGTAAACCACACTTTTATCACGTGCTGAGCCCCTGTATGTACCTGGGTTCTCCGTTCAGCTCTTTTGAAATGTCTCTGTTCACGTACCAGCTCCGCACTATTTTAACTATTGCGGATAATCGACCCACATTACTTTCCTTTCTAGAACTTGCCTCGCTCTAGATATCCTCACTTCTAAGGCAACTTCATACAATCCGTAGAATCAGCTTATCCACTGCCATGTATATCCTCCTTTGACTGTCTATACACGATCGTCTCTGATGTGAAGTCTGTGCCGCTTTCCTGTCCCGTGGACAACCTTAGCAGATTGACCTGCTGCCAGTTTGCCATCCGTCTCCTCCGGCTTTTAGATTTTATTGTCCTCGAGTTGCAAATAACTCTCCTTATAATTCTCCCATATCTATGTACGACTTGCTCATTAGGTAGGTGCTACATGGTAGGGAACAATCAAGAAACAGCTTTCTTTGTCTCCCTCCCTTATGACAGTCCAAACGCACACCTGCTTCAGTCTCTCTTCCCCGCACAGCTGGAGAGTGTCTTGGGTGTGCTTACAATTAAGCGGTCGTTTAAGTTTTGCGCATGATCTCCTCTTCAGCTGTGACATGCCCAGGCCAGCCGGAACCCAAGCCGCGACTCCTAAGCACTGGGACCGTTCCCTACCCACCCCCCGCCCCGGCCCCATTCCGCTCACTGGGGGCGGGGCAGTGGGGGCTGCGATGGGTGACATGGCTGTGCTGTCCCTGTTCTTCCTCCTCTTTTTCTCCCCGTCCCCTTGCTATGTTTCTCTTTGCTCCTCCAGGGCTGAAGTGAAGGAGGGAGAGAAATAAACAGACCAGCGCTGTTGTGGGCTCTGGATGATCTTTAAGGCGGGCTTCCAAACACTGGCTCTTCCGTGGGGTCTGCTGCTGGTGCCTCCAAGACCCCATGGTACGCGCCCACACCAGCGGCCCTCAGGAGGAAGAGGCGGCCCTCCCTGGGACTGTCACCCCCAGCTCTGCCCACTCCTCCCCTGCAGGGTCATCCCTACAAGTCTCAAGCCTGAGCAGGAGCGTGGAAACCTGCACGGGCCCTTAAGCTTTGTAGGCACCATTCCCTCGGCTAATGCCAGGGCCACTGCGGAAGCCCACTCCTTCCATGAAGCCCTCCAGGCTTGCAGGTTCTCTGACGTCCCTGCCCCCAGAGGCAGCCTAACTCCGTGATACCCAAGGCAGCTCCAGTCCCGGATCTCTGCTTCCAGCCTGTTCCTGCCAAGAAAGGCATGTTGGCTCTCAAATTTCCCAGGACGCATCCAGAGTGTTCTCTTAATGTCTCCCGGGTGCCACTCAGAGGGCACCTCAGGGTGGGCCCCGGAGTCCCTGGGGTTCAGCTGCCACTCAACCCGGTGGTGGGAAACGCCCAAGGGAAAAAAGCCAAGCCCAAAGGGTTCATATCGCAGGGTTGCACTTATGTAACCTTGGCAAGGTGACAAGATTAGCCTGCGGAGAACGGACCGTCACCCCCCAGGGTGGAGTCCTGCGGGAGCAGGACTCAGTTGCTCTGACCGAGCTGCGACCTGAATCCCGTCATAGCTGCTTCATCTGCACAGGTGGTAACATTTCTAGAACTCTCCACCAAAGACCAACAAATCAAAGAATGCATTTAAAACTGGAGAAACCAGGGCCCCGGGGGGAGGGGGTTCAGTCAATTGAGCACCTGCCTTCAACTCAGGTCCTGATCCCCAGGGTCCTGGATCGAGTCCGCATCGGGCTCCCTGCCTTAGCCTGCTTCTTCCTCTCCCGATGCTGCTCCCCTTGTTGTGCTCTCGCTCTCTCTATCTCTCTAATAAATAAAATATTAAAAAAATAAAAACAAAACTGGTGAAAACCCCTCGAAAGTCCTGTGGTTTGGTTAATAGTATTGTACCCATGTCAATGTTCTGGTTTTGAGTCCCATAGGATGTTGTCATCGGGGGAGGGGAGGAGGTACAAAAGAACTCTTTTTATTATTTTTGCAACTTTTCCTTTTTTCTTTTAAGATTTTATTTATTTATTCGACAGAGAGAGAGAGAGAGAGAGAACGCACAAGAAGGGGAAGCAGCAGGCAGAGGGAGAAGCAAACTCTGGGGCTCGATCCCAGGACCCTGAGACCATGACCTGAGCTGAAGGCAGAGGCTTAACCCACTGAGCCTCCCAGGGGCCCTATTTTTGCAACTTCTATGTGAATCTATAATTATTTCAAAATAAAACTTTGATTCAAAAAAGAGAGAGAGGTGTGCTCGCTTCGGCAGCACATATACTAAAAAAAAAAAAAGAGAGAGAGAGAGAGAGAGAGAACCCTACTGGGGTTTGACTTGAAATGGCATTAAAATTACTGGGAGAACCAACGTTTTGATGAAACTAAGTCTTCCCACTCCAATGGCAGGTGTGACTGTCCATGCGTTTGGGTCTTGTTTTCTGTCCTTCAGTCAGTGTCAAGGTTTTCTTCAAAGACGTCCAATGCCTATATTTCAGATTTTGAAACTATTGTGGGTAAAATAGATTCCCGTTTTCATGTTAATAGGTTCGTGTCATGGGACTGTTTTTTTCTGTACATTTGTTTTTCTGTTTTTCTTCTCAAAAACCATCACCCCAACGTGGTCCCTCCAGTCCAAAAACCAGATCTTCCTTCCACCTCCCTCTTATCCATGCTAATTTCCTGCCTGTCCCTTTGCATTCTGCTCTCCCCGAAGTCCATACTCCCTACCTCAGCCATACTTTATGTTTATGGTATTTATTTCTGTTTTTAAAGATCTTATTTGTTTATTTGACAGAGATCACAAGTAGGCAGAGAGACAGGTAGTGACAGATAGAAGCAGGCTCCTCGCTGAGCAGAGAGCCCGATGGGGGGCTCGATCCCAGGACCCTGAGATCATAACCTGAGCCAAAAGCAGAGGCTTTAACCCACTGAGCCACCTGGGTGCCCTTGAAGTAAGACTTCTTTCAAATGTAACTTCTGCCTCTATTTTTCCATCAGTTCCACGGTGGTTTTTGCCTCGAGCCCCTGCTAGTCAGGGTGGTTGGTTATACAGTAATCGCTAACCAACACACCTTACCGGCTTTTCACAACAGCTCTGGGCTCTGCCTTTCCTTATCACCCTAAGTGTACACAGCTCTTAACTGACAGAAAAGAATTGAACTCAAATGCTTGTAAAAAGGGAATGCTCCTTTCACAGTCACAGAGGACTGTCCAAGGCCTCACCCAGCCTTCTCCATTCTGCTGTGTTAAGATTGCTGAAAATCAGGCCATCTGAGCTACATAAGGTTTTGCAAAAGAGCATATAGTGTGAAAATCTAGAACAGGCAAAACCAATCAATAGCGAAAGAAAGCAGGTCATTCACTGGCTGCCTGGGGACAGGAAGCAGTAGACAACGAAGGGACATAAGGCAACTTTGGGCAGATGGAAACGTTCTGTATCTAGATTGGGTGGGAGTTATTCACATTTGTCAAAAGTCATCTCTACTCTTTAAATGGGTATATTCGGGATGCCTGGTGGCTCGGTCGGTTAAGCGGCTGCCTTTGGCTCGGGTCATGATCTTGGGGTCCTGGAATCGAGCCCCGCATCCAGCTCTCTGCTCAGCGTGAGCCTGCTTCCCCCTCTCCCTCTTCCTGCCTCTCTGCCTACTTGTACTCTCTATCTCCGTGTCAAATTAAAAAAAAAAAAGGGGGGGGGCGCCTGGGTGGCTCAGTGGGTTAAGCCGCTGCCTTTGGCTCAGGTCATGATCTGAGGGTCCTGGGATCAAGTCCCGCATCGGGCTCTCTGCTCAGCAGGGAGCCTGCTTACCTCTCTCTCTCTCTGCCTGCCTCTCCATCTACTTGTGATTTCTCTCTGTCAAATAAATATATAAAATCCTAAAAAAATTTTTTAATGGGTATGTTTATATTTATATTACATATTAATTTCTGTAGGAATTACATTGCAATAAAATTGTTTTCAAGATTAAAAAAAAAAACTTACAATCCTCATGCACTGTTGGTGGGAACGCAAACTGGTTTAGCCACTCTGGAAAATAGTAAGAATGTTCCACAAAAAATGAAACAGAACTACCACGTGATCTGGCCACGCCATTTTCGGTGCATGCAGGCAAAGGAAATGAAAACAGAGTATCAAAGAGGTATTTGCCCTTCCATATCCATTGTAGCACTAATTCACAACAACCAAGATGTGGAAACAGTTGAAATGTCCCGCAGTGGACATCTGGATAAGGGTGTGTACTGTGTACACAACACAGCCGTGTCCAGCCACGAGAAAGAGGGGAATGCTACGCTTTGCAACAATAGGGAGGGAACTTGAGGGCATCGTGCCGAGCGGATGAGCCAGAGAAAGACAAATACTGCACTGTAGGATTTATATGTGAATCGGAAAAAAGAAATAAGTCAAATTCATAGAAAGAGAGAGTAGGTTGGTAGGGCCGGGGAGTGGGGAGATCGGGAGAGGCGGGTGAAGGGACGCCAGCTTGTGGCTGCTGGTTGAATAAGGTCTGACAATGTTACGGTGACGACAGGTGACATATCGTATAACTGGAATTTACCAAGGGAGCAGAACTTACGTGTTCACATGCGCACAAGAGACAAACATGTGAGGTTATTAACTGGATGGGGGACCCCTTCCCAGGGTGTATGTTTACCAAATCACAATGATGGACACCTCAAATGTCTTACAATTTTATATGTCATGACACCTCGATGCACCGGGTTAAAAAGGCAAACCCTTGAGGAACTCTAGAGAGTCTTTTGAATGCCAAGGAGAAGAACATTGTGGTGGCACAACATTGTGGTGGACCAACCTCCACAGGCTTGGTCCTCTCCCCACCGCCTGGTGAGGGTCTCAGGGAAGACCCCTCCCTCTCCCTGCATCTGCGACGGGGAGGTCTGCAGGAGGCACCCCCCCACCCCGCGGCGCTAGCTGGCCCTGCCCAGGCTGGTCTCGCACACCCAGCGGAAGACCCTCTGGCAGGTGTTGTCGTTCCACTTGCCGTCATCGACTTCGAAGTGCGCGCAGTCCTCGCCCCCGCCCAGCCCGTGCCCATCCCAGTTGTCCGGCTGGTCTGGCTTCCAGTTCCTGCGGGAAGAGGACCACAACCCGCTGGGACGGTCTGAGGGCACCCCGGGGAGGTGGGGGGGGGAACCCCGGGAATGAGGGGCTGAGAGCCAGACCCTGCAGGAGCAAGAGCTCCAGGCGGGAGAAGGGCACGGGCAGCCAGGGCGCGCTTACTTGAAGTTGGTCTCATAGTCCGTTCCGTCCACCCATTTCCAGGCTCCGTCAGCATCAGTGAGGCCCATCCACGTTTGTGAGCTGATGTGCTCCTGCACAAAAGTCTGGGGCGACAGAAGGCCAAGGGTGAGGTCTCCCCAGCCCAGCCAACTCCTTGCGCTTGACATGTCCCCTCCATCTGCTGAGGCTGGGGCTGTTTCCTCCAATTACCCACCATGAACCCTCCGAGGGTGGCTCAGCCAACTGTGGGGGGGGGGGCGGGGACACGGATGTCAAGCCCCCCAGGTGATTCCGCCCTGCAGCTAGGTTGAGAACTGCTTCCTTAAATGGGACACATCCTGGGACCCTCGCCGCTGCAGTGCTCACCTGCTCGGCTCTGGAGTTGACGACCACCAGGTGTGCGCTCTCCTGCTGGCAGTACAGGTTCGCGTCCGCCCACGTCTTCTCGGAGGAGCCGGAGAACCAGTAGCAGCTGCCCTCGTGCTCCAGCCAGTTAGGGGGGCAGCAGGTATTTTGAGAGCCTGCAGGGCCAGGGGAAGGGAGGGTCTGAGACGCCGCGCCCGTGCTGGGAGGGACTAGCAGGAGATGGGGCCCAGCCCACGCGCACCCCCTCACCCCCCTCACCGTTGCTCTTGAGAGCGACGATCTGGCAAGTCAGGGATCTCAGGTCTCTGGCCAGCTGCTGCACCAGAAGGAGTGTATTGGAATGACCTGGGACACACACAGGTGCACGGTGGGGTCCGTGCCTGGGGCTCAGCTAGTCCCTGGTAGCCCGATGGCCCTGCCCCGGTCCCGCCCCAGAACCCCCTCCACACGACTGCCACCACCACCGCACCCCCCCCCCCCCGCCCTCCCAGCACAACAGGCCCCGCCAGGGTGGAGGGGAGCCGCCCCCCGGTGGAGGGGAGCAGGGTTGGGGTTGCTGACCTGCTTTGAGCTCCTGCTGCTCCTTCTCGAGCTTGCTCTCCAGGGAAAACACCTTGTCATTCAAGCTACGGGCTGGAGGGGCAGGCACTCAGGACCCGGCAGCTGCCCCCACCCCAGCCTCCACCCCCAGAACCCCGGGGCTCAAGGAGCTCACCTGCCTGCACCTCCTGCTTCTGATTTTCCACCTCGGCTTTCAGAGATGTTATCACTTCTTGCATTTTGCCTCCTGCAGGACAGGGGGACTTGGTGGGCCTCCTGACTCGGTGCCGCCTTCCCTACAGCCCCCCTGTCCTGAGCCGCTTCTGCGTGGGGCTCACCTTGGGATCTCAGCGCCTGGACCTCTGCCTCAGTGTTTGCAGTGAAGTTGCTGAAAGTTGCTCTCAGGGTCGCCAGGTCCCTCCGAAACCTGGAATCTGAGCAGGGAGGGGACAAGCAGGGCTGAGATTTACGGCCCCTCTGAGAGCTGGCGCTGAGCCCCCACCTGACATGGCTTGACTCCCTGCATCCTCACATGACCCAAATGGAGGGGACAGGCGGTATCCTTATCCAGAATCCCAGAGGAGAAAACAAAGTTCAGAGAGGCCAGGTCATTTGGCTAGGTTATCCAGCCCGTAAGTGCAGAGCCAGCAGCCACCCAACAGGCCACTGTCCCTCACGGCCACCCACCGGCCCCAGCGCCCCCTGCGTTCTCTCTTCCCTCCCCCCCCCCCCCGCGACCCTCACTCTGTGATCCGAGCACACAGATGCAGACGAGCAGGAGGAGGCTGAGGCCCAGGGAGCACAGCAGAGGCCGAGGGCTAGGGCACAACTGCTTCAGGAAGGGCCGAGGCAGAGGCAGCCCTGTGAGAAGAGAGGGCATCAGGGCAGGAGACTGGCGGGAGGAGAGAGCCCCAGGGACCTGTCAGGGAGGTGGGGTGGCGCAGGCAAAGCTGGTGGGAGGCTGCCCCAGGGTGCTGTGGGGCAGAGGACACCCAGGCCTCTGGCCCTTCCTGGACCAGCACAAGTCCTCAGTCACACGGGCCCCTTACGCCCGCAGGGACACTCGTACACAAGGACCCACAGATGGGGGATGATGGTGACACTCAAGGTCCCATCACAGTTGGGGGAGGGGACAGAAGGACCCAGACCGAGCTGGGGCAGCCAGGCCCTCAAAGTCTCAACTCACCTGCACGGTCAGGGTCACAGGTGAGGTTTCCTTCCAAACCTGGATGCTCTTCCCCAGAGTATAAGAACCCAGGCCCCCTGTGGCTCTCCCTGTCCCTGTCCCTGTCTTTCTCAGGACCTTGAATCCTCTTCACCCTGGGGCCCCTAAGGCTGGGGCCGGGCCCCCTCCTATAGGAGACCCTCCAACTGTGCACGGTAGGGGCACAGATGAGACATCACAGCAGGAATCCTCTGCACGATGGGGGCCAGTTTAAGGCGGGAATATTTTCCCCTTCCACTTACCATTTCCAGGCCCCTGGCTCTGCTTCTCGCACTCCGAGTGCTGAAATTTTTCATACTGCGTTGACATGCTGGATTGAGACTGCGGCCAGCGGAGCCGAAAGGCAGGGCCAGGGGCCAGGCAGAGGTAGAGGCCGGACCTGCAGGTGAGGCTGGGATCGGAGTTGAGGTTCGGACGGAGCCAAGGAGGAGCCCAGGGTGGAGAGAAGCTTGGAGGTTCTGGGTGTACAGGTGAGGTTGGGAGTGGGGTCAGAGCCGGGCACGGGGCGGGGGACGGGTGGAGCAGGGGATTGAAGGTGCAGATAAAACCTCCGGTCCTGGCCCTGGGGTGTGCCGGGAGCTCCTGTGGGAGCAGTGGGTGTACTGGGCAAGGCCTAGCACCGAAACCAGAACCAGAGTCTAGGGTCAACTTCGGATTGGGCTGCTGCAAAGATTCAAGCTGACTCCGGGCTCAGAGCTGTGATTGGGCTTAAGGGGGAACTGCGTGAGTATCAGTGTCAGGGCTAGGCCACCCTGTTCCAAGCCCAGTGCAGGGAAGGGAGTGGAGGTTGACATCCGCACTTGGCCATTCAGTCCCCGAGCTGCCACTTACCTCTCCCCTGATTCGGTCCCACCTGAGACCCACGGTCCCCGCTCTCGGCTCTCCCGACACCCTCCCTGTCCCCTCGGGCTTCCCTAAGCTCCCAGCCCCATTACCTGTGGAATGTCTGAAGCCTGCAATTTGGGGGTTCCTCGTGCAGCAGTGACCCAAATTGGAAAAACACGAAATCCTGGAGAGTGGAGGTGGTGGGGGAGTGAGGGAGGAGTCCTCTAAGGGACCTGAGCCCAGCAGGCTGTAAGCTGCGTTCTGGGGTGTCCCAGTCTTCAGGCAGTGAGTGGAGGAAGGATTGGAAGGGAACTCAGGGAGATTGCACGAGGTGGGAGGTAGATATGGGGCAGCTTTGGCTCTCCTCCTCCCGGGTGTATCTACTCCCTTTCCGCTCCTCTGGAGCCCCCTGACTTCCTCATTTTTACCATTCGTGAGAGGGGAGCCAGGCCAGAGGGACCAGAGGTGCAGTCGGCCTATCTCCTCCGCCCCCTTTCACTTCCTGCCTCCTAAGTTCCCAGAACTGTGTCCCCAGCACCACACAGCTGAGTCCGGAGGAGCCCAATTCTCAGCTCTTGCCCAGTCCCACTGAATCCTGGCTCAGGAGCTTCCCCGGGGGCCTCTGCCGCTGTGCTCTGAGCAGGAGGGAAGAGGAGAGGCCAGAGTGGGGTTTCCTGGCTGGGAAAGGGAGGGAGGACCCAGGAAAGGAAAAAGGTACTGATCAAAAACTGACTAATAGGGATGGGGCCAGACCCATGCTAGACATTCAGCATTCGGTTCCCAAAAGAATCTTGCGAGGCACAGTGGCCCGGGGTAAGGCTTGGACCCGGGGTGTGGGCTGTCCAAGGTCACGGGCTTGCTGAGCACAAGGGCTAGAATTCATGCCCGGCGCTCCCTGACACCCTGGGCTGCCACTCTGTACATGAACCATCTGCAAGAAAGGGGCTCAGTCCACTCCCATGACCTGCAAATCTCATGAAGGGGGCTGACCCGACTTCACACTCACAATCTTCTCCATAGGAAGGAGCTTTAGTGTCTTAAAGGTAGAGAAGGTGGGTGCCTGGGTGGCTTGGTGGGTTGAGCCCCTGCCTTCAGCTCAGGTCATGATCTCAGGGTCCTGGGATCGAGCCCCGCATCGGGCTCTCTGCTCGGCGGGGAGCCTACTTCCCTTCTCTCTCTGCCTGCCTCTCTGCCTACTTGTGATCTCTCTCTCTCTCTGTCAAATAAATAAATAAAATCTTTTTTAAAAAGAAAAAGGTAGAGAAGGGAAGCAAATGCACCTTACACTACATTTTCTATATAAGTGGGATTGTGCTCTACTTGCTTTTTTTTTTTAAGATGTTATTTATTTATTTGAGAAAGAGCAGGAGCAGGGGGAGGGGCAGGAGGAGAAGCAGACTCCCTGCTAAGCAGGGAGCCCGACCCAGGACTCCATCTGGGGGAGGCCCCGGGATCCTGACCTGAGCTGATGGCAGACGCTTCACCCACCGACTGAGCTGCCCAGGCGCCCCTACTTGCTTTTTATTATTTGGTATTCGGGTCGGTATTTGTCACAGGTTGGGTTTTTGGAAGCTAAGGCTGAGACTGAATTTGGAGGACGAGCCATGTTTTTAGGGACCGACACCTAGAGAGGAAGGGGGAAGAAGGAGGAGGGGACAAAGGGAGAAGGTGCACAGCTCTGCAGCCAACACAGCAGGCACTCTGGGCAATCAATCTGGCCATCTGTCCCAGCTGTCGGCACCGGGCTGAGCCGGGACCTTCACACCCCACCTGGCTCAGGCACCAGAGGCCCAGGTCACCCCAGCAGGGGCCTGACCTCGGGGGAGGCCGTTGTCTGCACAGGTCACACTCCCTGCAACTGGGCCCCCAGTCCTTCCTGGAAGGAAGCGGAGGCTGGTGGGCAGGAGGATGTAGGGAGCTCATATCTGTGTCCTCGACAGTGGTGCATTGTACCCGTGCACTCATCGGGACAGACTTCACATCCGCACATTGTTGGATCTGTCCCACAGAGAACATTCGCTCCGGTCTTCACACGTGTGTTTACTCATCCATTCCAAAAGCACTTCCTGAGCGTCTCCAATATGCCAGGCGCCCTCCTTCCAAGATGCATACTTCAGAAGGGAACAGACTGACAGAAAAGGCCAGGCCCTCCCAGAATTTACATCCTGGCAGGTGACAGATAAAATACATGAGTGCAATCTGTATAATGTCACAAAGTAGACATTGGAAGTGTCACATGGTGACATATGGAAGAAAATACAGCTGGGAAGTGAGGTGGGATCCGTTTTTAACAAGGCCATCAAGAGTGAGGTATCAGGGTCAGCCTTACTGGGAAGGTGATGTCCGAGCAAAAGTCACAAGGAGGTGAGGGAGCGAGTCGTGAGGAGCTCCGGGAGGAAGATGATTCAAGACAGAAGGCACAGCCAGTGCAAAGGGCCTGGGGTGGTAGAATGTCTAGCGTGTATAAGGATCATCCCTTTGCCAGAGATGCCAGAGATTTTATTGGAGAAGTGAGCTAGAATGACAAGGAGAGATCATGGGGAAAACATGGAGCACCAGTTCTCCAGGGCCCTCAGACTATTGTTTAGGATCTGTTTTTACTCCGAGTTAGAGGGGCAGACTGTGGAGGGGATCGGGGCAGAGGAGGGAATGAACGAGATGAGGGTGGAAACTGAGAGTTCCAGTAAGGAGCTATTATATCCAGGTGACAGATATGCCCAGGGACAGACGGACACACACACACACATACACACACACACACACACACACACAGAGTTCTCCTTCCAATCCCCCCAAAAAAGTAAACTTGGAGCATTTTCCATAAATTGCTGACTCCTTAGGAAATGAAACAGCTTTATCCCTGACTTTTGCAATGCCAACGCCTGAAGATAAGTCACAGCCTTTTGCACACATGATCATTGTGAGGACAGTGCTGTTCTGTCATCAGCAGCTGACGGATAAAACTCTTGATCACTGTGCAGAGTTTTCCTCGGAACACCTCTCGTGCCCCCCCACCCCACCCCCACCCTGCTAAGCCTGTCCTCCCAAAGGCTGATTGCCTTACGGCTACTTTGCCAGTAACCTTCTTTGCTCTCCTAAGTGCTTTTGCCTCTGAGACTTCTTTCTCGGTGGACGAGCACAGCTTCCCCGTGGAGCCTTAGCCCTCTCCCAGCCCCTCAGCTGGGCAGGATCCTTTTACCTGGTGCAGGGACCGCGATTTGCCACCCACCATTTCATGATCACGCCAGGGAGCTCTGCAGCTCCCCAGACAGCCTCCCGGCCTGCAGGCTCCGTCCTCTCCCCACCCCATTGCCAAGCAGGACAGCCATGTCCCTCCTTAGCCAGCATCCATCAGTCCCCTCCAAGGCTCACTTACCTCCACCCCCTACCTCCTGGTGGTTTTGAGGAGCCCAAATCAGGCAGGAATCAAGAGGCATCTTCAAATTGCCGCAGGACCAAGGCTGCTTTCCCTGGTTGGGGGTGGGGGAGTCCTTTCCTTGGGCACTAGGACTCCTAAAGTCCAATGTTCCCATGGCGCAGATGGAGGGCAAACGCTCCAACAGTGGACTGTCAGGCATCAGTGAGAGGAGATGCCACCCTCCCCAGTCCCTTGGCTGGGAGGTGGGGAAGACGGAGCCATACTGGCCACAGATTGAAGGGGTCTCGCCGCCCCCCCGCCCCCAGCAGTCCAGGCAGAAGAGGTCAGGGAAAGGTAAGTAAACCGATACACTTACCCCATTTCCAGCCCCCAGACCCAGAGATGTGATGAGTGGTCTTTTCAGATCATTTTCTCTGCATATTTGTACACCTGTCGGGCTATGCCCACTGATGGGGCGGGTCGCTGTTTTCCTTTTACCGAAATTTTTCTCCACCGGCATGCGTCTGCCTAAAAATGGGTCTCGAAGGTTTTCCTACACCACGGCTCATGGCCATCTGTTTAATGGGGCTCCAGAGCGTACAGGTGCCAGACCGCCATGCATTTTGGGGACGCGGCGTTCCTGGCTTTTGTAAGTAATGTTGAAGCGGACAGGCTCCTATTTGCCTGTTTGCACTAAGAACACATAATTGCTCTTGGTTAGATATCCAGAAGCAAAATGAGCAGAAACATCGACCTTAAAATTTAAAAGTGGACAGACACTGCCAAGGCACACTCAAAAGACATTACCAATTCACCTTCTCTCCACCCGATTTCACTTATCCACACCTTTGCCAACCAACCTGTGCATTTTTGCCGACATGATGTTCAAGAAGTTCCTTCTGTCTCATCTCAGTTAGTACCAACATGACGGCTGGTTTGGAAGAAACAAAGTTTTGAATTGTATTTTAAGTTTAGAAACTGTCTGAGGCGCTTTTATTTAATTAAAGTTCATTACGAGCACCCACACCTGGGAGACAAATGTGTTATAGCTCTTCTAAAGCAGGACCTGCGGGGCGCCTGGGGGCCTCAGTAGGTTGAGTGTCTGCCTTTGACTCAGGTCGTGATCCCAGTATCCTGGGATCGAGCCCCTCATTGGGCTCCCCGCTCAGCAGACAGTCTGCTTCTCCCTCTCGCTCTGCCCTTTCTCCTGCTTGTGCATGCTTTCTCTCTCTCAAATAAAATCTCAAAAAAAAAAAAAAAAAACCCAAACAAACCAGTAAGTACACATCAAGAAAATGACGGTTTCCCACATTGTCAATGCACTATGACTTCCCACCATTACTGAAATATTTCTCACAAACCTTGATGTTCACACAAACAGAAAGATGGACACCTTCTATAGGAGAAGGCGGCCTCTGACCACAATGATTTGACCAGAGGATCCTTAGAAAAGAAGCCCATCACAATAAAATGGAAAGCAGGGCTGATTTTAATCTCACGTGGAGACACTTGCTGTGACCTGCGTGTCCCCAGATAATTGTTTCTTTAGTGCCATGCGTTGTAAGTACCCAGATTCTCAGAGCATAGCACTGATGACCCAGCACCACTATTTTGGGTCCGAAGGGATGGGCTTTCTACCCATCTCTTCCATCTTTGCTTCAAGTGAATTCCCTTTGTAAAGAAAGACTTCTCCTTTCCTCAAAGATGGGAGCTTGCCTTATTCGGTTTCCATAGAAGAGGTGAATTTCTCTTCAATGAATGGTGCTTTGTCAGTTTCCTTCCGTTTCCATAAGCTTTCCAGCCCCGCGGTTTGGATGTACTCCTTTAGCTACACAATCACCCGTCACTTATTTCCCTGCATTTCACTATTTCTCCTAGGTGATACCCACTCCACACCCTTCGTGCTTTTTATCTGAAGGTCTCTTCTGTCACGTTTCACTTGCTCTATTTCTATTAGCATTTGTCTAGACTGTATTTCCCTGTCTTGGTTCAGCACGTTTGTGTCGATTTGTTTTAAACACAGGATCATGAAAAAAAAAAAATATATATATATATATATATATATGGTCGTGGCTTATAAACAGCATGTCACTGGATTTCTCTAACCCAATGTAAGAGTTTCCATCATTTGCTGGAATTAAACCCGTTCGTATTTATTGTGATGATTAATATGCTTGAATTCTATCCTGCCATTTGGTATCACATTTTTCAGTCTACCAAATTATCTTTTTTTTTAAGATTTTATTTATTTATTTGAGAGAGAGAGTGTGTGTGTGTGAGAACAAGCAGGGGGAGGGGCAGAGAGAGAGAAGCATGCTCCCCACTGAACAGGGAGACTAGTATAGGACTCGATCCCAGGACTCCGGGATCATGACCTATGCTGAAGGCAGACGCTTAACCCACTGAGCCACCCAGGCACCCCTACATTCGTTGTTTTTTTTTTTAAGATTTTTAATTTATTTGACAGACAGAGATCACAAGTAGGCAAAGAGACAGGCAGAGAGAGAGAGGAAGGGAAGCAGGCTCCCCGCTGAGCAGAGAGCCCGATGTGGTACTTGATCCCAGGACCGTGGGATCATGACCTGAGCCGAAGGCAGAGGCTTTAACCCACTGAGCCACCCAGGTGCCCCCCCACATTCGTTTTTAATAGACATGTTTAATCTCAAGCCTATCTTTTTTTTTTCCTGTCAATATCTTTTTTTTTTCTCACATTTTCTGTGTGAGATTTCAATTTTGTACATTCTCTTCAATTTTGTTCCAGTATTCTTTTTAAGATTTTATTTTTAAGTAATCTCTTCACCCAACACGGAGCGCAAATTCACGAGGGCGAGATTAAGGGTCGTGTGCTCCCGAGACGGAGCCAGCAGGGCGCCTCTGTTCCAATATTTTTTAATGATTAATGTTTACATTTAAATAATTAATCCATCTGGAGTCTATCATTTCTGGGTAGTGTGAGATGGAACTCTGGCTTGGTTTCATGCCAAACGAAAAACTTATTTATAAACTATATTCTGTTTTGTGTTTTCTCCCAACAGATTGAAATAAGACTTCTGTTAAGTTCCTAATTCTATTCATATGTATTTCTGGGCTGGGAGTCTGTGCCACCGATGCAATTTCTCTTCTTGTGCTCATACCACACTGATCTGATTTCAGCAGATTTAGAATAAGTTATCTGAAGGGGATCTATCTGCAACCCCCACTCCAAACCACATTTTCACACAAAGCTCACAGGTGTCTGCTCTTGGCCCTAACTTTGTTTTTCCAGGTCCCAGCGCCCTACATTCTCGGAAAGGAGACCCCAGCTGCAAGAAATACCCTTCTCTATCCTGACCATGACCCACATCCTGGCCAAGCATAGATCCCTTTCCCACATCCCCCACCATGGGCACAGCTGCAACTCTCTCGAGTCTTTAGAAACCCCTTAAAAGGCCCAGCCAGACCAGATCTCAGAGCTGACATTTCTCTCGACATCTGGCCCTTCTCCTCCCTCGGAAACGGAGTCAACTCGTACTACTCCTTGGTCTAATCTTGATGCAATTCCTTGCTATCCACATCACAGGCCAACCCAACATTATTTCTCACAATTTTTTAACCATAAAATTTTATACATGGTTAGGCTTGTATTCCTCTATGTGAATATTAATGTTATTTTATTTTGCCCCCTCCATCGTTGGCATTCAGGTCAAAATTGTATTGTGTTTATCTATCACTTCTCTAATAGACATTTCTAGACCACCCCACCCAGCCACAATGGGTTGGACAGAAGACACGGTGTTTTCAATTGCATATGCAACTCCCACCAGATAGACCTGATCATGTAGCACAAAACAAACCTGAACAGACTTAAGCAAGTTGAAATTTTACAACAAACGTCCTTAGATCGTAATGGAGTTAAGCCAGAAAACAATCAGATAGAAAACCAAAAGATCATTTAAAAATCTCTAACACCGAAAAAAAATGACACAACGCATTCCTAAAGAATCCAAGGGTCAAAGACAAAGTCTCCAGAGACATTAGAAACTATTTTAAACTGAATTATGACTAAAATACAACAAATCAGAATTTGTGGGACGCAGCTGAAGAAATGCTTGGAGAGAATTTTGTAACATAAAATGCTTATGTATGAAAAGAAAAACGGTCCTGGGGTGCCCAGCTGGCTCAGGAAATACAACTCGTGACTCCTGATCTCGGGTTTGTGAGTTCGAGCTCTGCATCGGGTACAGAGATTACTTAAAAGTCAAATCTTTTTTAAAAAAGAAAAAAGGTTTCAAGTCAACAACTTAACATCCCTCTTTAAGAAATTAGGAGCAGGAGAAAACAAACCAAAAGCAAGAAGAAGAAAAGAAATACAGAGAAGAGCAAAAATCAATCAAAATTTTGTTCTGAAAACAGAAAAATAGAGAAAATCAATGAAACCAAAAGTCGGTTCTTTGAAAGGATCAGTATAATTTATAAGCTTCCAGCAGGCCTGACCAAGAAAAAAAAAAAAAAACAGGGAAAAAGCAGAAATTACTAACACCAGGAATGAAAGAGGGAACATCCCTTAGACTCTGAAGAGATTAAAACAATAATAAAGGAACCTTCTGGAAAAGTCTATGCACAAAATTTTAGCAACTTCAGTGAAATGGGCGATTCTCCCAAGACCACAAACTACCCAAACTTACCTAAGATAAAATAAATCAACTGAGAAGTTCTATAACCCTTAATAAAGATACCAGATTCATAGTTCAAAGTCTTCCCAAGAAGCAATCTCTGGCCTAGACAGCTTACCTAGAGGATACTATCAAATGCTGCAAGAAGAAACAACCACCAATTCTACGGAATCCCGTCCAGAAAGTAGAAGAGGGGGAACACTCCCTAATTCATTTTATCAGGCCTGCGTTTTCCCGGCTGCCAAAACCAAAGATAAGAAAAGCGGGGGCGCCTGGGTGGCTCAGTGGGTTAAGCCTCTGCCTTTGGCCCAGATCATGATTTCAGGGTCCTGGGATCGAGTCCCGCATCGGGCTCTCTGCTCAGTGGGGAGCCTGCTTCCCCCTCTCTCTCTGCCTGCCTCTCTGCCTACTTGTGATCTCCCTCTGTCAAATAAATAAAAAATCCTTAAAACAAACAAACAACAACAAAAAAAAGAAGTGTCATGAGTTACAACCAAGGGAAGCTCTCCCCGGGATTCGAGGCTCAGAATTCAGAACTCAATCGATGCCACCACCCGCCCCAGCAGCAATCTCAGAAGAAAGTCCACGGCACTGGACCCATCATCCAGAATAGGCACAAGACAAAAAGGAGACCCATTCCCATTTTTTTTTTAATTCTCTGCAAATCACGGATAGAAGGGAATTTCCTCGCCCTGGTTTAGGATGACTGATGCGTCTTTCCACTGTTACAGGACAAGCTCTCCTGGATTTTTCTGCCCCATACATTTAGCTCTAAGATGGGGCTTAACTCCGGGTCTCCAAGTCCAGGCTGGACTGGAGCGAAGCTTTATGTACAGGCCTTGGGGTCTGCAAGGACGGGGAGGGGGCAGACACCGCCTGGCCTGGGCTTGGATCCCGTCCAGGTCTATATGCTTGTCCTTCGCCGGTACCTGTGTCCCGTGGGATCCACGGGGAGGACACGCTGCGGCAGGAAGCACAGACAGCAGGAGCTCCTTGGGACTGCCTCGCTTGCCCCCCGATGGCCGCGGGGTACAAGACTAGTCATACTCCAGATCCCTTGTTCCTGGCACGTCGTGGGGGCTGGGCTCGTGACCCGACCACCCCGACAAGCGTAGGACCCTGCCCGATGTTAGACGTTACCTGGACACACTTCCTAACGGGTCCCTCTCACGACAGCCTCCCCTCGGGGCCAGCTTTGGCCGCACCCTTGGGTGACTTCCTCCTCTTCCTCCTCCCGCTTCCCCATTCCCCAATCCTATGTTTTCCTAGGAACACTGTCTCAACACACCACATGCGGTCTTGGGGCCACCGCAGACGATCTAGGACAGGAGTCATAGGCGGCCCTGGTCCCCCTTCCTCTTTCTTTCCTCTTCTCCTCTCAGAGCTCAAGAGCTGGGGCGAAGGACAGAGGAGTTCAAGGACAGGGCAGTGATCTGGTGTCGCGGTGGCCAGTGGCCAAGACGCTCTTCACAGCAGTGTCTAACATGGCCTTTCGTGGGGTCTGTGGGTGGTGTCCCTGAGATTCTGAGGGGACCCTCTGCACCAGAGCAGTCCCTCACCAGGAAGACGGGTTATGTGGCTCCAACAGCTGCCATTGGCTCCTGCCCCAGGGAGCAGTTGCCTCCCCAGGGTCTCCTTCGGCCTCCCTCTGCCCCAGCTTCCCCCCCACTCTGGGCGGGGTCCTCCCTGCATGGCTGCTGGAGTCCACCAGGCTCTCAACCTTATCCCCGCCAATAACCAAGGGCAGCCTGACCCAATCCCGCCCAGGGCAGCTCCAGCTGGTTCTTTGCCTGCAGAGGACTCCTGGCAGGGGTGAGTCTCTTTCTCCATGATCCCCCTCGAGACTCCTGGAGACACATCCACAGCCTCCCCGAGAGCTCCTCCCCTCGCAAACACCCCAGCTCTCCTGTGGTTCCCTTGGGACTCGGGCCGTCTGGCTAATGGCATGTGCAGAAGCATCTCCCTGCTCCAGATGCAGGCAGAAAAGACCCCTGGTGCAAGCCCTGCCCAGAAGCATTGGGCTCCTCTCCGCTGGAAAGGCCTGACATGATCAACAATCCCTCTCAGCTTTGGGAATGCCGCCAAATTTCTATAAAAACAGGAAAAGTGTCGCTTAATCTCTCATGTGGCCGTGTCACTTTTCTCACTTCCTTAATCGGGCTTTGCCAAGATTTTATTCTTTTCACATGAGTGTTTTGGTAAACAGATTTTTTTTTTTTTTTTTTTTGCTAAGAGGGTAGAAAACACAAGCTACAGACTTGGAGAAAATATTTACAGGCCACACACCCAACAAAAGACCAGAATACGTAAAGAATTCTCTGAACCCCACTCAGTGAGGAGATGACGCGTGGAGGCTCTAACGTCCCGTCCTGTCACATTCACTCACTGATTTGCTCCCAGAAGACGCTCAGATATAGGTATTGAAAGAAATTATTCAAAGGGTCCAAAAATACTTTCTAGGCCTTTCGAATAAATTCATGCAACTACAATTATACAGTGAGATATATTTTTTAAAAGAATTCTCAAAATCTGACAGTAGAAAAACCCAAGAATCCAATTAGAAAAATAGGCCCAAAACCCACAAAGAGACATTTCCCCTAAAGAGGAAATCTAGATGGGAAATGAGCATGTGACAGGGCGCCCTGTGCCATCAGCCATCCAGGAAATGCAAGAAACCACAGCGATGAACCACCACACACTTACCAGAATTTTTAAAATGAATGGTAGCAGCCAAATGCAGGGGAGGCTCTGGACAAAGGGATCGTTCACATGCTGGTGGTCGAGCAGGACAGAAAATGGGGTGACCACTCGGGAAAGCAGTTGGGCACTTTCTTCTGGAACTCAACATGCAACCCGCCTTGTGACCTTGCATATTCATCCCAGAAAAATGAAAATTTGTGTAGACATAAAAATCTGTGCATGAGGGGCACCGGGGGGGCTCAGTCGTTAGGCGTCTGCCTTCAGCTCAGGTCATGGTCCCAGGGTCCTGAGATCGAGCCCTGCATAGGGCTCTGGGCTCAATGGGGAGCCTGCTTCCCTCTCTCCCTCTGCCTTCTGCTCTCTGTCTCTCTCTCTCTGTCAAATAAATAGATAAAATCTTTTTAAAGAAGATTAATTTTTAAAGTATTTATTTTAGAGAGAGAGCTGGGGAGGGGCAGAGAGAGGGGGAGAGATATAGACTCCCCACTGAGCAGGGAGCCCCACTTCCCAAGGCTCAATCCCAAGACCTCAAGATCATGACCAGAGGCAAAATCAAGAGCCAGACGCTTAACCAACTGAGCCACCCAGGCGCCCCAAAAGCTTAATTCTTAAAATGGGTTTTAGCTTTACCCATTCTGCCAGTTTGGGGAATCTTCTAATATTTTATATTAATTCCCTCCCCTTACTATATTTTGGGTTATATTGTAATTGACTTTTTCCGATTTTTTAAGTTGAATATTTGGTTTATTTTCAGTGTTTAGTTTTCAGCTATGAAAACATGAGGTTGGGAGCGCCTGGGTGGCTCAGTCAGGAAAGCATCTGTCTTCAGCTCCAGTCATGATCCCAGGGTTCTAGGACCCTCGTTGGGTTCCCTGCTGAGCAGGGTGTCTGCTTCTCCCTCTCCCTCTGTCACTGCCCCTGACTCGCGCTCGCTCACTAGCTCTCTCTCAAATAAATGAATAAGATCTTTTTTTAAAAATGAGGTTGTACATGTTCCTCTGGGCCAGGCTTTTACTGTGTCCTATAGGTTTTGACATGTTTCTTTCTTCTCTAGATAATTTTCACTTTGAATCATGGTGATAATAGGATAGCAGCTCTTCATTTACAAACAGCTAAGCTGTCGTGGTTCTCTTTTTGTTATTTATACGCAATTTTAATTTTAATAAGAGAATGCAACCTTAGAAAAAACATCTCTCCTGGGGTGCCTGGGTGGCTCAGTGGGTTGGGCCTCTGCCTTCGGCTGAGGTCATGATCCAGGGTCCCGGAATCGAGCCTCGCATCAGGCTCTCTGCTCGGCAGGGAGCCTGCTTCCCCCTCTCTGCCTACCTCTGCCTACTTGTGATCTCTGTCGAATAAATAAATAAAATCTTTTTAAAAAAAAGAATCTCTCCTTTTGGGGGGTGCCTGGGGGCTCAGTCAGTGAAGCATGTGACTCTTGATCTTGGAGTTGTGAGTCTGAGCCCCAAGTTGGGCACAGAGATTACTTTTAAAAAATTGACTTTAGGGCGCCTGGGTGGCTCAGTGGGTTAAGCCTCTGCTTTCGGCTCAGGTCATGATCTCAGGGTCCTGGGATCGAGCCCCGCATCGGGCTCTCTGCTCAGCAGGTAGCCTGCTTCCTCCTCTCTCTCTCTCTCTCTCTCTCTCGCTCTCTGCCTGCCTCTCTGCCTACTTGTAAAATAAATAAAATATTTTTTAAAAATTGACTTTAAAAAAAATTGACTTTAAAAAAAATTAACTTCAGGGGCGCCTGGGTCGTTCAGAGGGTTAAAGCCTCTGCCTTCGGCTCAGGTCATGATCCCAGGGTCCTGGGATTGAGCCCCGCATCGGGCTCTCTGCTCAGCAGGGAGCCTGCTTCCTCCTCTCTCTCTCTGCCTGCCTCTCTGCCTATTTGTGATCTCTCTCTGTTGAATAAATAAATAAACTCTTTTTAAAAAATTAACTTTAAATTAAAAAAAAAACTTTAAAAATTAAAAAAAAATTATCTCTCCTTTTGGCATGTGTTCAGGTCTTCTCTGATAGATTGCTGTGGCAAAATTGCCTCTAAAAGCACAGTATAAGCAAGTTTTGCTTTTGCTTATTATTATTCTAGGAAGCTGTTGGCGCCGCTACACTTTCACTCCGCGCATCCCTCAGACACGGTTCTGCTGACGAGAGTTCCGCTCACAGCTGAAACACACTCGGGTTTACTCTCTCCACGATGAGTCATCCTAATAACTCAAAAGAACAGAAGATTCTGTGTGTGGCCGTTTCCATTTTATTTTTGTCTTCCTTTACTTTCCCGTCTTGCCTTTAATATCAAGGTGACTTTGATAACCCTGATGAGCCAATATTGACTCTTCTTTTGTTTTTTGTTTTGTTTTGTTTTTTAGATTTTATTTATTTATTTGACAGACGGAGATCACAAGGAGGCAGAGAGACAGGCAGAGAGAGAAGAGGAAGCAGGCTCCGCGCTGAGCAGAGAGCCCGATGCGGGGCTCGATCCCAGGACCCTGAGATCATGACCTGGGCCAAAGGCAGAGGCCTAACCCACTGAGCCACCCAGGCACCCCTCTTTTTTTGTTTTAAAGAAATCTTCACCGTCTCGAATTGAAGACCCCGAGATCAAGAGTCACCGCGTGGCTCTACCGCATGAGCCAGGGGGAAGCCCCTTGATATGTTGTTATTAACTAAAGTCTGTGGTTTGCTTTATGGGTCACTGTGAGAGAGAACACAAGCAGGGGGAGAGGCAGGGGGAGAAGCAGGCTCCTGGCTGAGTGGGGAGCCCCATGTGGGACTTGATCCCAGGACCCCAAGATCATGACCTGACCTGAAGGCAGATGCTTTACCAACTTAGCCCCCCCGGCGCCCCAATCCTGTGGGTTTTGACTCATTTGTAATGACATGTATGCATTAGTAGAGTTATCCTATAGGATAGTTTTACTCCCTACAAATTCCCCGAGTGCCACATACTCATCCCTCCCTTTCTCGCTCGGAATGCCCTGGACCCACTCATCTGTCTCCCGAGTTTCGACTTTTCCAGAATGTCATAGTGTTGTAATCCTAGAGAACGTAGTAGACTTTTCACATTGGCTTTCCTCACTCAGCAAGACTTAGCACTTACTTCTAATGTGATCATTTAAAAAGTTACATTTTCGGGGCACCTGGGTGGCTCAGTTGGTGAAGGGTCTGGTCTGCCCTCTCCTCAGGTCATGATCCTGGGGTCCTGGGATCGAGCCCTGCATGGGCTCCTGCTCAGTGGAAAACCTGCTTCTCCCTCTCTCCCCACTCCCCCTGCTTGTGTTCCCTCTCTCTCTGTCTCTGTCAAATAAATACATAAAATCTTTAAATAAATAAATAAATAAATGTTACATTTTCGATTCATAATATGAGGTAGGGCTTAGAAAGATTTCAGTTTGAGCATAAAAGCCTAAAATCCAAGATCGGAGGAAAATACAGAACAGCAATGTGAGGTCAGTGGTGTGACTCAGTCACAGAGTTTTTGAAGGGGAAATTTTCCGGGGGGCGCGGGGGACCGGAGTGGCAGGGAAGGTGACCCGGCTGGCACATTTCCAGCAACGGGGAGCACAACCCTCCCGGCAGCCCAAGGGACCAACCACGTGCCTCTCAGCCATGGTCCTGAACTTTGGTGAATTATGAAAACAAAAGTGATTTTGACTACACTCAGCTCCGGTGACCAGCGTCCCCTCCTTCACACCGCACCCTGGGTCAGGTGGGCTGTTTGGGTCAGGCTAGCAAGTTAGGCGGGAAATCCGTTCGGTGTGAATGCGAGGGACGTGGGCGTGTGGTCTGTAATCGCATCGCGTCCTCCGGCCCGTCCACCAGCAATGGCTTTCAAGGGAGCTTCTCTCACTGGCTGTGCAGACTCCCTGGGCGGCAGGGGACCCCAAGTGCTCTGAAACACCTGACAGCAGCAAGAAAGGGGAAGCCGCAATGACCCTTCTCTTCTCTCTCTAGAAGGTCCCCCCACATCTCCACCACATGCAGAAGCGAACAGAAAAAAGTGTAGGGAAAACGCATCTTTGAGGTATGTTGGACGATTGTTACAAACGTTCCATCATTTTTCAGGACTGTGATGTTCGTGGTAGCGTTCAGCTTTCTGAAGTTGGGGGAGGTCTGACTTAAGTAAATATTAGCTGTGATGCTTTTGTATTCACGGTGTTTTTTTTTTTTAAGATTTATTCATGTATTTGGGAGAGGAAGAGAAGGCGGGGCGTGTGGAAGGAGAGAGAATGTTAAAGCAGACTCCCCCGCTGAGCACAGAGCTGACCCGGGCGGGGCTCGATCCCACGATCTTGAGATCATGACCTGAGCCAAAACCAAGTGTCACACACTTAACTGACTCACCCAGAAGTCTCCATAATACTATTTTTCTAAAGCAGGCTCCTCAAAACTGTGTATGCTTTGGGCCCCATAAACCTCACGTTCACTCTCTCACAGGTTTTCTCCAGGAAAGAGGAGCAGCTCAGATCCTGGGTAGACGACTGTCGAGCCAGCCAGAATGGATACAGATCCGTTCTGTATATATACTGAACTAGGATTTAAATGAAAATTGTTGCAGACTGAATTAGAAGATCATGCCCATCAACAGGATAGAGAGTTACTAAGTAATACAATGGCTCCATACAGAGATACCCATTGGCAGGCATTATTTAGAAATTCTGATGTCGGGGCACCTGGATGGTTCAGTGGGTTAAGCCACTGCCTTTGGCTCAGGTCATGATCCCAGGGTCCCGGGATTGAGCCCCTCGTCGGGCTCTCTGCTCAGTGGGGAGCCTGCTTCCCCCCCCCTGCCTGCCTCTCTGCCTACTTGTGATCTCTGTCAAGTAAATAAATAAAATATTTAAAAAAAAAAAAAAAAAAAGAGGGATGCCTGGGTGGCTCAGTTGGTTAAGCAGCTGCCTTCAGCTCAGGTCATGATCCCGGCATCCTGGGATCGAGTCCCACATCGGGCTCCTTGCTTGGCAGGGAGCCTGCTTCTTCCTCTGCCTCTGCCTCTGCCTGCCATTCTGTCTGCCTGTGCTCGCTCTCTCCCTCTCTCTGTCTGATAAATAAATTTTAAAAAATCTTTAAAAAAATTTAAAAATAAAAAATAAATAAATAAAAAAAGAAATTCTGATGTTGACGTGGGGAGACACAATGAAATGACCAGAGCGGGCTTCTCCGAGCAGCAGGGGCGCGGCATCGAGCCCCCCGAGACTTCCAGCTCTATGTGTGCTTACTCCAACAAGTGTCTGAAGATGTCCTGGAGAACTTTGCAAGTAAATGCCAGGAAGTGTCCTCGCGAGGACAGAAGCAGCAATCGCTGGAAACAGGACATGTGAAAACAAGCAAGTGGCAGCTCGCCGTGGGCCCCGGCGGGTGTCCGAGTCAAGTGCGGCCATGTCAGGTCCGTACTTGGGAAGTCTCTAGCACTGGGACAAAACTTGCCGGGGACAGCGGAAGTTGGATGGATGCCCGCAGACCCAGGGGGAGTAGGAGGAAAACCCTTCCCAGGGAAATATGTTATGTTGCCTCCACACCGGGAACCCAGGAAATGTCCTGATGGGACACCTGGGAGGGGTGATTTTAATGGGTCAACGGGCCGGGACCACAGGGCGCCTCGGTAGTCAGTCAGACAGGATTCCGGGGTGGGGGGTGTTCGGGAAGGAGATGAGCGTTGGAACTAGCAGAGCAGATTGGCCGGGCCGGCTCCATTGGCTTTTAAAGCCCGGACAGGAGCAAGAAGACTGACCCTCCCGGGAGTAAGAGAGAGTCCTTCCCGCCTGACCCCTTCACACGGGGACATGGGCTGTCTTCCTGGCTTGGGCTGCCGCGGAAACACCCGCTCTTCCCGGGTCTGGCTTGCTGCCTTCACAGGAGCTACACCATATACTCTCCTGGGTCTCAGGCTTTGGACGCAGACTGGAACTGGGGTCACCGGCTCTCGGAGGTCTCCCCCCTGCAGAAACTGGGACTTGCCACCCTCCATAACCGCGGAGCCCACTCCTTGTTAAAGATCTCTTTAATAATCACACATACACAGACAGATCGTGCTGGCTCTTTGGAGGGCCCTGACTAAACCAATGGCCATGAAATAGTTAAGTCTGGGAGAAGCGGGAGGGTGAGGAGCGTCCTGTGTGAGAGAGAAGCATTTTTTAACTAATAGGATCTATTACTTTTGCAGCAAAAATAAAACAACACTAATTGCTTAAAGAACCTCTTAGTATCGGCTTCAGAATGATTTTGGGAGGTGACGTTTAGAGGGGAAGCGGCGTGACAACCTGTGCTGGAGAAAGGTCTAGATCTCTTAGGGGTTCCGAAGAGGTGATCCCACTACAGACAGGACACAGCGTCTCACCAACCCCCGTTCCCTTAGTGAGCATCTTCTGCAGCCTCCTGTCAGCCAGACCACAGCCCCTGGGGTTAGGTGGAGCCTCACTGTTCCCCGGGACCTCTTCTGCGGGAGACCCCATGGGTCTGGGGGCAGCGGCTTCCCATGGCAGCCCCCACCTGCTGGCCCAGACGAGCATCTCTGCATCAAACTCCCCTCCCCTCCCTGACCCATGTCCCTTGGCATGGGGTCTTGAGGAGCAGCTGTCTAGGACAGAATCTGCCCCCCCTCTTCTTTGCTCCCTACACCTCCCCGTTGCAAACGCCCAGTCCACAAAACCTTAAGTCTGAGCGCCTTCTTTCCCTACTCCATGGAGCGGGCTGAGGATTATAATGATGACGGTGACTTGGCCGAAGGAGGCAGGACCTCAGTGTCTCCAGGGGTCTGGGATGCTTACAGCTCCCCCTCCGATCCGTCTGGACCCCTCCCCTCTATTTTTCCTTTCTTCAAAATCCCCACTCTGGCTGCAGAGAGCTGGGGGCGGGGCAGGGGGCGGGGCGGGGGCGGGGCGGACCCCTAGGCCGTGATGTTTCGCCTCATCTCGCACACCCAGCGCTGCACCTGCTTGCAGAAATTGTCGTTCCAGCGGCCGTTGGCCCGGAGTTCCGCGCAGTCTTCGCCTCCACCCACCTCGTGCCCCTGCCAGTCATCGGGCTGAGTGGCCGCCCAGTTCCTAGGAAGGCAGGACGGAGCTCAAGCTCCCAGCCCTACCCTTGCCACCCCCACCTCTGGAAAGCACAGCGGAGGAGGAGGGGTTCAGGGAGCAGACGCAGCAGCCTAGGAGAGAGAGGGTTGGGGAGCCTCATGGGGGGGGGGTGGCAGTGTCTTAGGGCGAAAGACCAGGGGGCTGGCCCCAGGCCAAACCAACAAGACAGAAGGAGGCCACTCACTTGTAGCTCTGCTCATAGTCGGTGCCGTCCACCCATTTCCAGGAGCCGTCGCTGTCCGTGAGACCTATCCAGGCATCGAAGGGGTTCGTGTGTTGCATAATGAACTTCTGGAAAACAGGCGGGGAGGAAGGTTCTGGTACACTGAATGTCCGTGCAGGCAGCAGTATGCTGCCTCCGCCTTGTCGAGCTCCCTCTGCCCCCAGGCAAAGAGTCCGCTCCCAACACAACTATTCTTGCTTTTACTCCTGGAACCGCTGAGTGGAACTTGGCGGGGCCACGCCTCATGCTAAGTGCTTTCGGAAGGTTATCTTTTTCAATCCTTCGCGAGCTCTCTACATTGGATGCTCTGGCGATTCGCACTTCACCGAGGTAGTTGGTAGAGCCCAGGAATCCCAGTACCGAGGTTCGTGACCACTGTCCCCTGACCTGGAGCCCCACCTCATTCCCAGCGCAGAGCTGCTACCCCGGACTCCCATCTTCTGGCATCTTCTGCCCATGACCTCGAACTCTTGGAGTCCTGACTCTGGCCCCTGCTGCTCCCACGGACTCCAGAACCCATTGTGGATCTCAGCTTCGCTCGCCTCTCAAGGGCAGGTGCCCCTGGTCTGGCTTCTCTGGGTAGCTGTGCTCTCTGGAGTTTTGCTGGGTGGGGGCTTCCAAGCTTGGACCCACTGCCCAGAGCCCCATTATGACTTGGCTACATTGGGGTCCACAGTCTGCTGGCAATGTGCGAGGACAGTGTGGTGGTGGGGGAGGAGATCTCTGAGACAGCCCTCCAGGACTCATGCACACACCCCCAAGGACAACACACCCCCATGTGGCTTTCTCTTACAGAAGGGACTGAAGTCCCAGGGTGTGGGAGGGTAGCAGTAGGAGGGTATAGAGGAAACACAGGCTTGGCTTGACTAACATACACGCCGAGCCTTTCCCTTGGATGGCGTGTACAGGGTCTGTAGTCCCATTTGGGGGGAAATTTCCCAATTCCATTCACTTCGTAGAGATCCGATCATGATCACGGACAACCTCACCGGAGCACAGGTGTGGCAGCACCCTCGAATTCTAGAATCCTGCCAACAGGACAGTGTTCTGTGCCCAAAGAGCGACCCTCAGAGTCTGGCAGGCTTGGCTCACAAATTCAGAGGACTCAACAGAGCCGGAGGGAGAATGCCGGAGACCAGATATTCTATTTGCTGCCACCTGCTGCCCCCACCCCCTCTTCCCATCACCCCTGCAGCTGAAGAGCTGAACAGAGTACAAATCACCAAACTTCCAGGGGCTATCCAGCTCTCTGTGGTGAAGACGGAGGTGGGGGGATCAAATAGTGCCAGGTATCGGAGAAGATGGCCCAGGAGAATTCATCTTCCCCATTCCTGGTAAGTAACAGGCAAAAAAGAATTGTGCCCATTTAAAAAATGGTGGCTTGGGGGGGGCAGGGATGATCAGGAAACTTACACAAAATCAAAGAGGAGATGGATGATAGAAAATATCAAAGAAGACATCCAAGAAGAAAGAGAACACAATGATAAGGGAAGGGAAGCTAAACCCAAGAGAAAGATTTGAGCCACATGAAAAAGCTCAGGGACTCAGCAGAAAGCAGAGTCTGGGGCGTGGACGACAGGCTGGAGGACAGGACTACAGCACAGAGGGACGGAGAAAGAAGCGCAGGCTGGTGGCTGTGGACAGGACATGGCAGAGCAATGTCTGGATGACCCATTCATCCAAGAGACCGCACAAGAGAAAAATGTTCAAGTATTTAAAATTATATTTGAGGGTCACCTGGGTGGCTCAGTGGGTTAAAGCCTCTGCCTTCGGCTCAGGTCATGATCCCAGGGTCCTGGGATCGAGCCCCGCATCGGGCTCTCTGCTCAGCGGGGAGCCTGCTTCCCTTCCTCTCTCTCTACCTGCCTCTCTGCCTGTTTGTGATCTCTCTCTCTGTCAAACAAATAAATAAATTCTTTTAAAAATAAAATAAATAGGGGCGCCTGGGTGGCTCAGTGGGTTAAGCCGCTGCCTTCGGCTCAGGTCATGATCTCAGGGTCCTGGGATCGAGTCCCGCATCGGGCTCTCTGCTCAGCAGGGAGCCTGCTTCCCTCTATCTCTCTCTCTGCCTGCCTCTCTGCCTACTTGTGATCTCTGTCTGTCAAATAAATAAATAAAATCTTTTTAAAAAAATAAATAAATAAAAATAAAAATAAAATAAATAAAATTATATTTGAGAATTTAGAAAACCTACATTTACGAATTTAGAGGATGCTCCTGGCCCTGGAGGGAAACCGCAGAGAGAAAGTGCAACACAGAGATATATCTGGGCGAGGTTAATGAGATTCAGAGACAGAAAAGACTCCAACTACTTGGGCAAAATGCTTGCGGAATCTCAGAGAAGAGAAGGAGGCATGATAAACTTCCAAGTTGCTAAGAGACTAGATCTTCATTGCTTTCTGCACTAAAAAAGTAAGAATTCTGAGATGGGCTAAGGGTGTCAGCGGATGGTGCTGGAGTAACTCTGTTGCAATACGAGTATCAGACCAACACACTGTGCCGTCGAACTTCCGTGTTCTATGTCAGTCACATCTACGTTTTTAAAAAAAAAAAAAACAAGGCGGGCTCCTGGCTGGCTCAGTCACTAGAGCGAGCCACTCTTGATCTCAGGGTCATGAGTTCCAGCCCAGACTGGGCCTGGAGCCACCTTACCAACACACAAAAAACAGGAGACCCATGAAGAACACACGAGGACTGGTTTCCTCATCTTTCGTACGGAAAATTGTATGAACTGTTCGATTTTCGGAAGCCGATACATTTCAGCCCATCCTTTAAAATGATCGAAGTAATCGCTAGTATGGCCCAAAACAAGCTACATCTAGTTCAACATGCCGTAGGGGAGAAAACAAAAAGAACACATCTCACACAGCAAAGGCGAGAAAAGAAAAGAATATCGACAGGGGGGAAAAAAAGAAGAAGAAAAAGACAGGCTGAAGATGAAACACGCCTGTTAAAAACGAATGCAAATGAGAGACACATCTATTAAAAGAGGAGAAGACGCTTCTTCGGTTTTTAAAAAATCAGAAACTAAACGTATTCACAACCCGTAGGAGAAATCACGAGCGCCCGCGCGCGCGCGCACACACACAGTTTCCTTGGTCCCTTCATGTCTCCCTCCCTCAAAGGGATAAGAGTGGCCGCCCTCGTGGGGCTGTGAGGGTTACGGGTTATTTTATGAAAGTGCCTGGCACAGAGCAAAGCCTCAGCCACTGTTACCATCACATCCTCCTTTTCTGAAAAAATGCCCCCCCTTATCCTAACAGCCGGGCTGTCCCCTGTGACAATCTTGTGGCCGGTGGTGGCCGTGGGCAGGGGAGACCTGGAACGCTTTGGAGGGACCCAGTAATCCGCGGCAGGCGTGTCCCTGGGAACCCTGCCCACTGCGTCCCTTGCTTCCAGGGGCCACTCAGCCCACATCCAGCACGAAGGGACTGACCTCTCCACCCAAGCCCGCGGCCCTGCAGCTCGTTGCTTCTGGAATTCTGACCCCCACGCCTGCCTCACGTCACCTGCTCACCTGGCTCCTGCCCCTCTGCCCTGAGCTCTTGGCCTTAACAATATCCCACGAGCTAGAATCAGCCACGGCTTCACCATGAACTTCCCCGGGCTCTGCCTCCTGACTCTCCCTTTGGTTAGAGACCGGGAAGAAAGCAGCCTGAGCCCGGCCCACCTGCTCCTCCCGGGAGTTGATGACCACCAGGTGCGCGCTCTCCAGCCGGCAGTACCGGTCCGCATCCGCCCACGTCTTCCCCGAGCGGGAGAACCAGTAGCAGCTGCCCTCATACTCCAGCCAGTTGATGGGGCAGCACTGTGTGCCTGGCGGACGGGGGGGACAGGGAGGTGAGACGCAGTGGCAGCGGGCGCAGGCGTGCTGCGGCATGGGTCCCCTCCGTCCCTACCGTTGCTGCGCACGAAGGCCATCTGACAGGTAAGGATGCGGAGGTCCACCGGGAAGTGCTTCACGTGCAGCATCAGGGCAGCGTGATCTAGGGCACGGCATGGTGGGGGGGGCGGAATGCGGGTGCTGCGGAGCCCACCTGCCGGGACCCCACCCCACAGGGCAAGCTGGCCTGGGACTGGGGACACGAGGGGTGCACACACTGGTGGGGGGGTGTCTCTGACCTGCTTTCAGATCCTTCTGCTGCTTCTCCAGCTTGGCCTCCAGAGAGGTCAGCTGCTGACCGGCGCTGCCCCCTAAGGAGGAGGAAGGCTCAGCCATTCTCCCGCCTCTGCCTCCTTCACTCCCCTGCATCCTGCCCACCCGAGCACCTGGGGAGGCCGCCCCTCCCTCCGCCCCCGGCCTCCCCACTCACCCCCACCCCTCGGTGGCCTCTGCAGCAGGTCCCCGTGTTCTGGGTACAGAGCCTTGCTTCGTTGCTTAGCGCAGTGCCCGCCTGGGAAACCGGCCCTCACCCGCCTCTCTGCCCAGCCCTCACCCCTTCGCCCCTGCCATGCCGCAAGGGGTCACACTCCCGAAATGGAGGGTGGGCTTTCTCACCTCCTGGCTTTGCGGATTCTGTTCCCTTTACCTGGCACCAACCCCCATGGTTTTCACCCGCCTAGTCATCCTTCCGACTCCATCCACCCAGGGGTCAGCGTCCCTGGAAGCCTCGCCCCGCTTCTCAGGCTGGGTTCCCAACGGCCCGGGCAGCCCGCACACACCCCTCCTGCAGACCCCACGCAGGCGCCCAGCACGCAGAGCTGCAAAACCACGCGCGCGGATAAGCCGCAGCCGCTGCAGCACGGAAGCCCCACGCACCATGGAAGAGGAGGGTGCTGATCTCCGACAGGACCCCGTTGGAGAAGTGGGTGAAGTTTTCTTTTAGGACCCGCAGCTCCTCTTGCAACTGTGCTCCTGGCCAGGAGGCAGGGAACAGGACAAAGAGAGGAGGGCTAGTCCCACTGGACAGCTCCAACCTGTCCATGGCCGCCCCTCCCAGCGCCATCGCCTCCAAGGTGTCCCAGTGCTGCCCCTTTCCGCTCCTCTCTGAGCTCTGCGAGCTGTTCGACCCCCCCCCCACTGTGCTCCCCCCGCCCTGCTGGCCCCTGCGACCCTCACTTTGGGACCCAATCACACAGACGGCCACCAGCAGCAGGATGTTGAACCCGAGGATGAGCAGACTGAGTCGGAACGTGGAGCAGACACGCTGCAGAAGGGCGGGACTCCGAGGCCTCCCTGCAGGGGAAGGGGTGTCAGAAGAGGGGCCTGGGGAGCTGGGAATCCCAAGAGGGGACATATGGGAGCACCCAGGGGACCAGAAGTCTGAGGAAGCACAGCCCGCGTGGATAGCAGGAAAGTAGACTGGGAGAGGTGCGACTTGTGGCAGAGTCCCAGGGCTTTGACCCCAAGGGTCAGGCATCGCACACATGTGCATTTGCACACTCGTGGCCCCCATGAACACACATAGACATGCACACACACCAACACAGGTGTGCACTACACAAAGTTCATGGCCCACGATACTCACATCATCTGTGTGCAAAGCCCGCGCCACACCTGGGGGCCCCAGAGGCCGGCACCATGTTCTTCTTGCGGTCCATGCCAGGGCCCCTCAGACACTCCCAAAGCACAACATACCCCTCATCCCTTCCGTGTGGTTCACTCCGCCGCAGCTGCACACCGCTCCCCAGGATCCGCCTTCCCACCCCTGCCCTGTCTCCCCTCACTTCCCTCTGCCCCGGGGCCTCCAGAACCCCCAGCTCTGTGGCCAGCTCTCGCCTCTAGCCTCAGCCTCCTCATAGAAGCCTCTCCCTGCCCTCAGCCACTGGAACCTCAACCCCCACACACACGTGCACGTGCTTCTCTCATCTCGCTGTCACACTCAGTGCCATGCACACACTCACTGAGTAGCCACACTCGTGGCCCCCCAAACGGCCTCTGCCACCTTCGCTTTGGGACCCGATCACACAGCCAGGCCCCACGTTGACGCAGAGAGACCATGTCTCTGACACATGCACTACCTGCTCCCCTCTCTGCTCACAGCCTCCCCTGTGCACACCCTTCCCTTCACACCCTCTCCTCCCCGCGCATCTCTCCATGCAGAAGCCCTCCCTGACCACGGTCTTCCCCACCCAGCCAGGGCCCCGTGGCTGAGTCCAACCGTTCTCTCAGCCATGTCCCACTGCCGCTGCCCTGCTTCCCAACCTGACCTATGATTTATTAACCCCAATTCCAGGCCACCTGCACCTCTACTCTGAAGCCAGACCTCCTGTGGTTGAGCCCAGCCGTGCCACCAACTGGCTCTGGGATCATGGGCAAGTCACTCGACCGTTTGGTGCCTCAAATCTTCTCATGTCCACTTCTAGTATCTAAAATAGCCAGACTCGGGGCACCTGGCTGGCTCAGTGGGTTAAACCCTGTGCTTTCGGCTCAGGTCATGATCCCAGGATGCTGGGATCGAGTCCCACATCGGGCTCTCTGCTCGGCGGGGAGCCTTCTTCCTCCTCTCTCTCTGCCTGCCTCTCTGCCTCCTTGTGATCACTGTCTGTCAAATAAATAAATAAAATCTTCTAAAAAAATAAAAATTAAATAAAAGTTAAAAATAATAAAATAGCCAGACTCACAGACAGAGTCTGGGAAAACAGGAGTCGCTGTTCGATGGGTATGAAGTTTTGGTTATGCAAAATGAGGAAGGTCCAGACATCCACCGTTCCATCCTTACACCCGCATTGTCTCTAACCAGGTTCTATGGCACACGGAGACGCTGGTGAAGGCGGCAGGACTCATGCTGGGTATTCTTACCACAGCTTTTCAAAATGGGGGTAAGAGAGTAGCAACCTGATTGGACTGTCTGGAGAACAAAATGAGGCCACACATAAAAAGCGCTGGCCAGGCAAGTTGGAAGGTGAAAGGGTCTGCCAGACATGGAAACACAGAGGCTAGATCACCCTCTCCACCAGAAACAACTGAGACAAAAACAAAACAAAACAAAACAAAAAGAACAACAAAAAACCCAGACAACTACGAGAAGCCATCTTTTTCAAGACACCTGAACTGAAGGCAACAAAGGGCATGGATCCCTGAGGGATGGGGGACAACCCGATAAGCCTGATGGTCCCCTGGCCACTGCGAGGGGAAAGTTTCCAGCCAGGCAGTGGGGAGGGAAATCTAAGCAGAGCCCCGCAGACTCCCCGAGCTGAGGAAATGGAACTGAGAGTCTGGGGAGACCACAGTGGCAGAGGTCATGGGAAAGTGTGTCAGAGAGGAGAGAAGTGCCCTTAGAATTGTGGAGGTCTGCAGAGGGCTCCCCCCATCCCAAGGAACTGCTGAGTACTGACCAACACAAGCATGTCAGGAAAACTATCCCAAGCCAAGACAAAACCAACCCAGAAGGGCTGGGGAACAGAGCCTCGCACTCATACAGGTTGGGGAACAGTGCTATGGGGGAGCTTCAGACCGCCTAACAAATCATAAAAACAGGGGCACCTGGTTCGCTCAGTCGGAAGAGTGTGCAGCTCTTGATCTTGGGGTTATGAGTTCAAGCCCCAATTTGGGTGTATAGATTACTTAAAAAGTTAAATAAACTTAAAAAAAAGTAACAGCTTTTCTTTAAAAAAAAAAAAGTCATAAAAGCAAAACAAAAAGGATCAACCTGATTCCATGTTGCTTGACGGCACCCCAGAACAAAGCTGGAGAGTGTCTAGAGGGATACAAACATATCTAGCACACAGAGCGGTAAAATTCACAATGTCTAACCCACAGTCGAAGATTACCAGGCATGCAAAGAAACAGGAAAACTCAACTGGTACTGGGAAGGTTACTAAATGTATCAAAACACCCAGAATGGACACAGGTGTGAGAATTAGCAGACATGGGACTTTACAACAGACATTGTAACTGTATGTTGTTCAAAAACACATGTACAAGTCAAGGAAGATACTCAAAAGTCCCAGGTTGAACTTCTAGGCTTAAAAACTACAATATCTGAAATGGAAAATACATGGGTTAGCATTAGTGGACGGTTAGACGTCAGTATAGACACAGCAATAGTAACTATCTAAAAAGAAACAATGAAAGAGAAAAGATTTTAAAAAGCAACAGAGGGAGCATCCGTGAACTCTGGGGCCATGAATCCCAGCATAATTACATTTCTGGAAGGAGAAGGATCAGGGTGGGGGGGGCAAAAAAAAGGGGTTTTGAGGAAACAGTGGCTGAAACATTTCCATACTGGTGGAAAGCCCAGGCTTCTCGAGTGCTGGGAAAAGCAGAAGCCTGTCTTGGAAAATCAGGTGCCCCGGTCTCCTGCCTCGCGGCCCATCGGGTCTTTTGGGGTGAGCTCCCCCTCTCTGTGAAATCCAAAACCTCTTGATTCTGTCCAAGCCTCCTGCTTAACCCGTGAATCCTCTTGCCCTCAGAAGATCCGACAGTATCCGACATCATTCCGGGAGCTAACCACATACCAAGCATCATGCGGGCACTGAGGACACATAGGGAGTGACTCACGTGGCCCCTGGCCACCCCCAGCTCACTCCCTAGGAAAGGAGAAGCTGTGGGTGGGAATGCCTGCCCCCCGCCGCTTCCCTCACCCTAATCAGCACCCACCCGCCCCTACAGCAGTACCAACCCTCCTGCTGTGTGCCAGCCTCGGGCATGAGGCCCCCCTTCCCAACCCAGGGTAACCAACCCCCCGCCCTGAGCTCGGAGCCCCAACCCTCTGGTCTCCACGGAGTCTCACTCCAACACCAGACCCCCTCCCAGGCTCCCGGCTCCTGCCCCTCAGCCCAGATCTCTCTTGCCGGAAAACGTTTCCTAGATACTTGGAGCCTTCCTTCAGGACTTGCTAGGGAAGGATCTAGGCAGGGCGCTTAGGGGAGTGGGGGTCTCCTGGGAACTCTCTGTGCCCCTCCCCCATCCACCAACCTTCCCACATACACACTGTCCTGCCTTGCCTGCATGTGCTTTCCTTGCACACACAGACATGCGCACACATGTGCACATATACGTGCACACACACGGCACACATGTGCACATACACGTGCACACACACGTGCACACACGCTGCTCAGGCTGGGAGGAAGGAGGACAGAGTCATCTCCAGCTTCCAGTGTGCCCTGACCCTCAGGGCAAACACCCTTCCCTTGGATCCCCAAGGGAGAGGAAGGTGAGGTCAGGGGACCAGCAGAGGAGACAGGCCTCCTCTACCTAGAGAAGCCCTGTGCCTTGTCTTGCCTGAATGTGACCTCAGAGGGACAGAGAGCGATCCACAGCCAGATGGAGGGGAGCAAAGCCCCAGAAACGGACACTCACCTACGTAGAACTCGTCTCCTCTCCTGGGGTTGTGCGCACGCAGGCCCGGGCCCTCCCCTCCAGGCAGCTGCTGGTCATTGTCCTCGGTGTCCGGCTGCCGGATGGCCATGCCAAGCCCGGGGCTGGAGCTGGGTCGGACTGAGGCTCTCTTGTTGCAGGGTCTGAGCTCAGGGCTGAGGCCTGTTCTAAAAGGCTGCTTCAGGGAGAGGCCAATGATGGGGCTGGAGGTGAGCAGGCCGAGGCCACCACCTGGGCTGGGTCAAAAGGGGGAGGTCAGTTTGGGGAGGAAATACAGCTGGACCTGATCCTTCTCAGGAGACTGCTCAGGGCTTGACATGGCCAGGAGCCTCCGTTCCATACTCTCATGGACCGAACCACCCACTCCTCCATCCAGCCCCCGCCGTCCCCGAACTAGGGTCTCTTCATTACCCGATATCCCCAGCCCCACCGGCCCCCCAGCCCAGGTTACCTGTAAGAGGTGCGGAGGACTGACTCCTGGGTCCCTCGGGTGGCCTGGGCCCCGGGGCGAGGAGGGGCTAGGGCAAGAAGTGGAGCAGGTGGCACCAGGAGGGGCTGTCCCCGTGAGATCCCTGAGCCCGTGTGTCCTGGCGTCCGAGTGGTTCTAACCTGGCATTTCCTGCCCCCAGGACTTTGGACAGTAAACAGAAGTGGAAACAGGGTTGGAAATCAGGCAAAGCATAGCGGGGGCGGGGGACACGACGGTCTCTGTTCTTCCCAGAGAAAGGGGTCTCCTGGCCTGCCCCGCCCACCCCCGCGTGCCGGCCACCTCGCTCCTCACTGCACAGTTCGGAGGGGTCCAGGCCAGGAGGGGCTGGGGTGCAGGTCACCTGTCCCCCCTACCCCTCCCCCGCTCTCCCTCTCTGCGCCCGGATTTCCCATTATTGCTGGTGTCTCCAGATGTCCCCAGCAGGGATCCGAGGGGCCGGTTCTCTGCTCTTGCCCAACGTGAGGGGTCTGCAGCCAGGCTCCCCAGCTCTGGGCAGGGTCACCTCGCTCTCCTGGGAATAAAACTCCTCGAGCTTGCATGTGCCCCGAGCTTGGGGGGGAGGAGGCGGGAGGCAGCCCTCCCTGGGCCTAGGGATCCGACCTCACTAAGCCCCTTCCGTGGCCCTGGCAACATGAACCTTCCGACCCTCGCCCAACGGCTGCTGGCCAAGGGCAGAGTTTCTCCTGCTCAACAAAGCCTTCGTGCTGAAAAAAAAAATGAGGGGCCTGTGTTTTCTGGTGGTAACTTTCTGACACACATAGTAACCCTCCTTGAGGGACACAGGCACACGCACTTGTGTGTTTTACTTTCTTCTGAATTCCGGGCTCCTTGTTCATTGTGGGCACTCAACGAGTACTTACGGCAGGAATGAGGGAGAGAACGGAGTCTCACGTTATTGACAGGAGGGTTTCCGTCCAGCAATGTTACCTTTGCTCCTTGCGTCCTAGTTCATGACCAGCTGAAGGGAGTTTCCCAGGCCACTACTCGAAGTCTGGAAAACACTGCTGGGAGTCCCCGGTCTTGGCAGATTGTGGTTTTTGCTCCAAGATTTATTTTATTTTACTTTAAGATTTTATTTATTTACTTGACAGACAGAGATCACAAGTAGGCAGAGAGGGAGACAGAGAGAGGGGGAAGCAGCCTCCCCACTGAGCAGAGAGCCCGATGTGAGGCTGAATCCCAAGACCCCGGGATCATGACCTGAGCCGAAGGCAGAGGCTTAATCCACTGAGCCACCCATGCGCCCCATGTTCCAAGATTTAGGTAAGAGCACACCAAGTGGATTTTCTGCTGTAGGCCAAGGTTGACTGATGGCCATGTGGGCATGGAGGGTTCCTCACTGGCCACACACTTCAATGGAACTGATTCCGAGTTGCAGGGTTCAATCCCCATACCCCTTCCTGGGGAGAGAGAGCAAGGACCATGAGAGACATCCTCTGCCTCCTTCTCTTTCTCCCTGTTTGAAAGTCAGCATCTTAATTTACCAAAAGTCGACATAAACTTTCTGAAGGTTTCATATGGTCTTGTCATTTTTTTGGTTGGGTTTTTCTAATTTGGGTTATGGAATCCTGTTTTATTACTCCTGAGTTCATGATACGCCATCTTCTCCCAACTCCCGTCCTACTTTCCTTCCTCCATCCAGTTTCCCAAACCAATTCTACTCTCCACAGGCAGCCAAAATGGCGCGCTTGCTTATGTGACAGTGTCCAAAGAGGGTGGCCGTCAGCTTCCTCCCCCGCCGTACATACATGTCCCACCACCCATCCATAGCTAGAGTCTGTTTTCCCTCCCCTTGCATCTGAGCTAACGGCATGACTTGCCATGACCAGTAGAAAGTGCTAGAAAGGACACTCTTGCCAGTTCTGGGCCAAGCCTTCAGAGACCCAGAAGGTTCAGCTTTCAGTCTTGGACACCAGCCACAGGCTTTAAGAAAGTCCCGCTTTCCTGCTAGATAGAAACAGAGAGACAGAGAGAGACCACACAGAGGAGCCCTGAGGCCCAGGGACTTCTGGGAGCTCCCAGCCCAGCCCCGCCAACCGCTGAGTGCCCCTAAGCGTGTAACCCCAGACCAATACAATGTGGGCCACCAGGCCTTGCCCTGCCCAAATTTCTGGCCTCTGAGAATCTTAAGAAATGATGCGTAGTCCTTTATTTTAAGCCACTGACATTGGGGCTGATGTGTTATGTATCCGTAGGTAACACAAAGCGTTTCTATGTCTCAGTAAGAATCATTCTAAAACACAGGGTGGCTTTTGTGTGTCTCTGCTCTAGACATAATCGGATCTCCCATAAACCTTTTGTTCCTAACCTTCTTCACCCAGCAATAAATGTCTAAGATCTGTCCATGTTGCTATTTGTACATCTGGCTTGTTGCCAGGAACCCATGCGTGGTAGGCGCTGGCACGGATCTGTCACGGTTTATTTCCGCGATGCCCCAGTCATGAACCCTAAGATGTCTCCTACCCCCGGCCACCACAATTAACACTGCGGTCAAGGTTCTCATGATGCTCCCATGAAGACCTACACGAGAAGTTCTCCTGGAACCATATCCAAGAATGAAATCGCTGGGTCCTAGACAATTCCTCCGCCTCGTCCCAAGCACAGGCATTTTTTTGCATTTATGTGATCGTATCCACAGTATTATATTTTTGTAGTAGTAGTCTTTGCTCCCTTTCTTTCTTTGCTTGCCTGGTCCTCTGCCTCCCTTACACACCCCCTCAGAGCATCGTCCATCCCTGCTCCTTCTATGAGAATATTAATAAGCCAGAAATTATCTTTCTGTTTTCTCTCTGCTATAAAGGCTTCATCATGTTCCTGGGTGGCTCTGGAGGAGACCTTCCCTGCAAAGTCCACCCAGGGTCAAGTTAACGAATCACAACTTCCCAGCTGCTGCCAGTATTCTGCTGTCCTCCTGCTTTCTTTTTCCACATTTCTAGAGAAGAGGGGACTTGAACACTTCCTCATCTCTGCACTAATCACTTGGGTTTCCCCTTGTGTGTGTCACTTTCTCATATCTATTTTCCTCTTGGGTTCCTCTTGAACCCACATTGTGGATTAACCAGAATTTCCAGTACCTTCAATTCCAGATACTTGTTCAGAGAGCAAGAAAGATCTTTCAAAACTTTTTTTTTAAATGGTAATAATGTTGCTACTAACTAAAAAGTTAGTAGGAGCTTTGGAAGATACATTTTCAGAAAGTTCCAGGAAAAGAGAGGGAGAGAGAGGGAGCTAGAATGACCGAAAGGACAGAGACAAAAAGAAAAAAAATGAGGAAACAGCTAAACTGGGGGACTTTTTTCCCTGGCCTCATGTTTCTGTTGTTATTTCTCAGCAGGGAAAGTCTCTGCACCTCCCCCAGCCCCTCACTCCCACGGCCAGGGAGAAAGCCTGCCTTGGGGAGCTGCTTTCCACCCACGGTGTAATCTGCCCTCTGCCCGGGGCAGCGGGGGTGGGGGCACCTGGCCACAGGGCCGACAGGGCTGCGTAGTTTTTGGATGAAATCTTAAATAGTCCTTTTGATTTAAGGTTTGCTTTGCTTTGTTTTGTTTTGTTGGTTCCTTTGTTTTGATTTTAGGTTTTAAGCCAAATCTACCTTTCACTGCTGATCAGCAATAAAGCGAACACTCTCCGCTGGTTTGAATCTTTGCAGGAGAACAGGGTCTTCTGTAATTAGCCCTGTAGGACCTCCACAGGTAACATAAAGGACCAGCGTGGGGAGCCAACCTCTCCCTCATGGGAGTTCTAGTAGGAATAGCAGGAAGTCGAAGCAGGAAAGTTACCAAAGAAATAATGCAAGAAAGTTTGTTAGAATTAAAATGTTAAATTAAATATTTTTTTAATTTTTTAATTAACATTAAAAATGTCAAAATTAAAATGCTCCAAATTCAGATAAGCTATAAATGGCTCAGCTTTCCACTGAAGAATGACCCAACATGCACTGTCGTGAAATTTCAGAATCCCGGGGATGGAGAGAAAGTTCCGGAAGCTGCTGGAGAGGGAGAAAAGTCACCTACAAAGAAACAAGGATGAGCAAGGATCGTGCTCATCAGCTGTTACATTCAACCCTAGGGGACGCCACTCCAGTGGTGCACGTGCTCCAGCTTCCAGCGGAAATTGCTTTCATCCAAGAACAGCAGAGTCAAATGACCATCGGGGTAAGAAAGTAGAATCAGCCACTTCCAGACCTGTCTTTGCCAGAGCATTTACCTCCTACCGCCCCCGTGTTGGGAAATGCCATGGATAGTGAGGGAAGAATCCAAAAACAAGACATGCACAGCATGTCCATTTCAGACTTTTCCATTATTCTCAGATAAAGTCTTCCACAACTCTTTCTGACTGTCTGCCTACAGGTGAACACAGACCAGTGAAATTCAAGGGTCTGTC
Organism: Neogale vison; assembly: GCF_020171115.1. Taxonomy (NCBI): domain Eukaryota; kingdom Metazoa; phylum Chordata; class Mammalia; order Carnivora; family Mustelidae; genus Neogale; species Neogale vison. The sequence continues at coordinate 56,254,339 of NC_058095.1, forward strand.
CTTGAACATGCAAGTCGTCCTGAGGAAAATGGGGTCAGCGGTGGCCGAGTCCATCAAGCACTGAGCGGGTTCCTGGCAGGGCTGGGTCTGAAATGAATGAATGGAAGGTAAAGGAATCCATCTTCAGCCCAGCAATCAAGCCCGAGAAGGTCTTCTCAACCCCTCCATTGTGCGGAATTCCATCTACTCAAATCTGACTGCATAAAATGTGCACTGGATTACATGAGATTCAGGGCCTGGGAGCTGGAACTCGAAGCCTATTTTAGCAGCTAGAGCAGGGGCTCAGAACTTCTCCCTGCGGCTCCAGGCCCCTTCTCCCAGCCTCAGAGCTCCGACCAGTAAGATGCCTCCGCCCTGGGTGACACGGCACGGTGAGGCTCTCCTCCGGGGAAATACATCGGAAGCCCAGGAAGATTTGAAACTCAGGCATAAATGACAGAGTAAACCAAACACATGCTATTAACGGTTCTGTGTTAAATGTGAGAGTGGTCCGCATTTGGTGTTACAGTGTGTGAGGGAATTTTGTACACCAAAGAATTTGAAGTGAGCCTTGGGATATCAAGATAAAATCTAAAACCAAATACTTGAGTTTAGATTTGTGGCTTCAGTCGGAAGGTGTAAAATAATCTGACAGCATCTGTCACAGTCTTGGAATTGTTTAAGAGACCTGGAGACTCATGAATATTTAATAATTTAACGTATTGGCTTAGGTCATGTTTGCTCAGTCAGGCACTTTTAAATACAATACATGAAGTTTGAAATATTTAAATTATTATTTAAATTTTTTACTGTATTTAAATAAAATACATCGAGTGTTTAAAATGTTTCTGAGGGGGCACCTGGGTGGCTCAGTGGGTTAAGCATCTGCCTTTGGCTCATCCGGCTGAGGTCATGATCCCAGGGTCTTGAGATCGAGTCCTGCATTGGACTCCCTGCTCAGCACAGAGTCTGCTTCTCCCTCTGCCTGCTGCACTCTTATGCACACTCGAGCGCTCTCTCTCTCTCTCTCTCTCTGACACATTAATAAATAAAATCTTAAAAAAATTCACCTTGAGGGACACGCGGGTGGCTCGGGTAGCTGAGCATCCAGCTCTTGGTTTCAGCTCTGGTCGTGATCTCAGGGTCATGAGATCGAGCCCTGTGTCAGGCTCCTTGCTAATCGCAGACTGCTGCCGATTCTCTCCCTACCCCTGCTTGCGCTCGCTCGCTCTCTCCTCCCTCTCTGTCAAATTAATTAATTACATATTTTTAAACCAATTCACGTCGACATCAGGGTGCACAAGCATGTGATGGGGGAGAACTAGGAGGAGGCAGTGACAGTGGGGAGAAGTAGACCGCAGGTAGGTCTCAGAGGAAGACCTTGACTGAGGGCAGAACAAGGGGACCTTGGGCGTGGCTGGAAAAGTGGGTAGGTTGAGTGAGGCAGGAAGACAGAAGGGGCATGGATTCATCAGCCAGGTGGAAGAAGGAACATGAAAAAGCCCGAACTGGGACAACGGTGTGAGGTGCCTTTTGGGCCCCGAGGTGTAGATGGGGTTCAGGGTGACTCACACTCACCCTGGTCCCCGAGAGCTCCTACCAGGCCAGCCCCTCCCTGGACACTGGCCCTACCGGCCCGGGCTGGGTCTCCTTCCCAGGCCCCTGCATTTCGGGGGGTGGGGGCACTGCGACAGGGAGTTCAGATAGGAATCCACCCCTACAACCTCCAAAAGAGCCCCTCCATGCCAGAAACCCCCAGCGGTTTGGACCGTCCCCCGGGATCAGGACACCCCTGTCTGACTCACCACCTCCACCTGAGGACAAGGAGGGGGGTAAGGGGACACAGACGCTCCCACAGGGTCACAAGGGTGCCAGGAGCCGCAATAGTTGGAATTGTCCACGCCCTTGGGGGTATTAAAGATGTCAGATGTCAAAGAGGCTGGGAGCATGACCATCCCCGGGAACCTTCCTCGAATCTTCAAACCATGGTGCTTTCTGTCTTCTCAACGTGGCCACAAGATCCCGTGGGCCAAATGCACCGACAGGGTCCCGGTGATGACGTCGGATGCCCAAGGCGTGCAGCTCAGCACTCGTGCAGGGAGTACAGGAACAAATGGGGACAGGCCTGTCAGAGACACATACGCTCCCTCGCAATGAAGGAGGACGTTCAGGGCGGGTTTTCTGGAGAAGCCGGTGGCTCAGCAGCTCGGCTGCCCTTGGGGACCCCAGTCTGAAACCTCAGCCTCCCGGCTTCCCGCGGACGTCAGAGCCGAGCAGACTCTGGATCTCTTGCCACACCGTCTAGTGTCCATTGTCATGCATTTGCGTTTGTTTTAATATAAAAGACACCATAAATATTACTGAGTCAGATGGAGTCTCCAGGAGGAAAAGAATGCACCTGACGCATTACTACGTAATAACACAGTCGTAATAGCTCAACATCTGTCGGGAGCTCATCATGCGCCAGGCCTCGGAGGACATCCCCTGCGCCCATGACTTCAGTAGAGCCTAATAATGGCCTGGGGAGAAGAGCAGACTGAGGTTTAGAGAAGTCGAACGACTTCCCTATAGTCACTCACAAGCCGGCGGCAGAGTCAGGGTGCAGTACACGATGCCCTTGGCTTATGCACCCCTGGGGTGTGGGGCTGGGGC